>NC_044325.1:155599141-155918640 GCF_007399415.2 Gopherus evgoodei
GCTGTCTGCACAGGGTTGGATTTCACCCCTTCGGAGTGTAAGGAAATAATTGGCTGAAGGCCTTTTTCTTTTTTGACGTCTGTCTAGTGGGAAAGAACCATGGGGATTTGTAACCTGTTTCGCTCCCATGCCTGGTGCTTCAATGATGCAGAGATGTGCTGATGCATTGGCTGATTTCCTTACCTTTTAATCTACTCTCTTCTTCTCTTTTAACAGGTATTCTAAGGCCCCCCCGTGCTTCATATGGGCATTCTTGGGGGTGTGGATTGCATCAGACCTGCACCTGAATAAATAATAGGGAATGAAAGTTCTGCTGCCAAATTCTCAGAAACCTTCCTCTGCAATGTAGGATCGGGATTTTGTTTTGAATTGATTTTTTTTTAAAAGTGCTGAGCAGATGCTACCCTGTAAGAAGAGGAAACAGAAGCAAAAACTGAAAGACTGTTACTGAAACCAATGAAGAGCTGCAGAGAGTGGAGACCCTTCAAAGCAAACAAATGAATACTGTGAGTAAATAACCTGAAAGCAAATGGGGAAGAAAACCTCATCTGGGTAATTGTGGCTCTTGGGATAGAAATCAGGTTCCTGGTATGTAGCCTGGCTGAGATCATCCCTTTTCCCTGGATCCCAGATCCCCTGGGATTCAAATGTCATTCTCTGTGTTGTGTCCTTGTTTTATTACTAGGAAAAGGATCCCCAAAGGAGGTGTAAGGATCCAGGACTCTAATGTCTGCCAGAAGCTTCAGCCACCTTCACAGGTAGAAGTCACTGTCTTTCCTACAATGCCACTAGTGCTCTTCCTGCTCTCCAGGTCTGCTCCCTCCAGCAGGACAGAGACACCCCTGAACTCCCCGAGTCCTGATTTCCTGCCATTCACGGGGCTGAGGGTTTGCATTGCCCCCACCACCACCATCTGAGACTTTTCCTATGGGAATCTCCCTAGAGCAGGGGAGAAATCTGTTCTTCCATTAGAACCAGTCTGCTCAGTAAATCCACCCACAGTGACCTCATATCAGCTGCTTTGTTTATCCGAGATTAGTGGTATCTTTGGAAAACTCTTAGCATGTCAGGGTGTCAGGTGGAGCAGGGGATACAGGAGCTCCAGCAGATTCCCCTGAAGAACATCACCCTGTCTTTCTCTGGTCAGGTTAGAGCTCACCGTCCATTGCGGAGGTGAAGACAGGATGGGAGCTGCTGGATTGACCTTGATGTGCCATGTCCTTGTGTAGATGAAGGACCTACAACTCAGGGATGGCCAGCAGCAGATGTAACACATGTGTCCAGGAAGGGGCTAAATAACCTACATTGAGAGGTAAGTAAAATCGTGGCCACATGTAGACATCACAGGAATTGGTGGGGATTGACCCAGGGTCCTTCAGCACAAGCCCCTCTCACTCACTGTCAACAAATCCAGCTCCACACACTAGACCACACCCCATTCCAGAGCCCCAGAACCCAGGAGCCCTGATTCTCAGACCCAGGCCTCACATCACAAGGCCAAACCTCCTCCTATTCTGGGCACTGTAGAAGGGACAATTGGCAACCCCCCACCTTCCATTCCCCCTGTCAGAGACTGCAGCCATGAGTGGCAAGTGAACGAGCTGAGATCTCCCCTGTGGGAATCCGAGGGGCTGCACATTTGGGGTTTCACAGGGACGGCTTCTGGCAGCCATTGACAGAGTGTTCCTGGGAGATTTTCCGTCTCTAACAACGGGTTTCTGTTCCCTCAGATCTCAGCTGCTCAGCAGAATACGAGAGAGTCGAGTGCTGATGGGCTAGAAGGGTCCCAGGAGTCGCTGTGCAACAGGGGCACGGTCTGCAGTCACCATGGGCCACATCCTGCGCTCTAGGCAACCAAGGATGTTTCCCTGGATTGCAAAGGGGACTTTAGCTTGGGGAATCGGTGCTGGTGCCTGTGTCCACAACTGGGATGTTTTTCTGAGGCTACTCGATGGTCCATGAAGCGCCATGCAAGCAAGGGGAGAATGGACATTAGAGAGCGAGTCTGGGGCCTTTGCGGGGCTGCTACAGTCAAGCATCCACAGCCAGAAGAGAGACGATGGGAAACGCGCTTCGATGGCTGGCCACAGCCATAGCAGCTGTCTCAGAAAGCTCTGCTCATGCTCCAGCCAACAGAGGCAGGACGAAGAGCCGCACAGGGAGAGCCTGGGTTGCAATTAGCAATACGCAGTTTTTCCAGTGGATTATGCTGCCCTGACAGTCTATTTCCTGCAATGTGCACATCCAGCCTCCCTCGCTGACCTCAGTAGGAATTAGGTTCTCCGTTCCCACAGGACAGGGCTGGCCTTACCATGAGGCAAACTGAGGCAGCTGCTGCAGGTGCCAGACTGTAGGAGGATGCGGCTAGGACCCAAAGTGTAGAAAATTGTGTCTGGTGCTGGTGCATATGTTTTCTCTCTGCTCGAGACGCACAAAGATGTGGAGTGCTGTGCTGCAGGAGAGGGGGCACAAGAGACATAACAGGCAGGCAGGGCCGGTGCAAGGATATTTTGCGCCCTAGGTGAAACTTCCACCTTGCGCCCTCCCCCCTACCTCCGCTCTCCCCAGAGCATCGCTTATTATAAACTTTCAGAAATGAATACTGCATAATGTGGCCTTGGTCATTAGAATTAATACACGTTTGGCTTGAAAACATATTAATTTCATTAGTTAGTCAACATATTGAATAAAAATAAAGGAATAACCTGACAGTGTTGAGATTGTTGTTTTCACTTTGCACAGCGTAGCCTGGATCTTAACATAAATCACATACATTATACACAATGCACTGTCCCTTCCTTTCTTCCTTCTTCCATATCAAAGTCTGCCACATTTTATTCTACCTGTAGAGTATCCAATTATTGTTTTTAATAAAGATTATAAAATTAGAGCCTTGCATTGGGTCAAGTATCAGGGGGTCGCCATGTTAGTCTGTATCCACAAAAACAACAAACTTGTTGGACTAGGACTGACCTGAGGGATTGGGTCTGCAGGGGAACAGACCAATGGGGGATACTGGGATAGGCTGAGTCGCTGAGAAGCCTGCCTGGAAAGATTAACTGCCAGCAGGGGTCACTGCAAGCAGCGCAGCAGAGAGAGTGCCGGCGTATGCACCTCTCTGGCCAGGTCACCATATGAGTTGCCCCCTTTGGGGGGTATCTCAGTCCCTCTTGACAAATGGGCTCAGGCAGTCTTCCTGCTCACGTCCTAGCTGGTGGCTTCATCAGTGGCTGGTCTGGGGACCGGGGACCACCCTCTACCCTGGATCCCAGCCCAGGGACCCTCTCATTAGCAGCCCAGGTGCAACCTTCTCCAGTCTTCACTGCTTTTCCTCTGAGCCTTGCCTACCTCTCTGGCTCTCCCCTTCTCTGGGCATGGCAAGCCAAGTCACACTCCCTCTTCTCAGGGAGTGACTGGAAACTCACTCCCTTCCACCCCTTCTGTTGCCAGCTTCCTGGCTTATATAGGTCCTGCCTCTTCCTGCCCAAAGGAGCCTGTTCTACTTAAATCCCTGTTCCCTGGCTCCTTCTCCAGGTGCATCCTGGGCAGTTAATTGGCCCACTCAGCCATCTTAACCCTGCCAGGTAGTGTGCAGGGTGAACTCCCCATCACAGGACAAATATTTAACAATGGGCTGTGACGTTATCTGATTACAATATAACCATATAGGTCCTTCGGAATGAGAATTAGGTTGGGAGCCAGGACTCCTGGGTTCTATCCTGGCTGTGCAAATGAAGTAGGGTCTCATGAGCTAGAGCAGGGGGACAAGGTGGGATCATTTGTATTGGGACAAGTGTTAAGGTTATTTTAGGATTAAGATTATCATTGGGTTAGGGTTCAGAGTATCAGTGAGTGAAGGTTATCGTTGGATTAGGGTTAAGGGTATCATTGGGTGAAGGTTATCGTTGGGTTAGGGTTAAGGGTATCGTTGGGAAAAGGTTATTGTTGGATTAGAGTTAAGGGTATCGTTGGGAGAAGGTTATTGTTGGGTTAGGGTTAAGGGTATGGTTGGGTGAAGGTTATCGTTGGGGTTATAACAAAGTTTATCCCGGAGATTAGGGTTAGTGTTGAAATATGAGAGGGGGCTGTAGATCTGGAAGAGGGTCAATAATTGTGGGACTTTTTAACCTTCAGAAAGGGGCTGAGCTATAGACAGTGACCCTCGGGACAGGGCTGCAAGCTGACACCAGTGAGGGGCCTGTGCTAGGCCCTATTGGTCTAGAACTGAGCCCAGAGACAGGGCTGAGGGTCAGAGACCAGTGGAGGGTCCTGTGATAGACTCTATTACACTTTGTACCCTGGAAGAGGTCTGTTTTGTGTTTGTTTCACACACGGGCTGTGAGTGACTCGGCCGGAGGGCTGAGCCACTGAAAAACCTGCCTATGATGGTTAACTGCCAGCCAGGGGTTACTGCGAGCAGCGTAGCAGAGAGAGCATTGGCACATGCACCCTCTGTAGGAGGCTCTCCAGAGACACAAGGGGATCCCAGCTCATACACACACAACTTGTTACCCCAAATGGAGTTACCCAGACATTTCAGCTTAGGGTATGTCTTCGCTACTCGCTGGATCGGCGGGCAGCGATCGATCCAGCGGGGATTGATTTGTCACATCTAGTGTAGACATGATAAATCGACCCCTGAGCACTCTCCCGTTGACTCCTGTGCTTCTGCGCCGTGAGAGGTGGAGGCAGAGTCGACGGGGAGCGGTCCGCAGTTGACTCATAGTGGCGAAGACACCACAGTGAGTCAATCTTAGTACGTTGACTTCAGCTACACATAGCTGAAGTCATTTAATTTAGATCGACTTCCCCCCCCCCAGTGTAGACCAGGGCGTACACATCGTGGATTAGATAAAACAAAAAAAAACAAGTTTATTACCTACAAAGAGAGATTTTAAATGAGTACAAGTAAAGAGGCATAAAAGTCTGAAGTACTTACAAGAAAAATAAAGGTAAAACACAACTAATGCCTACGTTAGCAGACCACGTTAAATTTGAAGAAAAGCTTTTCTCACCACATGCTCTCAACAGCCTAACTGGCCAAATTATTTTGGCTAGGACCTCTTCCTCTCTTTAATGGCTTTTTCCATTGTCCCTTCTCGTGCAGTGATTAAATGGACAGAAAGAGGAGGGAAAGGAGGGGTAACTGGTGGTGTCTGCCACTTCTTTTTATAGTCCTACCCCCTTCTGAGACGCCGTTCCAGTTGGGAGAAGGGCGACCGGCTGTCTGTGTAGATGGCAAGTCCAGGCTGTTTCTTTGCTAAGATATAGATTTTTCTCCTGTCCCTTTTTCCTGCCAAAGAGTGACCACTTACCAGGCAACCGCCCATTGGCCTTGCTTAGATCTGGATGAGGCGTCTGCTTGCCCTTTGTCTCTGAGGAGCTGATTTGGCCACTCTCCCAACCTGGAACGTGTTTTAGTAATATCATAGAGGGGAATCTTATACCTTCGCATGCAAAGTGGCCACACACATTTTACCAGGACAATACTGACCAGCAAATTGTGAGTTTTCAAATGATACCGCGCAGGACAAACCCTGTGCAGAGATTATTACAATAGCGGATCCAGGAGTATATTCTGTCACAATATCTGACTGCCAGTGGTTAATGAGAGGTTTGTGAGGGGAAAGCAGCGAGCGGGTGTGTGTGTGTGTGTGTGCTGTTTCCACAGAGGCAGCGGATCGCTGTGCATTGCGGGTGCACAGAAGATGGGGGACTGGGCACTGGAGTGTAACTGAGTTGAGTGTGTAAATTGCTGCCTGCAGAGGGATAGAGCAGGGCTCACAGAGTGCCTGGGATGCCAGCAGCTGGTGACTGGGAGAGAAGGGGGTAGTGGTGCAACCGGGACACTGTGGATCACCCCGAAAAGTGTCACAGTGCTCGTAGGAGACAGGTAAGGTGCCCACAGCAAAACACCAGTGTTCCCTGCCCTGGAGATGTGGAAACAGAATGTGGCTGGGAGCCAGGACTCCTGTGTTCTCTCCTAGCTCTGGGAAGGGGACTGGGGTCTGGTAGGTTAGAGCGAGGGTGTGCTGGGATCTTGGACTCCTGAGTTATTTCTCTGGATTTAAGAGGGGAACAAGTTGCTCTCTTATCGTCAGGGCATGCTAATAATTATTTCACTCTCCCCACTTTAGCTCCCTTGCCCACGGATAATGTAGTTTCCTCTTTTCTTCCCAGGCTGTGGCAAGCAATCGCGCATCTCAGGGCACATCTTGAATGGTCAAGCTGCCAAGGGCAGGGCCTGGCGCTGGCAGGTCAGCGTGCAGAAGAATGGCCATCACATCTGCGGCGGTTCACTCATCTCCGAGAGCTGGGTGGTGTCAGCAGCTCATTGCTTTGCTCAGTGAGTACCCCAGGCAGGGCAGAGACAGTGACTGCGGCTGCTCTGGAACGACTCCCTCTCCTTCTCCACTGGCTTCCTGTTGTGCAGCATTTCAGTGTGGTTGTTCCCCAGCCGCTCAACCCCAGAGCCAGCTGTATCTCAGCACCAGGCGACTTGTCCCTCTGACGCATTGCTGGGCAGCTTTTCCCTAATCAGATTTTCTTGCATTCAGCCCTGTAGTCAATTCAGCCTATCGAGTGCAGCTGGGTGAAAAACGGATTTTCAGTCAGACCCACACCCAGATGTTCTCATCGGTGAAGCGGATCATCCTCCATCCCAATTACGACAGGAGCACTTTCCTTGCCGACATCGCCCTGGTGGAGCTGGAGAATCCAGTGGCATTCACGGCCTCCATCAGCCCCGTGTGTCTCCTTGATGCTTCCGTCCGTGTGCCTGATGGGAAGCCCTGCTGGGTGACAGGCTGGGGGAATATTTCCCCACAAAGTGAGTGAGACTTGTACCTCTTAGAGATGGGGAAGGGTATGAAAAGGTCCCAGCACCAAAAGAAGGTTATGACCTAGATGACTGCAGCCTTGTATGTACACAGATGGACTGCGAGTTACAGGGTTACATAGTTAAACAGTCACCATTACAGCTATATGGTTATACAGCCACAGTTTTATGGTTGTACAGTTCACAATTACAGGTATATGGTGCAGTTATGATGGAGATCTGTGTTGTGGTTCCTTCTCTGCTTGTGATGCCTCCTGCTGATCTCTCTGGGAATTAGCTCAGTCGTTCAGCTACTCCCTGCTCTGCAGTCTCTGCCCTCATCGTCTCACCTTATGTGACCTCTCTTGGTGCTGCTGCTTCCAGTCCATAGCGTCCAGTCCATGGCTTTGCCCTATGGCCAGGTCCCTGAGTCTCTCCCGCCCTTTCCAGGAAGTCACTGCCCTTCCCAGCAGCTGCCCCCACCTTTTCATGTCCAAGTGGGTCTGTTCCTCATCAATTAACTCGCTGGCTTCCAACTTAATTAGTAGCTTGGACCCATCTGGCCACCCCCAGCTCTTGCAGGTCAAGTGTGAGGTGCACACCCCATCACAAGGTCTGTGGAGAAAGCATGTAGGGAAATGCTATTTACCCCTTCACGTGACACAAGAACCAGGGATCACCCGATTAAGTTAATAGGCAGCAGGTTTAAAAAAAACCAAAAGGAAGTAGTTCTTCACACAGCGCACAGTCAACCCGTGGAACTCCTTGCCAGCGCATGTTGTGCAGGTGAAAATTATAACTGTGTTGCAGAAAGAATTAGGTAAGTTCACAGAGGATAAATCCATCAGTAGTTATTAGCCAAGATGGCCAGGGACACGACCCCAGCAGCTGGGACTGGATGACGGGGATAGATCACTTGTTCATTCCTTCTGAGTGGCACTGGCCACTGTGAGAAGACAGGATACTGGGCTAGATGAACATTGGTCTGACCCGGTAAGGCCATTCTTATGGTTAAACAGCCACAGCTGTACCGTCACACAGTTATATAGTTATACAGGTATGGTTGCACAGCTACAATTAATATGGTTGTAAAGTTATACAGCTGCACAGTTAAACAGGCACCGTTATACACAGGATTTGTGTTTTGCCAGTCAGTGTTGATTTCACCGTACATACATAAACTGACCAAAAATATTTCCATTGGTAATAATCAAAATTTACTGACAGGCAAAGGAAGAAAAATTCTATTTGAGTTTGATTTAAGGATAGTTACTTAGGATATTGACGATTTGCATTTTCATGGGGATACAGCTTTGATTTTTTTTGAATCTCAACCTCTGTTGCCATTTAAATACTGTTGCCTGACCCCGGCATAATCTTCCACAACCGTGAAGAGTTAAATCAATAAAAATGGAGAGAAAAAAAAGCTTAAAACCCATAATTTTGCATAACTGTGAAAATGTAAATTGATGAAAATCTAAAAAAAGTCCTTAACAATTAATAAAAATTTTGTCTGTCAAAATTAAATTATATTATGGGGGATTTAATTCCTGGCCCAATGAATGGGAGGCTACAAGTGCACACCCCAATATGGGTTTCAAACCACTCCTCTTGGCTTAGTTGGCACCTGGATATTTACTGAGGCTGGCCCAGGATCAATAGAAAACAGTGTCAGAGTCGGCCCGCCAGGTGGTGCCAAGCAGCATCAAATCACACACCTAGTTCTATCCTCAGGGCCATGTGTGTAGACCTGGCCTGGAAATCAGCAGCATCCACTCAGAGATTTAAACCCACTGACCCAAACCAGGGCAAACTGGTGGGTTGACAAAGGGCAGAATTTTCACATGTATCTATAGGCCAGAGTGTCAAAGGGATTTGAGCACTTAAAGGCTATTCAGGAGATGTCAGTGTGCCCTTGACAATCTGACCCCAAGTGTCTGCAAGATGATTAGGGCTCCTACATGACTTTGGGGCAGCAAAGCTGAGTGAGCTACGCATAAAATACCTTTGAAAATCTGGATTGTTGCCTTTAGCACGGGTTAAACTTGTCAACTGCACCCATTTAATCCCACTCTCTTCCCAGAGCCAGGGAGAAAACCCAGGAGACCTGGTTCCCAGCCCCCAGCTCTCACCACTCCACTCTAACCCACTGGACCCCACTCAACTTCTAGAGCTGGGAACTTCTTCTAGACCCTTAATGTGACAGCCTTTTATGTGACTTCCACTCATGCCGTGGGAGACACCCTGCCCCCGGGCCTTTCGTTTCAGTGAATTCTTCCCTAGCGGAGACACTGCAGGAGCTGGAGGTGCTCACCATAGACACCACAATCTGCAACGATCGCTTCTGGGAAGCATTACAAAAGGCTGTGAGTGACAACCCCATCAAAGAGGACATGATGTGTGCCGGGCACATGGAAGACTATAAAGGGACCGCCCCAGTGAGATTCTGTGACTGAGATTGGGATACCTCACCCCCGCTTTGTATGGGGCAATACACAGACCCCAACAAAGATCAGGGCCCCTTTTGTGCTGCGTGCTGCACAGACCCCGACTGATCCTACAGACCTTGCTTTTCCTGGCCTATGATCCCTGTTGGCTTGGTGTTGTGGGTCGGGGACACCCACCAAACAGTGGGCCTGGACCGGAGAGGCAGAGCTTTGAGTTCATTCCCTGGTGTTTAGACAAGGCACTTCTTGGCATGAGGATGCACCATAGAGTATAAAGTCATCAGGGTCCATCAGCCCATTCAATCAGACCTATTGTATAACCCAGCCCACAACTGTACCCAGTTACCTCTTTTCCGGAACCCGAGACTTGTGCCTGGATAAAACATCTCCCAGAAAGGCAGCCAGTGGGATTGTGAATCCATCAAAAGATGGAGAACCCACCACTGCCCTTGTGGATGATGCAGACTGGACCCCCTCCCCATCAAGTCCCATTTCTTTCCCTGTCTCTAGGGTGACTCCGGGGGACCTCTGGTGTGCAAACAGAATGGGACCTGGTACCTTGCTGGGATTGTGAGCTGGACACTGACAGGAAAAGTGAACGAAGTAGACATTATTCTCCCTGGTTACCCTGGGGTCTACAACCGCCCGAACGCCCACAATGACTGGATCCAAGAGAACGTGCCTGGTGTGACTTTCAAAGTGGTGAACTTCCCTTCAAACAGTGCCCATCCCTCTTCCATCATCTCCAGAGTCCTTCTCCTCACCGTGCTTCTGCAGCTGACCCTCTGACCACCCCACCAGACTGGGTCCTTATCTCACACCTACCTTTCCTCACTCTTGGTGCAGATAGACTGTGTCACCTGTGACACTAGACACCCGGTATTCACACCCCACACAGTATTATAACAATCTTTGTGCAAAATATGCCTCGTGAGGTATCTTCTGAAAACGAAAAGCTTTCTGATCATTAATATTTATGTGTGTTGTACATATGTGAGGGGTGTAACACCACACCCCATATTCTTCATAGAAATATTGTTATAATGTGATTATAGCATAGCTAGTATATGCTTTGTGCAAGATAAAGCCTATGAGATGTCATTGGAAAGGTTATGATTTTGTGAATATGATTATTCTATTTGTATGCGTGTGTCATTTCTGTATCTGGACTTAGGAATATTGACTAATACGTATGTACTATGAAAGTATTTGCACCTGGGGAATGCCCGCCAGACAGAATGCAATCAGCCTGGCTGGCTAGCTGGAAACAAGTCAAAGGACCTTTAGGGAGAATGATAGGTCTTTGAAGATGCTAATCTCCCACCTTCCTGGGATGCTACAGATGGCCTTTGAGTCATGGCTGCTTTGACGCTGCAGGGTCATGTGATCGTGTCTAGTGGTACTGGACTCCATGTTATAATACCAGTATTTTTCCCCTGGAGAGGGACACCCACACTGGAAGACAAAGGATTCCCACCATAAATAAAACCTATTTAAGGCAGGAGAGTGACATAATCAACGTTCGTTCTTCACTGAATCCCCAGCCAGGATGACTGCTGTGAACATCTAAGGCCAAGTCTACACTACCAATTTCTGTCAACAAAAGTGATGTTGACACCCAAAAGTCGACATAATAAAAATTGCAATTTCATGTTCACATGGGCTCCCTCCCTGGCAGATCATGTCCACAGCAGGGGCACCATCATCAACAGTGTGAACAATGCACTGTGGGTACCTATCCCACAGTCCTTCTGTCCCTAGGTGTTGTTGGATGACAGAGTGATCACTATTCATCTTGGGACAAGGCTAAATGTCCTGTGATGCATTGCTTTCTGTCCAAGCAGGTCATGGGCTTCCGGCTTTCTTCAACAGCCCTTCTTTGCTGTGCATGTGTGATGGAGTAGGGACTGTCTGTGTGGGGAGTGGGAGAGCAGGGGAGGACTTTAGGGGATGGACGATGCCAGAGCCTGTAACCTGAGCTAGGTAAGGGAGGGGAAAGGTCAACACCTTTGCCCGGGAAGGGGACAAAGGAAGGGAGTGGCAGGAGGGAAGCAGTTTGAGTTTGGGCTTGGGGCTGTGTGGGCGGAATTCAGGGTATCCTAGCTAGGATCCAAGCACCCTGAAAGCCCAGAAGGACTTGGTGGAGGGGTCCTGACTGTGCCTGCAAGCTCTGCTGTAACCTGTGTTCCTGTTGTCCAATAAACCTTCTGTTTTACTGGCTGGCTGAGAGTCCCTGTGGATCCCAGGAAGAGGGGTGCAGGGCCGGACTCCCCCACACTCCGTGACAACTGGTGGCAGCGGCGGGACATACTGCACCCCGTGGACGGCGCTTCCTGCAGTAAGTGACTGGGGAGCAGTAAAACGAAGGGGTGATTAACCCCTGGGAGTGGTGCCCTGCGAGAGGGATGTCATGGGCCAGGTACAACAGCTTGCGACGGAACTTCTGGGGAACTACCAGCTGCCTCCTGATCCCCCATGACTCTACTTCCCCTAGGGGAGCCCATTCTCGGTACAGGAACCCATTCTCCCACAGGAACCTCTCCTTGCAACCTCTCCTCATGGTCTGTACCGCACTAAGGTCAGCCCGGTCCCTGTGCTTCCGCAAGGAGGGATCTTTCTGCAACTCGGCCTGGAACTCAGCAGCTGGGACAGGGATGGGGACCGGCTCTCTCTTGCTGGCTGGGTCTGAGGCCGCAGCCTCTCTGCACCGTGCCCCTGGGCGTTCCCCGTTCCCTGAGTTAGGGTCCTGCACCTCAGGTCGAGTACCTTCCCCGTTGTCGGGGAGCAGTGCCCTTTGCCGACTCTGACTACGAGTCACGACCAGGGCACTCTGGGTGTTACTAGGCCAGTCCTCAAGGTCCCCTCCCATTAACACGTCAGTGGGCAAATATTGGTGTACCCCCACATCCTTGGGGCCCTCCTTGGCCCCCCATTTCAGGTGTACTCTTGCCACGGGTACCTTGAATGGGGTCCCGCCCACGCCCATCAGGGTCAGGTAGGTGTCGGGAACCATCCGATCTGAGGCCACCACCTCGGGCCGGGCCAGCGTCACCTCTGCGCCCGTGTCCCAGTACCCAGTGACCTTCCTCCCATCCACTTCCAGGGAAACAATGCACTCTTTCCGGAGGGGCAGCCCCGCGCCCACCCAGTAAACCAAAAACCCGGAACCTGGAGCATCCACAGGTGGTATGTTGCCAACCCCCCTTTCCTGGGAATGTAGCCCCTCCTCCGATTGGGTTTTTACCCAGTCCACCCTCTGTGGGCTGGGTCTGCTTGGTCTGTCCCTGAGCTTGGGGCACTGGGCCCGTATGTGACCTCGTTGGCCACAGCGATAGCAGCCCATGTCTCGTGGGTCCCCTTGAGTGGGTCGGAGGGACCTGCCGCTGGATGTTCCCCTTTTGGGGGGGTTCTCCATAGGCCCCCTTTGGGAGGTCCCAGGATGACTCTCTCTCTGCGTTGAGGCAGGCCTGCTCCTTCGAGACTCCTCCCTGCCATCCCCTGCCCGACTGTCCACAAATTGGTCGGCCAGCTGGCCTGCATGCTGCGGGTTCTCCGGCTTCTGGTCCATCAACCACAGCCTCAGGTCGGACGGGCACTGCTCGTACAGGTGCTCCAGTATGAATAGGTCAAGCAGGTCCTCTTTAGTTTGGGCCCCAGCCGTCCACTTGCGGGCATACCCCTGCGCCCGGTTGACCAGTTGTAGGTATGTGACCTCACGGGTTTTACGCTGGCTCCGGAACTTTTTCCGGTACATCTCAGGAGTCAGCCCAAACTCGCGGAGCAGGGCCTGTTTGAACAGTTCGTAGTCCCCTGCCTCCGCCCCTTTCAGTCGGCTGTACACCTCCACGGCTGTGGAGTCCAGTAAGGGGGTGAGAACTGCGATCCTGTCTGCAAGGTCAACCCTGTGCAGCTCGCAGGCATTCTCAAAGGCCGTCAGGAAGGTATCTATGTCCTCCCCCTCCTTACGCCGGGGCAGCAAGTGCTTATCAAAGCTCTTTGTAGGCTTGGGTCCCCCCTCACTCACCGCAGCCGGGGCCTCACTGCTCCGCAGCCGGGCCAGGTCCAGCTCATGTTTACGCTGTTTCTCCTTCTCCTCCCGCTCATGTTTACGCTGGTTCTCCTTTTCCTCCCACTCACGCTGGCGCTGGTTCTCCTCATGTTCACGCTGTTTCTCCTTCTCCTCCAGCTCTTTCCTCTTTAACTCGAGCTCCTCCCGTCTCAGCTCCCTTTCATATTCCAGCCGCCTCCGCTCCACGGATGCTGAGCGTCGCCGGGAGGATCCCCTGCTGGGGGGTGAGCTTCGCCGGGCGGATCCCCTGCTGGCCAGGGGTGTCACGGTGCCCTCGGTATACACTGGGCTCCTCCCCGCCCTTCCCCTAGGCCTAGGAAGGGGGGGTCTCGGGAAGCCCTCGTCCGCCGGCTGACCGCTCCCAGTGGGGACAGACACTGGTGCCTGAGCTGCATCTGCCCGGCTGCTTCCCTCAGAGACAGGGCTCCGTTCATTCATGCGGTCTCCCTGCTCCAGCTGGGCAATCAGTTGGTCCTTGGTGTGTCTCCCCGGGCGCAGCCCCCTCTGCTTGCACAGCTCCACCAGGTCACACTTGCGCTGCTTGGCATACATCTTCCTGCTGGCCACTCACAGGCTGGGGTGCTCGCCGCTCCCCAGGGTTTCCAGGGGGACCCCTAGTGCACCAGCCCTTCGTGAGGTCACCACCTCTCTGCCAGGGTCGAGCTGCAGACTCCTCCGCCCCTGGGACCGCTCGCTGCAATCCCCCGGGGGACCCTGTTACTGCAAAGTCCTTCTCACTGGGCACACACTCCCAGAGGTTAACTGCCCCCTGAAACCGTCCCACTCTGAGCCTTCAGCACGCCTGGTCCTCGTTATCCCCCCTTTGTTTTACTGCTCCCCAGTCACTTACTGCAAGCAGACACAGCCCCAAGCCCAAACTCAAACTGCTTCCCTCCTGCCACTCCCTTCCTTTGTCCCACACAGGAACACAGGTTACAGCAGAGCTTGCAGGCACAGTCAGGACCCCTCCACCGAGTCCTTCTGGGCTTTCAGGGTGCTTGGATCCTAGCTAGGATACCCTGAATTCCACCCACACAGCCCCAAGCCCAAACTCAAACTGCTTCCCTCCTGCCACTCCCTTCCTTTGTCCCCTTCCCGGGCAAAGGTGTTGACCTTTCCCCTCCCTTACCTAGCTCAGGTTACAGGCTCTGGCATCGTCCATCCCCTAAAGTCCTCCCCTGCTCTCCCACTCCCCACACAGACAGTCCCTACTCCATCACATCATGTCTGTGAGAAGGGATGGATTCTGCACTGCTCTCCTATGCTACGTTAACTCTCATGAAGACATCACGGATGGCAGTGCAGTTAACCATGAAGTTCCTAACTGGGGAAGACTCATAGGCACCCAGAATTCTGTGTGATATGGATAGGAGCAACTTTAGATTGCTTTCAGCATTCACAAAGCAGGTGCGCAGGGTAGACCATAGCTTTTGGGTTCATGAAACATGCTGGAGATGCCTTTATGGCAGGTTGGACCTCGCTGAGGATAATATTCCTATGGTCATAGCCAGGGGTGGAGTGCTGAGGGACACCGCTTGGCTGCTGATTTTGAGCAGCCAGATACCAGGGCTGTCCGAGAAGTCCGAGGGGAAGCTGCTCGAATTAGGGCGGCTTTGAGGCAGCACTTTGACAATGACCCTAAAGTAACGTATATCTCTGTCTGAGTTGCTTCAATGTCATATTACCTGTAGTTTTCTTAGGGGGAAATAGTGGCATTGGGGGCCTTATATTCCTGTAATAAAGTGATTAAAATGCCTGTGCATGTATTGGCAGTGCCTTCAACCTCACCTTGTAGGAAAAAAAATCAAGATATTTTAGCATTCTAAAAGTTTGCTTTTATTGCACAAGAAACAACACACACAAACACCCAGGTGCTTGGCAGGACAGGAAGAATGAGGAAAGGGCTGACTTTCGCAGCTGTGTGTAGGTCCAGCTATAACTGTGAAAACTCTCCAAGGGCGTGAAGTGAAGGGGAAACGGAGAAGTTCCAGAAGGTGGAAAAAACTCAGGTATTAGAACTGAAAGAAAAATAGACCACTCACCTTAGTCTTTGCCCTGTAATGTTAAAATGTGTTGCAAGAGAGAGATCTCTCTTTCTTGAACTCAAATGGATTATGTAATGGGTAACTGGAGGTGGGGTTTATTTGTTCTGCCAACACAAGAGGACAGAATTAATAGAATATTAGGGTTGGAAGGGACCTCAGGAGGTATCTAGTCCAACCCACTGCTCAAAACAGGACCCATCCCCAGACAGAATTTTACACCAGTTCCCTAGATGGCTTCCTCAAGGAGTGAGCTCACAACCCTAAATTTAACAGGCCAAGGCTCAAACCATTGAGTTATCCCTCCTCAGGGTGCTGAATCTTAGGTCAGGCACAGGCAGGGTGTGTGTGTTATTAAAATACCAGTTGCGTCTCCCGGCAGCAGGAGGTAGTTAGACACCAATATATGGTCTTCAAATATTGTTGAAGTTCTTAGACATGTGGATGCTCCTCTTTGTCTTTCCCTCTGTTTCATGCAGTTCATGTATCTGAAAATCCCCCCTAGCAAGAGGCACGTGTCCAATCACAAATACACTTAGTGGAGCACGGCAAGATTTTAATCAATATCTGCCAGGATTAGAGCTGTGAAGACTGTTTCTTTCAGAGCAGTAGGACTGGACGTCTGGATGTCACACAGCCAAAGGGCAAGGAGCATTCTGCTGCTCAGCGCTGAGCGAGAAGGAACAGTTGAAGCAGCAGCATGAGAGGGTCCAGGAGTCCAGTAAAAAGTCAGGAAATGCACCTGCACGTGCCCATCTGATTCAGATCTCAACTGGGAGCTGTCAAGGGTGCTCAGCAAAGAGCCTGTCATGCCACGTGCCATTTAGCTGAGCCCTGACGGGATCCTTATCAGGCAGGATAACGAGGGTGATGCTGCAGCTGGGAACAGGGAAGATCCTGCCAATGTCCCTAAAGGCCAGGATGTGACCTCACATTAGATCAGGAGGACCAGTTTGGAGACGACAGCAGTGAAAACTCTGGAAAGTTGTGCCTGGCCAGAGACTGGAAGACCAGGTGGTTACTGCAACTCTCTAACCCCTCCCTCCCGTTGTTTTCTAGAGAAATTGTCCTTTCAATGCTGAGGATTTGGTAGGTTATGGCCAAATAATTTACTGTCCTGGATATTACGCCCTGCATTGCTGTGTGTGTGTCTGGGGGGTAGTGCAGATGCCACAACATTTGCACGGCCTCCTCTTCCTTCCCCTCCCCTCCACCAGCCTCTGCTGGGCACAATCCCAGATGGATGCAGAGCACTAGGGGGAAAGGTTTCGGAAAAGCCAGCTTTGCTGTTTATCCAAGAGTTCAGAGTATGGGCTGTACGGCTTGTGATGAAGCCCACGGTCTGTGGCAAGTTCACAACAAGAAATCAGTGCCCCTCTGGCTGTTTCTCTGCAGGCAGGCAGGTGGGGGTGGAGGGGTTCAAACACGGCTTGGATCAATGCTCTCCATCCTAGCTCAGGCTTTGGTTGGTTCCCTTCATTTTCCCCCAGTCCTGGTAGCTTATTCTGGGAAGTTTCTCAGGCAGCAGGAATTCTCCATGGCCTTTCAGGAGAACGGGGAGTGCAAACCTGCTCCGGCCTCCATAACAGCCAGGTCCCTACCACATTCCGGGCTCACTTTGACTAGTTTACAAACCCTCTGGCCTTGAAATTGACCAATGTCACCATTTCGATGTTTCCACCTGACATTTCCTGGTATTGTAACCATGGGGGTCCCGACCAAATGGGGAGAACGGGGGAGTTCAGAGGTTGTTGTGGGGGGGTCACAGCATTGTCATCCTCACTTCTGTGCTGTCTTCAGACCTGGGCTCCAAAGGCAGCAGCCAGCAACCTTTCTGAAGCCAGAGGAGGTTCCCAGATGTGCAGGTGGGGCCCTGCTGTTGTCAGCACCTCAGCTCCTACCGACTACTTGGGAGCACCTCGGCTCCTACCATTTTCAGGGCATCCAGAGAAATGGACCCCTGAGCCTCAGAAGGAACGGCAAGGGAAGCCCCGAGCTCTCGCTGCAGATGCCAGGCAGAAGCCCCGAGCCCAGGCACCCAGAGCGCCGGCAGGAGTGGGGAGGGGCATGAAAGTCCTGAGCCCGTTGCCCCAGCACTGACTGACCCCACGGGGGGCCAGAAGCTCTGAGTCCGGACACCCAGAGACGTGACTGGAGCAGAAGCTGCCAAGGCCAAAGCCCTGAGCCTAACGTTGGGCCAATGCAGAGAGCATTCACTTCTGCATTGCCTCTGCAGGTGCATCTGATATCCCCATGGAGAGGAAGTCCTGTCCCAAGCCGGGCAGAGAAACAGTTAGCAGGCCCCTGCTGGGTTCTCCTGGCTGGGGGGGTCCCAGCAGGACGGGGAGATCAGATTTCACGGGGCAGGGCTAATTCGATCTTGCCAAAAAAGGCACAACAAGAACTAACAGCTACCAGCTGAAGCCAGAGAAATTCAAATGAGACGTAGGCACACATTTCTGACAGTGAGAGAGACTAGCCACTGGAACAAATTACCCAGTGGAGAGGTGGAGTCTCTGTTTCCTGGTGTCTTCACGTCACAACTGCCTGTTATTCTGGAAGGTGCCTTTTAGTGACTTACGAGCTATTGGGCTTAATATGGTGCAGAGTGTGTGAAATTTCATAGCTTGTGAAATAGAGGCCAGATTAGGAGACTGAATTGTTTCATAACCTCTATGAAAAGCTCAGTGTGGGGTGCAGAACAGACTCTGCTGTTTTACTGGGTATCCTGCTTGCTCCCCAGAATCAATAATGAGCAAGTGGGGTGATCTGGGGTGCAGCTCAAACATCCAGCTGGGCTGGCCAGGGGCAGACTTCAGGCCTGCCAGGGAAAGGTGGGTGCGGCAGTGACTTCACAAAGGCCCTTGGCAGGAACTCAGCCTATTGGGTAAAGATGATGAGGCGGCTGTGACCTCACAGAGCTCCCTTGACAACAGCCAGGTAGGACAGGGATGCGGGAAAGGGGGAACCTCGGAGAGCCCTGTAGCCTTGCTGCAGTAAGCCTCCATCTCATGGTCTCTCACTGAGAACCAGGAGACATTGGTGTGCAGGAGATTCAGTGCCTGTGTTTGTCATTCCCGTGTGGATTTTTTTCAAAGACATTGTCATCTGTGTAGAAGGTAAGAAAAAATATAGGCTCTAGATAGAGATACAAGAGAGGGGACTCTATCCTAGCAGACTGAAAGGCATCACCACCATCCTAGTGGAAAAGTTTTTCGTAATATCCAAGCCTTCCACACTGCAACTTGAGAGCATTTCTCCTTGTTCTGTCATCTGCCAGCTCTAAGATTTCATAAGAATCAATCTTTTATTAGGAAAATAATTCAAAAATGTAAATACAAAAAAATTTGAGTGAAATCAACCCATCCTGATCTTTAGTGTCTGGGAGTGTGGGCCTTGGCGGCCAGACTGAGACCCTCATGGGTTAGTAATACCCAGGAAGCCAGTAAACTAATTCCAGTTCTCTTAGCATCCAAGCCTCTCTAATCCAAGGAACACCTGAGGGCTGCGGGAGACAGAGGGATGCTGAGAATGTCTAACTCATAATTGAACATACAGAGATGTGTTATTGGCTTTGGTTGGGGGACAACTAACAAATCCGTCGGGATTCTTGCCCCAAACAACAATTGCCCATTGTCCTTTAGAGCATGAGGGCCCTAACATGCCTGACTTACTCAAATCTCTCTCCTGCTAGGGCTGAGAGAATTTTCTCCATCCCCCATGATACCAAGGGAAAGAGATAAGAAGTGACCTCTCTTTGGTCACACAGCAAGGTCATGCCAGAGCTAGAAAGAGAAGCATAAGAAAGAAGTTGTATCAAAATGTTTTGCATTTCAAACTAACTGATTTCTTAAAGAAAGGCAATTTGATGTGTGGTTAGTGAACTGAAATGATCCATTCTTGTCTCCACGTATTTCTACATTGATGAACCAGTAGATCTATCCCCTAGTTTTTATCCATAGATTGAGGGAGGAAAACAAGTTTGCCTGTTTTGTGAATTCCCAATGGCTTTCTTGACTTTCAACAAACTAGTCGATTGAACTGAACGATTTGAATAAAGTGAAAGGAAGACAATATTTTCTGCACCTTTCAAGGAAGCTATTGCTGCCCAAAGCTGGATTAGCATTTCTGCTAACTTTGCTTCCAGGAACTTAGCTATCACATCGGTGTGTGACTGAAAAACTTGGCAGTGAACATGTTCTACTGAATGTTATTTTTTTTCTATTTAAATTATTTAAAAGATTGTCATAAATTTGGCCCTTATCAGAGGTTGTCAATTTGAAATGTAATTTTGACAGTGAGGGAGACTAGCCACTGGAACAAATTACCCAGGGGAGAGGTGGAGTCTCTGTTTCCTGATGTCCTACCATCATAACTGGTTGGGAAGGTGCCTTTTAGTGAATCACAAGCAATTGGGCTTAATAGGGTGCTAAGAGTGTGAAATTTCATAGCCTGTGAAATAGAGGCCAGATTAGGAGACTGAATTGTTTCACAACCGATGCCTTTATGAAAATCTCAGTGTGGGGTGCGGAACAGACTCTGCTGTTTTACTGGGTAGCCTGCTTGCTCCCCAGAATCAATAATGAGCAAGTGGGATGATCCGGGGTGCAGCTCAACATCCAGTTGGGCTGGCCAGGGGCAGACATCAAGCCTGCCAGGGAAAGGTGGGTGCGGTAGTGACTTCACAAAGGCCATTGGCAGGAACTCAGCCTATTGGGCAAAGATGATGAGGTGTCTGTGACTTCACAGAGCTTCCTTGCCAACAGCCAGGCAGGACAGGGATGCGGGACAGGGGGAACCTCGGAGAGCCCTGTAGCCTTGCTGCAGCAAGCCTCCATCTTCACTTCACCAGATAAAGGTTATGAGCAGACAATGGCTGGAAGCGGAAGCTAGACCAATACACACTGGAAATAAGGCGAGGAGCATTTTTAACATCAGAGTTTGGAGCAATTCACTGAGGGTTGTGCTGGATTTTCCACAACTGGCCTATTTTAAAATCAAGCTTGGGTGTTTTACTAAAAAATCTGCTCTAATTCCTATGGGAATTATTTTGAGGCACATTCAATGGCTGAAGTGAAACAGAATGTCAGATGACAGTGCTTTCCTCTGGGCTTGGAATTTTGCTTCCCTCTTCCTCCTTCCCTCTTGTCCCTTCTCAATTGGAAAACAGGCCACCAGAAAAGCCTGATTTCCACCCGTGCCCCTTCCATTAGTGCTGTCAGCTGAAGGGCATTGTGACTTGACAGTGAATTCAGCCAGTCAATGCTAACTCTCCACAAGTGATTTGCATAAGTCAGTAAATGCACCTGCAGGTTTCCGTGGCAGCGATGCCCAAGGCAGGGCTCAGGCTTTGGGTTTATGCTCAGGGTTAGTGGAGTCAGGGAGCGACAGGTGGCTGAGTTACCTCTGGTGTCACAATGTTACTGCTCAGGTTCCTCTGCCTGCTGCAGCACCTGGGCAGTGACTGGCAAGGGGAAGGTTTTGTGGATTTGAACCCAGGAAGTGCAGAAGAGGAATGGCTTAGGCAGTTTGGCAGTAAAATGTAGGTTTTGTGCCAATATCCTGTGCGATTGCTGCTGGATCCGGGACGGAGACAGCATTCCTGCCCCTCCTGCCACCTCTTAGCTGGGCCTCCATAAAAGAGACCAGGTAGAGTTTTGCACACTTCTTTGTTTAAGACTGAGCAAATAAGGCCCAGCAAATTACTGCTAGGATGAATTTTGCTGCCTCCTCTCCTTGACTAGAATACAAGCAGTTTCTGATTCTTTCAGATGAAGTAGTTCTTCTAAAATCAAGGGCAAAACCAATCGATGGCTTTTTCACAACCCAACCGCGCCCCCCCAGAGATTTTTTTTTATTTAAACTGGGTTTTTAAAATTTATATTGAAAAAAATTTTTTTTTAAAACCTATCAAGTATAAAATGTGAAACGATGACAAGTGATGTTAAGGCCTCTAGTTGCTCCAGCCTATTAAAGTAATTTAAATAAATATCTATATGAAGAAGTCCATGTTTGCTGCCAAGTGCCAGAGGAAGTCAAAGCACTGAACTGTTGGAAGTCATTGCCTAAGCACCTGGGGGTCCAGAAGTTATTGAAACACTCAGCCAGATTTTGGCAGCTCTAGCCTCTTCTGCAGGTGCAGAAAGAATATTTTGTTCATTCCAGCTGAAGCAGCTACTTCATTCAAATGTAAGAAACTGATTGGGAGTTGAAAAAGGATGAAGGCTTCTTTTCCCCTTGTGATATATGAATAAACGCTAGAGAGGAGGAGATGTGAGCTACTACTGCTAAAATCTGGAAGGACATTATGAGCAGGAACACTCAGTTCAGTGCACGAACTAGAGATCCTTCTTTACCTCAGTTTGTTTGAAATGAAAACAAATGGTTCAGTCAACCTTTTTGTTTGTATGTATCCTGGAAAACCAGCAAGTCCACATGTTTGAATGGATCCCTATTCCTAGAATCCTAGAAGACTAGGGCTGGAACAGACCTTAGGAGGTATCTAGTCCAACCTCCCGCTGCAGGCAGGACCAACCCCAACTTCATCATCCCAGCCAGGGCTTTGTCAAGCTGACTTTTAAAAACTTGTAAGGATGGAGATTCCACCACCTCCCTAGGTAACCCATTCCAGGGCTTCACCACCCTCCTAGTGAACTAGTGTTTCCTAACAGCCAAGCTAAGCCGTCCACAGTGGAACTTGAGACCATAGCTCCCCGTTCTGTCTTCGGCCACCACTAAGAATTTCATGAGAATCAATCTCTCATTAGGAAAATAACTCAAAAATACAACTACAAAACATTTGGAATGAAATCAATCCACCCTGACCTGTAGTGTCTGGGGATGTGGGCCTCTGAGGCTAGCCTGAGACCCTCCTTGGCTAGAACCACCCAGTGAGCCAGTAACAATATCCAATCCTGTTACCATCCAAGCCTCCGTAATGCCAGGAACAGCTGAGGGCTGCGGGAGACAGAGGGGTGCTGAGAAGGTCTAGCTCATGCTTGCCAACCCAGAGATGTGTTACTGGCTTTGGATGGGGGACAAGGAGCAAATCCATCAGTCACTACAACAGGTCACAATCGGAGCCAGGGAGACTGGGAATTGAGTCCTGCTGGCACTTCCCAGCTCTGGCTTTCTGGAGGAGGAGGAGGAAGACACCAGCTCCCCTAGCTGACCCTGAGGCACCTTCTGGGCCCGAATGGAGGTGGCCCCCGTACAGCTATGGAGTGTCTCAGGAGCATTCAGCTATTGGCATTGTATTGTTTTCACAGCCAGTTTCGGTCTCTGGTTTCTACCCCTTGCCCTGCTGGCAGGGCTTTGTGCGGCACCCGTTGCAGGCCACCTGGGTGCAGGAGATCGAGGAGGGTGAAGGGAGGAGCAACCCTGAGCATCTGCCATCCTGCTCCATCCAATCTAGAACAAGTAAGTGGAGTTCTCCAGAGCCATCCCCAGTGTGGTGGGAATATCCCAGCACTAGGGCTCCCAGCCTATCTCTTGTCAGGGTTTGTTCCCCAGGTTGAGGGTTCTTGTGCAGTGGGGTGGGATGTGTCGGGAGGAGAAATTGCCTCAGCAGAGGGGAGGTGGGCAAGGGAGCAGGCAAGCTCGTTAATGAGAGGCTGCTTTGAAGTCAGACTTATGGCTGCTCCCTACTCAGTTCCAGGATGGAGCGAATAAGGCGGATGCTCAGGAGGAAGGCTGGGCAGGTGGCTCCAGAGCCAACAGGAAACACCAGCCAGCCTTCCGAGGAGGAGAGCGGCCCCTCTGTCCCCGCGGGCGGGGAAGAGGCTTCTGGGCAGGGGAAAACAAGGAGCTGCATTGCGTGCTGGAGAAGGAAGATACCGGCTCCCCTTGCTGACCCTGAGGCACCTTCTGGGCCGAAATGGAGGTGGCCTCGGGTTCAGCTATGGAGGAGAGAGCCAGGAGAGGGCAGGAGCCGGGGAAGGCAGCTCTGGAGCTTCCTTTCCAGGAAGCCAAGAAGCCAGGAGCTTCGCCCCAGGGCCCAGCAGGAGCCGTCCTCGACCACGGCATCTGAGGAGCCCTGCGCCAGCCCGACCCTGGCCCCAGAGGAGCCTCCCACCAGTACCACTCTGGCCACGGAGGATCCTCCCGCCATTACCACTCTGGCCACAGAGGAGCCTCCCGCCAGCCCGACCCTGGCCCCAGAGGAGCCTCCCACCAGTACCACTCTGGCCATTGAGGATCCTCCCGCCAGTACCACCCTGGCCCTAGAGGATCCTCCCGCCAGTACCACCCTGGCCCCTGAGGATCCTCCCGCCATTACCACCCTGGCGACCGAGGAGCCTCCTGCCAGCCCAGAGCAGGAGTTGAGCGACTGCGAAACAAACATCAGCAGCTTCGCCTACTCCTGCGGGGCCAGCAGCTCCTCCGTGGGGTCTGGCAGCCTGGAGATGAAAGGCTCCCTCTTTAGAGGTGAGGGGAGACCCAGGGGAAAGGGAGGAGGACTGGGGCGGTGGGGGACTAGTAACACCCTGTGCCCATCGGCTCGCCAAGGCACCGGGACTGACCCATGTGAGCCCCACTGACACCAGTGGGAGTGGCACAGCTACGCCCCATGGCAGGGGATGCTGGGCGGAGTCGGGGAGCTCCAGCCTCCCCTAATCATGTTGGAGGGAGGGGGGCTGACTGCCATGCAGCCCTGAGGCTGATGGGGCTGAGGGCGTCTCTGGGAGGGGCCCTCACTGCCATGAGGCTCCTTACAGATAAAGGGGAAACATGGAGCCTTCTCTGTCCACTGCACCCCCCGAGCAGCAGAAGGGATTAAACTTTCTCCTTCCCTCCCTGGTGCAGACACCCCCAGTGCCCAGGTGTCGTGGGCTGAGGAGGAGGAGGGGGAGGAGGAGGAGGAGGAAGAAGAGGAGGAGGAGGAGGTTTTGTCCCCCATCACGGTGATCCAGCAGCACCTCCAGGGCAGAGCTGAGGTACAAAAATCCCCCAGCTGCGCTGCCACCAAGTCTGTCCTGCTCCTTGTTCCATCCCCACACAGGCAGGGGGGTCTTGTCCCAGAGAATCCCTCACCCCCAATGGGGGGACACATCTCCACTGTTATCTGGCACCCCAAAGTGGGGACATTTGTCCCACACAGGCCAAGGTTTCCGCTCCCCGCAGACACTATCCCAGTTACAACCCCTGTCTGTGCAAGGCGACACTGGTTTCGGGAAGGGGGCGGCTTTCCCTGTCCAACCCCATGGAGGTCCTGAGCCCTAGAGCTGGTTTGGGTTGGGTTGGGCGGGGAGGTCCCTATGTAACAGGCTCTCTCTGTCCCCCCACCACACTCCTAGCTGGTGGTGGACGTGGCCAAACAGCTCCGCTTCCTCCACGCTGTGCGGTGCCTCTGCGTCTCGGCCCAGAAGCAGGGGCAGGACACCCTGGAGCCCCTGGTCTCCAAAGCAGCCCTCGTGGAGAGCATTGCGGTGAGTGGGACCCCATGCCCGGCCCCTGGGGCGAGGGAGCCAGATATGGGAGGAAGCGTTAGTGGGGCCGGAGTGGGAAGCAGAAGACGGGGGTTCCTGGGGCGGAGGGCTGAGGAGCAGGGAAGGGGATAATTGTGACACTGCTGGGGAGCTGGCAGTGGGGGAGGGGAGGGAAGAGTTGGGGGAAGAGGGGGAAAGAAGTTTGATGGATGGGAGGAATGGGGGGGCCCAGCTGGTTGAGGGGGGTAACACTGGCTGTTTCTGCAGAGCACTTTAGGCTCTTCCTGGGGAAGTGCCAGTGCGTCTGCAGGGCCTGAGTCCCACATGCAGTTTTGTTTCCTTGGGGTCTCCCAGGAGCTGATTGAAAATCCCTCTGGTCCGTCAGAGCCAAGCTTCATCATACCCAGCTCCATGGCCACAGTCGGCAGCCTCAGGTAAGGGGACCCTCCCGTCCAGCTGCACTAACCCTGGTGCTGACCGGGCCCAGAGCCTGGAGTCACAGCTCCTCCCCCGCCTGGGTTACCCTCGGCTGTGGCTGTTCCCATCTCCCAGCAGAGGAGGCGGGAACGTCCCCTCTTTCCTGGCTGGGGGGCTGATTTCACTCTAGTAACGTTAGAATGTCCATGGGGAGGGGATCACTGTCAGGGAGGCGGGTCATGTCCATGGCAGTGCCAGCGCCACGCAGGTGCTGCAAAGTGTAACACGGGCTCCTCTCTCCTGCCAGAAAACTGAAGCCACCGCTTGCCCAGGAGCTAGAATCTCGCCTCCTGCGGGCTCTTCTGAACAGGATGTACACCCTGGGCACTGGGCAGGACACCACACACTTCCGGGTAGGTCCTGATCCTACTTCTCTGGCCCAGGAGCAGGACCAGCCTCTGGTCCCTGCTCCCTCACTTTGATGGAGCTGCTGAGAATAGGGGAGGGGTGAGCAGAGCTGGGAACAGGCCTGGGGGGGCCCTTCCCTCCAGAGGGGATTGCGTTACCCCTCCGTGGCTGATCCCAGCCTTCCCTCGTCTCCTCATTCTCTGATCTCCTGCCTGGACTCTCCCGGCGATCCTACCTCCTACCCATTGCAGTTTGGCTGGTCCATACTCTGCTGGGTGCCAGGCCCTGCACAGAGAACTGCTAAGAGCAAGGATTGACAAGGCAGCAGGCATCCAGCCATGAACTCTTGCTAAGTGTCCCTGGAGTGATGTGAATGGGAGAGGCCAGGATGTGCCTTTTGAGTCTTGCCAGGGCTCCTGGAGAATCCTCTTAATTGTCCCCTGACTGGTGTAGCCCCATGTCCCATGACTGACGGGTGCTCCCTCTTCTTGCAGGCTCTGTACAACAACTATTCGCAGAGCCTGGACGTCCTGCTCAGGGGCCTGCTGACAGAGACCCCCACCATGGAGAAGCTGCAGCACCTCCTGGAGGTGAGTAGAATGGGACGCTCTGGGGTGGAATTGCCCCTGAACCCTGTGGGAGGGCAGCAAAGGAGAGACTAGAAGAGCCACGGTTCCATTGTGTCCTCCCAGCTTGGACCCAGCCGGCCACACTTTCCCAGAGCTGCCAGTGCAGGGGGAAGGAGCTGGGCCTGTCAGCCAGAGCTCTGCACGGTTGCATTAAGCACTAACAGAGAGGACCAGGCCCGGCTGGGGCCTGAGAGACTGAAACCTCTGTGAGATGCAGGACACGGGCCTCAGAGAAAAGTCACTGGCTCCTCTCTAGGGAGAGACCCAGAGATACAGGAGGAGCCTCAGGGAATCAGCTCTTCTGTCCCAGGGACACTGCAGTTCCCGGAGGGATTGTCCTCAGGGCCGTTCCATCCATCCTACCAAGGCCTTTGCAGCTGGGGTCTGGGGTCCAGGGCATGTGCCTTGATCCTGACGTGCTGTTCGTGGATCAGGGGTTCAGAGCAAAGAGACCAGCCCCGAGACTGACCATTGTCCCAGCCTGGAGAGACAAGGAGCTTGTGCCCAGCAAGACGTGGGCAGTGTCATGAACCCCCTTTTCAAGCTCTGCAACCAGGGCTCGGCTACCCCACCCTGAGCACAAAGTCTGAGCCCCTTGGGGAGGGGGAGAGGCTGGTTTGTAGAGCATGTACGCCTGCCCGCTGACCCTCCCCTGACTCCTTCTCCCGCAGAACATCCATCTCTCTCTCCTGTCCAAAAACATCCAGGAGAGAGCCAGGGCCGTACAGACCAGCGCGGCCCTGCTCCAGTTTGCCATCTCCCTGCCTGGATTTGACGTAAGTGACTTCTGACCCCAGCGTCCTGCAGATTCAGGGCTTGAGTCAAGTTCCTCATCTCCTGGCTAATTGGTCCCCCCTGGGTCCGTAAGGGACTGCGTTCCATAGGCCGCTGGCTGGCAGGATCGTGCTTGGCCTCAGGGCCCTTGTTATTCTGGAGCAGCGAGGCAGCGAGTGCTCAGAGAGGGCCCTTGCCCTGCTCCCTTTGCTCCGAGCTCCCTTGGGGGCAGAGAGGAAGATGGCTCTCGCTCCTCTCACCCAGCGCCTCTTACAGAGGGGTGGGAGCAGAGCTCAGGTCCAGGGGCACTGGGGAGCCGAAGGGAGAATGGTGATGGATTCCCCTCTCCTCCTCTTTCCACCAGACCTCCTCCGACTTCTCCAAGGCAGGCGAATTCGTGCTGCAGCTGGGTCTCTGTATATCCCACCCAGCCAGTGACATCAGTCGGCAAGCCAAGGGTGGGATATATTGGCTTTACTGGCTCCTGCTTCAGAAGAGGGGTAAGAAACCCAGCTGGGCAATGGGACCCCATGGAAACGAACCTCTGGGAGACTAGCTCCAGCTGGCCATTGGGACGCCTGCTTAGACCCACTGTAGCGGGGAAGAGGAACCCCAATAGAAACAAGGCCCCTCCTTTGAGACTCCCTTTTCTGAGCAATGGGATCCTACAGAAAGAAGACCCCTCCTCTGAGACCGACCTCAGCTTAGATGATGACTCTTTCTCTCCCCCTCTCTCTGAATTAGGGAGATGAGTGTGAAAGTGCCAGGGAAATTGGCTGCTTTATCTCAGAGCCCGGCTCTGTCCCCCAGCCCAGGGAAATCAGCACTGCCCTGTACGGGGCAGCCAGCTCGTGGGGGGACAGGAACGGAGCTGTTGAAATACATAGAAGGAAAGAGCCCATCATGAGGGCAGGGGCAGGAGCAGGCACCACAGGGGACCGACACAAAGCTTGTAGGATGTCACCAGTTGGGTAGCCAGGGCCAAATCCTGACTTCAGTGGGTGTGGGGGGTTCTCAGTATTAGATACCCCCGTGAACAGGCACCCACTCCCAGAGCACAATGACCGTAAGGGTCACATGATTACTGTGATGGCTGAAACAAATCCCCCTTCTGGTACTAATCCGCCTGGCAAGGACCCTGCGATTCCACTTGGCCGTGGATGCCACGAGGAGCCTGGCCAGTGTGCACCCAGAAGGAAAGAGGCACTGAAAGCGGAAGGCCAAACCTCCCCAACGGGTGTGTCTTTCTCCCCCAGGGCTCAACACCAGAAAGGCACCAGACCTGTGGTGCCGGGATGGGCTCCATAACCCCGAGAGCCTGCAGTATAGAAACCTGGCCAGGGTGGGAGAGGTAAGGACTCTCCGCCGGTGCATTGCAGCAGCTCAGGTGTGGAGCTGTCTCCCGCTGCAGTGAGTGTGTCATGGACACAGGGCAAGAGCCTGCTACTTATTTCCAGCAGAGTATGTGAGGCTCCTGGGAATGTCCGTGGGGTGAGGCGTGGGAATGAACCAGATCTAAAAGACCCCTAACCTCTAGCGGGTGAGCTGCAGGAGCTATCGCTGCTGGGAGCAGTAGGGGTCCTGCGTTGTCTGTGTGAGCTGGATTCCAGAGCGCACAGACACGTTCCCAGCATCTCATGGCACCTGCGGTGAATCCTGCTCCAGAAAGAGCTATTTGAGGCCTCAGTGCCTGCAGCCTCCTACTGAAGGGGGTTCCTGGTCCATGGGACCCCAAAGGTTGGCTGCCCCAGGACTCTTCTCCACCTTGAGAGACACTAGAGGGATTTGGAGCCTGGTTTGGGCCACTGCAAGGGCTCTGGTTCCTTTGGTTTTAGGTCTTCAGAGAAATATTCACTGAAGACCAGAAGCGCAGTTTTCTCCAGGCGGGGATGCTGGCCATTCACCACCCGCTCCTCCGCGTCAGCCAGGCTGGCCTGATGCTGACCTATTCGATCTTGGGGGAAACCGACCAGCTGATGGGGTACAAGGTAACCAAAGAGGGATCGAGTGGGGAGGGAACCCCAGGGCCTTTCACCTCCAGGCCACTGAAAATCACTCCCATCCCATCCCCATGCGCTGACCAGGGAGCAAGGAGAGGGTGACCACAGGCAGGTGCCATTGGTCGGTGCCAGCTTGTCCCCTGAGCAGCTCAAGCAGGGCAGACCCAGCTCCCCAGGAAGGCTGTTTCCTAACAGGCGTGACTTCAACACGACACACTGCCACTGCTCATGCGAGGGGCTGCCAACACCCGTAGCCACCTCTGTGAGCCTTTCCTCCCCCTCCGGGCCTCAGGCCGGTTCCTAGTGCTCTGGTATCATGTTATCCCAGCCCCCACCTGCTCTGGCAGAACTGGAGGAGTCAGTCAGCAGAGGCTGCTTAAGTGCCCCATTCACCAGAGCCACTGCCCCTGGCATCATGTAAGGAGATGGGGATCCCTTGGGGAAAGGTGTCCACTTCCTCTCACCCCCTGGCACTACTGCCCAAAGCCTCCCAACCCCTCAGCTGGAGGGGGCGAGGGAGGCTGAGAGGACTCTGGACAGCGGAGCTGGATTCCCGCTGGGTTGGGACGTAGAACCGTTCTCACGGGAGGACCGAGAGGAGTGGGGGCAGGAGTTCATTCCACAATGGTGGGAGAGGGGATGGAAGTCACTAGAGAAAAGAGAAGATTTCGCCTTAGGGGTTGGGTGGAGGAATCCGTCCCTCAGACATGGGGAGGGGTGGGGAGGAAGTTTTGCTGGCTCCTGGTGCTGTTAATACCCTTCGTTCTCGTGGGTGTCCGAGTCTCTGATTGATCCTTGTTCCCTTGCAACAGGGGGACATTGCAGAGAAGATCATGGCCCAGCTGTTTAACATCAGGGTCTTGGGCCAGGTCCCCAAAGTCCTGCAGGGGCTGTGCTCCGTGGGGCAGCAGTGAAGAACCCCCCCCCTCGCCTTCGCATGACCAGCTCCCACCGCCTGCCGCAGGTACTGCTCTGTCTCACTGTGTCTGGGGGGAAGGGCTGGGGGCAGCGGCCATAGAGCCCGCAGCACTGAGAGAAACCAAGGCCGAGCACCTCGCTCTGAACACCCTGCCCCACCCCGACCCCTGGAGCTGGGGCCAGGCCAGATACTGGTTCGGAAGAATCAGGCTGTGGGGCTGGCCCAGAAGTGAGAGCATCCGCAGAAGCAGGGGTTATGCTCAATAGCCATTGCAGTCTGGGAGGGGTGGTCTGACATGGAGCCCCTCCCCCATCATCACTGCTCAGACCTTCCCATGGCCCCTGTCACTCCTGATGCAGCGAATGTCCGACCATCCCCCACCTGGGGCCCAATCCACCCACCTGGTATCTGAACCCTTCCCAGCCAGGAATGAAACTCCCCCCGAACACCCTGGGGCAGGGGAGGATCCTCCCCATCTGGCAGGTGGGAACTGAGACACAGAGGAAGGGCTGTGGTCCTGGTCACACAATCCTGGGAGTAGATCTGGGAAGTGGACTGGGTCCCAGCCTAGAGCCCTTCCCCCAGGGGCACCTTCGCTTTCTGCACTTTATTCTCCCCTCCGGCTAGGGGGTCTGTGAGTGTGAAATGAACAGGGAGGGTGACAGGGTCCTGGCACACAGCCTGGATGGGAGCTCCCCTTGGCTTGGTCCCCAGGGTCACAGACATCTTTGTCATCCCGCCGTCATTCTGTTATTGCTAGGAAAGGAGTCCCCCGATGAAGGGTCTCCAGGGCTCCAGTAAGTCATCCTCATTCCTGCCGGCATGTACACCCCTGCCCTGCCCTCTGGTTTCTCACTGTTGACTCTGGCTGGACTCTTGGCTCCAGTCTGTGGCTATGACTTTGGCGTGACCCTTCTTGGCTCCAGATTTGGGTTATGAACACCGGCTCAGTATTCTCCTTGCCTTTCTCTAGCCTCGCTCCAGGCCCTCCACCCACCCGCTCCAGCCCTGCCTCCTCCTCCTCCTGATCTTCCCCAGACCCTCCAATTTCGACTACACGGATTCGACCTTTGGCCTGGATATGGACTTTGGCTCGTACTTCTGACCACCCGGCTTCGACCTCTGGCCTGGACATGGACACTGGTTCCGATTCTGCCTGGACATACTCAACACCTGGCAGCAGTAGACAGGCCCCACCATTCATCAAACCGTAACCCCGCCCCATGACCCCTTAGTCCCTCCCACCTGTCACTGGAAGTCCCGCCCCATGGGGGTATTACTTCGTGATCAAGACAGCCACATGACTGGAAGCAATGTGTGTCATGTGACCCCTCTAAGAACTCCTCCCACCACCCTCTACCAATCAGGATGGGGTTCGTCCCAAAAGGACCACCCCAAGAGGAGATTTGACCAATCAGGGCGAGTTCTGGGGTTGGAAGGTGGCCCGTCCCGACGTGGGTCTTGTGACCCCTCTAAGAACTCCTACCACTGCCCTCAACCAATTAGGATCGGTTTTGTCCTGACAGGACCACCCCAAGAGGAGATTCTGACCAATCAGGGCGAGTTCTGGGGCAGGGTGACCCATCCGGGAGTGGGCCGTAAGACCCCACTAAGAACTCCTCCCAAGGCCCTCTGCCAATCAGAGTGCAGCACCATCGCCCCATAAGCCCCAGCGCTGGACGGACGAGGCCATCTCTTACCAAGGACACATGGTTTAGAGATCATGGGAAGGCTGCTGAGAGGAAGCCTGGACTCCTTCACCACCCCCGTGAGAACTTCGGACTCTGTCTTTGCTCCGAGGGTCTTTGACCGTCCGTGGAGAAAGCGCTACATCAGCGACAGTCCCGAGGAGGAGGAGGGAGCGAGCGAGGGGAGCCCTTTGGCCCAACCATTGATGGATACGCTGGAACCCGAACCCAAAACCCAACTGCTTGTGAGACACCCCGATGAGCATGGTGGCCTCTCTTTGTCCACCCCCTTAGAGGTGGAATGCGATTGCGGCTCGGGGGAGTCAGCGGCGGACAAGGTGAACGCAGGTAAAGGAATGATTAAGTCAGGGGTGAAAGTAACTTCCAGGACTTACCAGTACTGCCAGAGTCCTGGGGGCGTGGCCTCAACCGGAAGAGGCGGGGCCTCTCAAAATTTAAAGGCCCTGGAGCATGGACTGTCGCTGGGAGCCCCAGGGCCTTTAATTCCCCCCGCAGCTCTGGCAGCCGGGTTCGGGCATGGATTTAAAGGGCCCGGAGCTCCCATGGCTGTGGGGAGCCTGAGCCTTGCCAGGCTGGAGCCAGGATTTAAAGGGCCCAGAGCTCCTGCTGCTGTGGGGAGCCCTCAGCCCTTTAATTCCCGCCCCAGCCTGGGTGCTGGAGCTGCGGGGGGAGGGAATTAAAGGGCTCTGGGATCTACGCAGCCACAGGGAGCTCTGAGCCCATTAAATCCCGGCCCCAGCCCAGCCGCCGGAGCTCTGAGCCAGAGATGAAAGTAAGACGGTCCGGTCCAGTACGGCATAGCGGCAAGAGCCAGTATGCTGTGCTGGACCACACCGGCTTCCTCGGTGGGGATTTAAAGGGGTCAGAGCTCCGGCGGCTGCAGGGAGCCCAGAGCCCTTTAAATCCCTCCTCCGCTCCCACCGCAGCTCGGGCAGCTGGGCTGGGGCTGGGAAATAAAAAGCTCGGTGCTTCCCTCAGCGGCAGGAGCTCCGAGCCCTTCAAATCCCAGCCCCAGCCCGGCAATGCTCTGGCTCCCCATGGCCGTGGGAGCTCCGGGCCCTTTAAATCCACAGCCGAACCGGCGGCCAGAGCTGCGGGGGAATTTAAAGGGCTCGAGGCTTCCCGCAGCCACGGGCTCTCCGAGCCCTTTAAATCCTGGCCCCAGCCTGGCTGCTGGAGCTGCCGGGGGAAATTAAAGGGCTCTGGGCTTCCCGCAGCCGCGGGATCTCTGAAGCAGAGATGAAAACAAGCCATTACAGTCCAGTACGGTGTAGCGGGAAGAGCCAATATGCCGTGCCAGACCGTACCAGCTTCCTCGGTGGGGATTTAAAGGGCTAGAGCTCCTGCGGCTGCGGGGAGCCCAGAGCCCTTTAAATCCCTCCTCCCCTCCCACCGCAGCTCAGGCAGCTGGGCTGGGGCCAGATTTAAAGGGCTCGGGGCCCCCTGGAGCCGTGGGAGCTCTGGGCCCTTTAAATCCACACCTGAACCTGGCTGCCAGAGCTGCGGGGGGAATTTAAGGGGCTCAGGGCTCTGCAGCTGCCAGAGCCCTGGGCCCTTTAAATTGCCCCTGAGCCCTGGGTTGATCTAAAGGCCCTGAGGCTCCCAGCCACAGCCGATGCTCCAGGACCTTTAAATCTTGAGAGGCCCCGCCTCTTCCGATTAAGGCCACGCCCCCTCAGGACTCTGGCAGTACCGGTAAGTCCTGGAAGTTACTTTCACCCCTGGTCTGAGCCCTTTAAATCCTGCCCCCAGCCTGGCTGCTGGAGCTCTGGGGAGAAATGAAAGGGCCCTGGGCTCCCTACAGCCATGGGAGCTCCGAGCCCTTTAAATCCTGCCCCCAGCCCGGCTGCTGGAGCTCTGGGGAGAAATGAAAGGGCCCTTGGCTCCCTGCAGCCATGGGAGCTCCGAGCCCTTTAAATCCTGCCCTCAGCCCGGCTGCTGGAGCTCTGGGGAGAAATGAAAGGGCCCTGGGCTCCCTACAGCCATGGGAGCTCCGAGCCCTTTGAATCCTGCCCCCAACCCGGCTGCTGGAGCTCTGGGGAGAAATGAAAGGGCCCTGGGCTCCCTACAGCCATGGGAGCTCCGAGCCCTCTGAATCCTGCCCCCAACCCGGCTGCTGGAGCTCTGGGGAGAAATGAAAGGGCCCTGGGCTCCCTACAGCCATGGGAGCTCCGAGCCCTTTGAATCCTGCCCCCAACCCGGCTGCTGGAGCTGCGGGGGGGAATGTTAAGGGCTCTGGGCTCCCTACAGCCATGGGAGCTCCGAGCCCTTTGAATCCTGGCCCCAGCCCGGCTGCTGGAGGTACGGCGGGGTAGGGGGAATTTAAAGGGCTCTGGGATCTCTGCAGATGCGGGAGCTCTGAGCCCTTTAAATCCCCAGCGAGGAAGTCAGTGCAGTCCGGCATGTTGTACTGGTTCTGGCCGCTACATTGTACTGGCAAATTAAAGGGGCAGGGGCTCTGGCTGCTGCGGGGAGCCCCGATCCCTTTAAATCCCAGCCCTAGCCCGGCCGCCGGAGCTGTGGGGGGGGAATTTAATGGGCTCTGGGTTAGGGTTAGGACTGCACCAGCTTCCTCGGCAGGGATTTAAAGGGCTCAGAGCTCCAGCAGCTGCAGGGAGCCCAGAGCCTTTTAAATATCCCCTCCCCTCCCTCTGCAGCTCCGGCAGCCGGACTGGGGCCAGGATTTAAAGGGCTCGGGGGTCCCCGCAGTGGCAGGAGCTTCGGGCCCTTCAAATCCCGGCCCCAGCCCGGCAAGGCTCGGACTCCCTGCAGCACTGGGTGCTCTGGTCCCTTTAAATCCACACCTGAACCCGGCTGCCAGAGCTGTGGGGGGAATTTAAAGGGCTCGGGGCTCCGCGGTGGCCAGAGCCCAGGGATCTTTAATTTGCCCTGAGTCCCGGTTGATTTAAAGGCCCTGGGGCTCCCAGCCACAGCCGATGCTCCCGGACCTCTAAATCTTGAGAGGCCCCGCCTCTTCCGGTTGAGGCCACGCCCCCTCAGGATTTTGGCGGTACTGGTAAGTCCTGGAAGTTACTTTCACCCCTGCTGTCAGCCCTTTAAATCCTGGCCCCAGCCTGGCTGCTGCAGCTGCTCAGGGGAATGTAAAGGGCTCTGGGCTCCCTGCAGCTGTGGGAGTTCCAAGCCCTTTAAATCCCTGCCGAGGAAGCCGGTGCGGTCCGGCACGGCGTACTGGCTCTGGCTGGTACTCCGTACTGGCCCGTACCGGCTTACTTTCACCTCTGGATTAAGTGACGGTCGAGGTCTTGAGACGTTCCCTAGAGCTCTGTTGGCCACAGTGCCCATAACGGAAGGTGGTACGTTCAGTTCCGCCGTGACATTCATAAACACGTCCCACCTTTAAGGTCCATGTCTGCTAGGAACAGAGAGCGTCTGGGTCACGGCCCGGACTAAGTCGAGCATGTTAGAACCATTTACCACAGAGCCTTTATGCACAAAAGCCCCTTTATCGTTGCATGATGAGAGATTTGTAGCCTGGCCCAGCTCCTTAGCAATACTAATGCATTTTTCTTAGAATGCTCCTTCCCGTTATCCAGCACCTGCTGAGCAACCGACTCTGAGCTCTTTGGTGTTACTGGGGGGGTTGGCAGTTACATTCTGTCCCTGTTCTGGTAGAAACAGACTGATTTTCACTTTATCCGCGTCGCTCGGCTTCACCAACATTAGGCACCTTTGAAGCTCGGCGCTGTAAGGTTTAGCCTTTTAATATTCAGCTAAGTCAGTTCTTTGAAGAACAGACTCGTTTCAGCATCCAGTAAGCGAGTTGCGGTCGGTCGTTAGGCCCCCTGAGGATACAGACGTCACCAGTGTTCTGAGCGAAGCGTCAGTTTTTTCCCAGCTCTCTTTAGAATACCGTTCTTTTACCCCCTCGCCCCCCCCCCGTGGACACAGCGTCCAACAGTTTTCTGAATGAAGCATTAGAGTCTTCCCAAATACTAGAATATAGGGGAGCAGTGACGAGCTTATGGTTTTGGGAGAATGGTTTGTCAGTCATTGGTGTATTATTCACAACCCCTCGAGCGCATGCTCCGGTTTTGTGAATGTGTGTGGTTCTGCTCACGTTCAGAGGCCCTCGCGCCCATGCTCCGGGTTTGTGAATGTGTGTGGTTCTGTGCACATTCAGAGCCCCTCGAGCGCAGGCTCCGGGTTTGTGAATGTGTGTGGGTCTGCGCACGTTCAGAGCTCCTCGAGCGCAGGCTCCGGGTTTGTGAATGTGTGTGGTTCTGTGCACATTCAGAGCCCCTCGAGCGCATGCTCCGGGTTTGTGAATGTGTGTGGGTCTGCGCACGTTCAGAGCCCCTCGAGCACATGCTCCAGGTTTGTGAATGTGTGTGGGTCTGCGCACGTTCAGAGCCCCTCGAGCACATGCTCCAGGTTTGTGAATGTGTGTGATTCTGTGCACGTTCAGAGATCCTTGAGCGCATGCTCCGGGTTTGTGAATTTGGGCGTTTTCTCAGGGTTTGGTGTGGCAGTGGCCGCTGAGGAACTGGAGTTGTGGTTGTGTGGTTGTTTTTTACCAGAGTCTTGTTTTGCTCTTGGGTTTGACAGATATGAGGTTTGGACTGCCCGAATGCTTCATCTGCACTCTTGTGCTGGTTTGCGTTGTTAAAGGTCTCAAAGAAGATTCCTGGTTCTTTGGCGGTTCTGGAGGAGGTGGCCTTGTAGCGCTGACTAAGCATTGTCAGAAAAGTTGCCCATGTCTATGGGGGGTGGAGGGAACCATTTTACAAAACTAAACTTTACCCCGCACCTATGTATTCACTTAAAATACAAAACCTCATAGTACAACCCAACCAATAAGCAGAATATATTTACTGGGCTTCATCCATCCATCAGTCACCGATGCTGGTGAATTTTCCCTTTCAGCTGTCTCGTTCCCTTTTCTTCTCAGCTTGTTTTCCCTCTGCTCCAAGTATCTCTCCTGTCTTCACCGTACTGTGGAGCAAACAGCATTATTATAAAACACATGAAACCGGCTTGTAAACTTAAAAACTAAATATTCATTAGGGTGATTTTCTGTTTAAAAAGTCACAGCTTTAAAACAAATCATCCAGTTCAGGCTGTACGACAAACACAAACACAGGTTTTGAGTTTATTTCTACCTCTTAAAACATAAGACAAAAAACAACAAACAAACAAACAACAAAAACCTCAAAAACATTTTTTTAAAATACATCTCATTTTGCAGAATAAAAAACCAAACTGCTTTTAAAATCCATTTTAAGCCACATTCTGCACAGGAAAAAAACCCTGTTGGTTTGAAACAAACCAAGTACTTTTAAAACCCTACACCTATGCCTTGCCCAGACCCCTCTCACACACAAATCAGCAGCGTTAGAAACACACCAAACCAAGTTTGCCTCCATATACTTTTCAATAACACCCTCCCCCACTGCATTTAAAAGCCAGTTGCAAGAAAGTTCCTTTTCACTATGGGATCAAGTGTTGCAGGCACATGCTTGTCCCGTTCCCCCCATGTGTGTTTGGGCCTTCAGGTTAAAGAACAAGCAAAAATGTTAGTTACTGTTACCACCAAATCCCTGTACAAACTGTGCAAGACCTGAAGTTTTTAAAAACAGAATTAAGCACAACTAGAGTTAAAATGGTTTTTCCCTTGGCCTGGTGGTGAACTGCAGCTTAAAGTTACTGGGTCCATGCTAAGCAGATCACACTGCAATGAAGATAGGCACCATTGTTTTCCTAAGACAGCCTGGGCAAAGAGTGGCATTATACAATGTATAGTTTCAGAGTTCAAGCCAGCAAGCCGTACCTCTGTCTGCCGTCCAGCAGCCTTTCAAGACAGTTTCTGTTGAAAAGGACAGTCTCCAACAGACCTGAGGTTTTTATACCATCTTAGCCCATTGGTTCAAACAGACTTCAGCATAGTAGCTAGCAGGTTAATTTAATCACCACAGCTCTGAACTAATGGATCCTTAAGGACTTTAGTCGCCCCTCCCGCAGCACACCCTGCTGTGATCTGGGGTGGGGGAGCCAAGTTGTCTGCACAACAGGGCCTTTTTTTTCTTCTTCTTCTTTTTTTCTGTAAGTTAAAATACATTTTTCTGTAGGGCCTTCTTACAGTATTGAACAGTACCCATTTCCAAGCGGGGGGCCCTTTGCAGATATCAATGAATGTCTTGGGGCTTGAGTTGTTTTTTTTAAACACGTTTCTTTCATGCTTAAAGTTTGGGGTGGGGGTGTTTTCTAGAAAGAATGACCCATAGCATTCGACCAACTCCGGGGCCATATTTAATCTGTCCAATAGTGTTCCACCAACTCCTGGGGTCATATTGAAACTGTCCAATAGTGTTCCACCAACTCCAGCAGTTATATTTAAACTGTCCAATAGCATCTGAGAATTCCTGAGGTTTTATTTCATTTCATATTAATCAAAACTCATCATCCACCCCCATCAAGTTTAACCCTATGGCAACAAGGGTAAGTAATCGCAGTCACCCTGGCTATTCCGTTGCGGGAGGGGGGTAAACCCGCTGAGTTCAACAGGATAAGTCAACTCTATTGTACTCAAACACAGGTCTGAACAACCTGTTTGTTTTATTGTAAGCACATTTCTTAGGATTGTTCCCCCCTCCCACAACATACATTTCAGCTTTTTGCTGTAAATGGGTCACTTTTACACACAAAACCAACAAGTGCTAGGTTCTCACAAACAATTGATTTTTGATTTAAAAGACATGCCGCTCCTTGAAACCAAACCAAGATGCTTCATTAAAACTTTTAGCTCACTTAAGGGCCAAAGGCCTTCTAACAGAAACACAGATAGTCCCAAAGCCCTTTTCAATACGGTTTTTTATTTTTAATTCACAGCTACCAAGTTTGCTATCGCGTGTTTGTCCCCTCACCATTCTCTAACTGAATCCTTTTAGATCTCTTACAAATAGTCTTTTCCTTAAGCAGGGATCTGTTACTTTTGTGCAGACTAGACAGCCAATATCACGCCGTGTCATGGAAAAACGACCCCGCGTTGTGTTTGGATCAGAATTGCCTGAGGCCCCTTTATTACGAGCATGTGGAGGGGCGGGGCGGGGACCAGCGAACTGGCGTCCCTCTGAATAGAGATTTTTCAACAGGTTTTACTGCAAAAAAACCACAATTAGTGATACACGGGCAGTGCTTAAGGGCAGCATAAACAGCAATGCATACAATAGTCTGCATGACTTTTTTACACTCGCAACGTGGCACTTGGCCCAGTTAGTTCTATGCCAAGCCTCCTCCGAAACACCTCATGGCCATCATCCTCAGAGTCCTCTTCAACAATTTGTATCGGCGTTGAGCAAAACCAAGGTGGGCCCAGTTGATCTTCCTTGCTTGATGCAATGCTGTCCAGGGCTTCCAGGCCATCTAGAAAGGCACTGTCGAGCTGTTAAGAGATTTTCAGAACAGAAACAGTGTAAGCACCCCATTGCTTGTTTTTAGATTTACACAGCTCCCGGTTCCTTACCCATTAAGAAGCGATTGCTTCTTAATTATTCATTTACCTGTGTGATGTCTTTTCCATTCACCTTGTCCACCGGTGACTCCCCTGAGCCTCAATCACATTCCACCTCTAAGGGGGTGGACAAAGAGAGGCCACCATGCTCATTGGGGTGTCTCACAAGCAGTTGGGTTTTGGGTTCTGGTTCCGGTTTATCCATCAATGGCTGGGCTGAAGGGCTCCCCTCGATCGCTCCCTCCTCCTCCTCGGGACTGTCGCTGATGTAGCGCTTTCTCCATGGATAGTCAAAGACTCTCGGGGCTAAGACAGAGTCTGAAGTTCTCACGGGGGTGGTGAAGGAGTCCATGTTTCCTCTCAGCAGCCTTTCCAAAATTTCTAAAACATGTGTCCTTGGTAAGAGATGGCCTCGTCTGTCCCATGCTGGGACTTATGGGGTAATGGTGCTGCACCCTGATTGGCAGAGGGCCTTGGGAGGAGTTCTTAGAAGGGTCATACGGCCCACTCCCGGATGGATCGCCCTGCGCCTGAATTCTCCCTGATTGGTCAAAATCTCCTCTTAGGGCAGTCCTATCGGGTCAAAACCCATCCTCATTGGTAGATGGCGGTCGGAGGAGTTCTTAGAGGGGTCACACGACCCACTTCTGGATGGGTCACCCCATCTCGGAACTCACCCTGATTGGTCAAATCTCCTCTCAGGGTGGTCCTTCTGGGATGAACCCCATCCTGATTGGTAGAGGGTGGTGGGAGGAGTTCTTAGAGGGGTCACATGACACACCTTGCTTCCAGTCATGTGGCCACCTTGACCCTGGACCCTCCATGGGGCAGATCTTCCGGTGACAGGTGGGAGGGACTAAGGGGTCAACGGGTAGGGCTTGGGAGGGTCAAGGGGAGGGGTTAGGGTTTGATTGATGGTGGCATTCCTGATAAATACCAAGATTACATGGGTACCTTAGAAAGAAATGTGGACTCGTTACTTCCAGACCGGGACTATGACTGCCCTATTGACCTACCACCTTGGTTGAAAGTTGCTTTTCCCTGTATTTACGCATTGTTGGGACCAGAATTAGTGGATCTCCCTGCGTACAGTCATGGAAACCGGTCCTAAGAGCAGGCCCTTTTTGGGAAGAAGAAATGTGGGACTCTGCTACGCCTCTCTTTAGACAATCAGCTCCTGAACAAAGTGATCATTTGAAACCATTACCCTCTGCTGTGAATCCCACAATTTTTGGCTATCAGGAAATCTGCAAAGGGTTTCATCAAACTTCATCTGCAAGGATTTCCAATCTCACGCTCGTTTGGGCAAGGGACAAATGGAAGACAGACTTCAAAACACACGATGGACATTTTAACGGTCTGATATGCTATTTGAGCTAACTAACGGTCCCCTGACCTTGCAACACTTCATCAGTGATGTATTTGGGGACAGTGTCATCTATTCGGGTGACATACATCTCTTTCTGGAGAACCCAGAGCAGCACACGCAGCACATCCGAACCTGGAGAGTTTTCGGCAGCGTGGTCTCAACACAGAACTGGAAAAGCGGAACCTCCAGCCAACTCCCCACAGAGTTTTTGGGGTACATCCTCTCCCCAGAAGATGTTACGGTTGATCCAAATAAGGTGGAAGCCATTCATCAATGGGGTGAAGTTTGAAGTCCTCAAGACGTGCAGCGCTTCCTAGACTTCACTCATCCTGTGAAATGGAGACGTGCTGGCTCTCAGGGATGCTTAGACGGAAAACCACGCACCCCACACAGAGGTTGGAACCACTCACTCCCCGGTTGTCCTGAGGAGCCATGATTTCTCCAGGAGCTGGGTAAAGGGCACCGGGATCAGTCTGTCAAAGGTAGGGGAGGATCGGGTGAGGAGAGGGTCTGAGACGAGGAGTGTTGGCTAGGCTCTGTATTTGGGCTTGGCAGGGATCGCGAGAAGGGACAGGGCTGTTAGAGGGCAATATGAGGTGCGAGGGGGGTCGGAGATGGGAGCAAGGCCTGAAAAGTTCAGCTACTTTAGATCAACTGTGCCAGAGAATCACTGGTTGAAGTGACTGAAAGCTCTGACCTGGGGCTGGCTAAAATCCTCCTCCTCAGATGGGAACATCCCAAGAGTCTGCAGAAGCTCAGCCTCTGAGGTGAACGTTGTGGCCCTAACCTCTCTTTGCTCTGTACCTCACAGGATTCCAGCCGGCTGTTCCAATCCAGGAGGAAAACTGTGCCACTGAAGTCTCCCAGCACCTGTGCAGTGAAGTGCCACTTAACCCTGCTGTGATGCACAGACCTTGCCTTGGCTGTCTGCACAGGGCTGGATTTCACCCCTTCGGAGTGTAAGGAAATAATTGGCTGAAGGCCTTTTTCTTTTTGGACGTCTGTCTAGTGGGAAAGAACCATGGGGATTTGTAACCTGTTTCGCTCCCATGCCTGGTGCTTCAATGATGCAGAGATGTGCTGATGCATTGGCTGATTTCCTCACCTTTTAATCTACTCTCTTCTTCTCTTTTAACAGGTATTCTAAGGCCCCCTCGTGCTTCATATGGGCATTCTTGGGGGTGCAGATTGCATCAGACCTGCACCTGAATAAATAATAGGGAATGAAAGTTCTGCTGCCAAATTCTCAGAAACCTTCCTCTGCAATGTAGGATTGGGATTTTGTTTTGAATTGATTTTTTTTAAAAAAGTGCTGAGCAGATGCTACCCTGTAAGAAGAGGAAACAGAAGCAAAAACTGACAGACTGTTACTGAAACCAATGAACAGCTGCAGAGAGTGGAGACCCTTCAAAGCAAACAAATGAATACTGTGAGTAAATAACCTGAAAGCAAGTGGGGAAGAAAACCTCATCTGGGTAATTGTGGCTCTTGGGAGAGAAATCAGGTTCCTGGTATGTAGCCTGGCTGAGATCATCCCTTTTCCCTGGATCCCAGATCCCCTGGGATTCAAATGTCATTCTCTGTGTGGTGTCCTTGTTTTATTACTAGGAAAAGGATCCCCAAAGGAGGTGTAAGGATCCAGGACTCTAATGTCTGCCAGAAGCTTCAGCCACCTTCACAGGTAGAAGTCACTGTCTTTCCTACAATGCCACTAGTGCTCTTCCTGCTCTCCAGGTCTGCTCCCTCCAGTAGGCCAGAGACACCCCTTAACTCCCTGAGTCCTGATATCCTGCCATTCAAGGGGCTGGGGGTTTGTATTGCCCCCACCCCCACCACCAGAGACTTTTCCTGTGGGAATCTCCCTAGAGCAGGGGAGAAATCAGTTCTTCCATTAGAACCAGTCTGCTCAGTAAATTCACCCACACTGATCTCGTCTCAGCTGCTTTGTTTATCCGAGATTAGTGGTATCTTTGGAAAACTCTTAGCGTGTCAGGGTGTCAGGTGGAGCAGGGGATGCAGGAGCTCCAGCAGATTCCCTGAAGAACATCACCCTGTCTTTCTCTGGTCAGGTTAGAGCTCGCCCGTCCATTGCGGAGGTGAAGACCGGATGGGAGCTTCTGGATTGACGTTGATGTGCCATGTCCTTGTGTGGATGAAGGACCTACATCTCAGGGATGGCCAGCAGCAGATGTAACACGTGTGTCCAGGAATGGGCTAAATAACCTACATTGAGAGGTAAGTAAAACCGTCGCCACATGTAGACATCACAGGAATTGGTGGGGATTGACCCAGGGTCCTTCAGCACAAGCCCCTCTCACTCACTGTCAACAAATCCAACTCCACACACTAGACCACACCCCATTCCAGAGCCCCAGAACCCAGGAGCCCTGATTCTCAGACCCAGGCCTCACTTCACTAGGCCAAACCTCCCATTCTGGGCACTGTAGAAGGGACAATTGGCAACCCCCCACCTTCCATTTCCCCTGTCAGAGACTGCAGCCATGAGTGGCAAGTGAACGAGCTGAGATCTCCCCTGTGGGAATCCGAGGGGCTGCACATTTGGGGTTTCACAGGGACGGCCTCTGGCAGCCATTGACAGAGTGTTCCTGGGAGGAGATTTTCCATCTCTAACAACGGGTTTCTGTTCCCCCAGATCTCAGCTGCTCAGCAGAATGCGAGAGAGCCGAGTGCTGATGGGCTAGAAGGGTCCCAGGAGTCGCTGTGCAACAGGGGCAGGGTCTGCAGTCACCATGGGCCACATCCTGCGCTCCAGACAACCCAGGCTGTTTCCCTGGATTGCAAAGGGGACTTTAGCTTGGGGAATCAGGTTGCTGGTGCCTGTGTCCACAGCTGGGATGTTTTCATGAGGCTACTCGATGGTCCATGAAGCGCCATGCAAGCAAGGGGAGAATGGACATTAGAGAGTGAGGCCAGGGCCTTTGCGGGGCTGCTGCAGTCAAACATCCACAGCCAGAAGAGAGACGATGGGAAACTCGCTTCGATGGCTGGCCACAGCCACAGCAGCTGTCTCAGAAAGCTCTGCTCATGCTCCAGCCAACAGAGGCAGGACAAAGAGCCACACAGGGAGAGCCTGGGTTGCAATTAGCAAGACGTGTTTTTTTCAGTGGATTATGCTTCCCTGACCATCTATTTCCTGCAATGTGCACATCCAGCCTCCCTGGCTGACCTCAGTAGGAATTAGGTTCTCCGTGCCCACAGGACAGAGCTGGCCTTACCATGAGGCGAACTGAGGCGGCTGCCGCAGGTGCCAGACTGTGGGAGGATGCGGCTAGGACCCAAAGTGTAGAAAATTGTGTCTGGTGCTGGTGCATATGTTTTCTCTCTGCTCGAGACGCACAGAGATGTGGAGTGCTGTGCTGCAGGAGGGGGGGCACAAGAGACATAACAGGCAGGCAGGGCCGGTGCAAGGATATTTTGCGCCCTAGGTGAAACTTCCACCTTGCACCCTCTCCCCCACCTCCGCTCTCCCCAGAGCATCGCTTATTATAAACTTTCAGAAATGAATACTGCATAATGTGGCCTTGGTCATTAGAATTAATACACGTTCGGCTTGAAAACATATTAATTTCATTAGTTAGTCGACATATTGAATAAAAATAAAGGAATAACCTGACAGTGTTGAGATTGTTGTTTTCACTTTGCACAGCGTAGCCTGGCTCTTAACATAAATCACATACATTATACACAATGCACTGTCCCTTCCTTTCTTCCTTCTTCCATATCAAAGTCTGCCACATTTTATTCTACCTGTAGAGTATCCAATTATTGTTTTTAATAAAGATTATAAAATTAGAGCCCTGCATGGGGTCAAGTATCAGAGGGTCGCCGTGTTAGTCTGTATCCACAAAAACAACAAACTTGTTGGACTAGGACTGACCTGGGGATAGGGGCTGCAGGGGAACAGACCAATGGGGGATACTGGGATAGGCTGAGTCGCTGAGAAGCCTGCCTGGAAAGGTTAACTGCCAGCAGGGGTCACAGCAAGCAGCGCAGCAGAGAGAGTGCCGGCGTATGCACCTCTCTGGCCAGGTCACCATACGAGTTGCCCCCTTTGGGGGGTATCTCAGTCCCTCTTGACAAATGGGCTCAGGCAGTCTTCCTGCTCACGTCCTTGCTGGTGGCTTCATCACTGGCTGGTCTGGGGACCGGGGATCACCCTCTACCCTGGGTCCCAGCCCAGGGACCCTCTCATTAGCAGCCCAGGTGCAACCTTCTCCACTCCTCACGGCTTTTCCTCTGAGCCTTGCCTACCTCTCTGGCTCTCCCCTTCTCTGGGCATGGCAAGCCAAGTCACACTCCCTCTTCTCAGGGAGTGACTGGAAACTCCCTCCCTCCCAACCCTTCTGTTGCCAGCTTCCTGGCTTATATAGGTCCTGCCTCTTCCTGCCCAAAGGAGCCTGTTCTACTTAAATCCCTGTTCCCTGGCTCCTTCTCCAGGTGCATCCTGGGCAGTTAATTGGCCCACTCAGCCATCTTAACCCTGCCAGGCAGTGTGCAGGGTGAACTCCCCATCACAGGACAAATATTTAACAATGGGCTGTGACGTTATCTGATTATAATATAACCTTATAGACCATTGTTGCAATCACTGTTAAATATTTGCAGTAAATCTTGTGCAAAGGTTGTCAAGGAAGGTGTCTATGAAAAGGTTATAATTTGCTGGTTATGATTATGCTAGCTGAATGCATGTATCACTTTTGTATTTGAAGTTGTAAGTACTGGCGCTATACCTGGACTTCAAATGTTTACTCCTTGGGTAATGCCACAAGGTAACACTCAGCACATCTTGGAGGAACTGTTCAAATTAAGCGGTTCATGAAGAAACACTTGTTTGACAATAGACCATGGAAGATGCCCGTCTATACTGAGTGGACTGTCATGTAAACATGCTGTCTGGAGTGTAGGTAATGGCTTCCTGCAATGGCTGAGGGAAATTGGGCATGAACAAGTGACTGGCCCATGTCTCTCCAAACTCCATCTTGTTGCTGTAATTTTCAATCCTGCTTCTTGCCTCTGGAGGAACTTTACTACAAACTGAACGATGGACTGAATGACCCATCCAAGCTGTGGATGCGCTCCAGAGACTTAATTTAGTCCAGCAATTTATTCCATCACTACTACAAGCCTGAACCAAGAACTTTGCCGTTGCCGTATGTGATTGAATCCTTCAACCAGTTTTCTTTCTTTCTTTCAACTTCTGGTTTTTAGATGCTAAAGGATTGGCACCAGTGTGATTTTTGGGTAAGATCTAAGTTATATATTGACCTGGGTGTGGGGCTGTTCCTTTGGGATCAGAAGAACCTATTATTTGTTTAGATTGATTGTAAAGAACCGCTCATCTCTGAATCCAGCGGTTTCGGTGGTGATATAAGAACTGAAATGCCTTTGTTTTCTTGTTAGCCAGCCTGGTGAAACAGGAATTTGCTTTTGTGGCTGGTTTGGTCTATCTTAGAATGACCTCCAGTTCTGGGTTGTGTTTGCCCTATTTCATCCTCAGTTTGGCATTCTTAGTTGTGACCCACTAAGGCTTCGTTACAGTTTAATTGGCCCACTCAGCCATCTGAACCTCGCCAGGCCCTGTGCAGAGTGAACTCCCCATCATAGGAGCAAATATTTAATAAAGACCTCTTCAATCTAGCACACAAAGGTCTACCATGATCCAATGGCTGGAGATAAGGTGTAAAATTTTTAATGGTGAGAGTAATTAACCACTGAAAGAATTTACTAAGGGCCATGGTAGGTTCTTCCTCATTGACAATTTTAAATCAAGACTGGTAGTTTTTCTAAAAGATCTGCTCCAGGAGTTATTTGAGGGCCATTCTCTGGCCTGTGTTATACAAGGGGTCAGACTGATCTCAGCGGTGCCTTCTTACCTTAGAATCTGTGAACCCCCCTGATAACCGTACCCCCATTGCAGCTTTAGCTTTGCCGGGGCACTGTCCTTGGCCAGCTGTTCTTGGCACATTCAATTGCTAATGAAACAGAGAAGAGAAAATCGCCAGGCACCTCCTCATGTTATCCTTGGCCATTGCGAGTTTTTGTTTGGTTTTTCAGTCTGCCTCTCGTGGGGCACTTACAGGCAGACCAGAACGAAAACTGTCATGCCTTGCTCGCGTGCTGAATTTCGAAGCATTTGTTTCCTTGAGCAGCTCATTGTGGGATCAGTCATATCTGTTCTCCCTAGCTCTGGGAGGGCGGAGGCAGGAGCTGAGTCTATAAAACCCTGTCCAGGCGTGTTCATTCCCCAGAGAGGCTTTGGTCGGAGAGATGGAGGCAGCTAGTTTTAGCTAAGACGGGACCAGGTGAGGCTGGATCATGGGACATCTCAGCTCCCCACTGGCCATAGCGCTGCTGGCAACGAGCCTGGCTCAGGGTGAGTGTGGGGTGGAGGTGGGGTGGGAGATGGGGCCCTACCTCCCATGGGGAGGGGAGAGAAAAACTGGCTTGTTGTGGAGGGAATTGGGCTAGTGAAGAAGAGGTGGATCCAATCCCTTTGCCATTCATGGAACCTCCCCTCCCCATCTAGCCCCTATTTCTGCATTCACTCCTGAGCTTCCCCCTTCAGACCACTTCTTGTTGTTGACTCTGGAACCTACAGATGATGAGTTGAATAGCAATGCTCCTAAGATGTGTAACTCTTGCTGTGGATAGCAAGGCTGTTTCAGGAGAGTGAGTGGAGCCAGAGAACCGTAGGTGAAGCTACTTGGACCCATTCTCTCAGAGACCCTGTGCAGACTGTGTATAATGTACAGCAATGACTGTGTTTCACTCCCCCCGCCCTTCACACATTAATATCTGTGACTCTTTTCCTCCCTAGGTGCCCAGGGGAGTCAGAATCAGGCAGGTAAGACACTCACAGGAAAATGCCATCTTTGCCTGCCGTGGGCATGTGGAATGAGAATGAGGCTGGGAGCCAAGGCTACTGCGTCCTATCCCAGTCATGGGGCTGGAGAAAGGCATAGTTAGAACAGGGTTGATAAATTGGTATTATCAGGGTTCCCGGTAAGGGTTAAGGTTATTTTGGGGTTAAGGTTATCGTTGGGTTAGGGTTAAGGGTATCATTGGGTGAAGGTTATCATTGCGGTTATGAGAACGTTTATAATGGGGGGTTAGGGTTGAAATATGGGCTTTCTTGTTTGCTTGCTTTTCCACAGAGTGGCAGAACCAGGGTGAGTTAAAGTTTTACCAGGACAGCTTGTGAAAATTCAATTTTCTTATGTAAATAACACTTTTACCTTTAAATGCCCTGGGGCTGTGCTTGTGAATTGCGCGGGAACCCAGGTGTTCTGGTTGCATTCCACCTCCCAGAATTAGTCTGTGATTTCTATGGGATGCAGAGTTCTCTCTCTCTGGCTTCTAGGCCCCCTCATAATACCTCAGCATAACCCTCATGATAACTCTATACCCATTCTAACCTATCGTAACCTTAACCCTAACACCATGATACCCTTAATCTTAATCCCACAATAACCTTAAATGCATGATAACTGTATCTTTACCGCCGCGAGAACCTTAATCTAAAATCCATGGGAGCCTCAACCTCATAATAATCCCAGCCCTGCCCGCTCTTTCTTCACTCCCTAAGAGCTTAGAACATATCAATACCCAAACTCACCCAGCCACGTACTGGCAAGGACATTATATCTGAGGCCAGCCAGTGACAGTGAAAGGGGCTTGTGAGATCTCTGTTAAAAGCTAAGTTTGAGCTGATTGCCGTGGTTATTGCGAGACTTATGTGCATGGAATTAGGTTTACGTAGGATGTTGTGCTCCAAATCTGATGGGGAGTCTGAAAACTGAGCAGCCACGGAGATTGCCTCTCGTCACTGGTTGGATGGGATGTGGGTTGGAGATTTAAAAAGACAATTGATTCACTGGAGAATCTTGGAAGACGGGGATTGTGATGTTCCCCTGGTGTTATGTGGACTGGTGATCTGCTAGTTCACTCAAATCCTTAACCCTGGGAGCAGCCTCACCCTGCTCTGCTGTGAAAGCCCCCACTCCTGGGCTGGTCATGCGTAGCCTCTGGCACGTCAGCTGCCCCTTGGATTGTGTAACCGAATGACACTAGCCAATATCTCTGGTCCCAGACACAATCCTAGGAACCTCTGTCTAGTTATGCCCACTGGCTGCTGCAAGCTTATATGAGTTTGTCATTTTAACAAAGAAATGTATATGTACCTGGCTTGTTATCCCAAGGGGAGTCTCTGACATGCTTCAAACCAAATGCACTGCTTCAGGTAGAACAAACAAATTTATTAACTACAAAGACAGATTTTACATGATTATAAGTCAAAGCACAAGAAGTCAGATTTGGTCAAATGGAATAAAATAAAAAATGTGTTCTAAGCTGATCTTAACACTTTCAGTGCCCTTAGAAACTTAGATGCTTCTCACCGCTTAGATGCTGGTTGCCCTTCAGTCAGGTTCTACCCTTTGGTCAGCGCTTCAGTCGCTTGGTGGTGGTGTCTGTAGACGGAGGTGGAAGAGAGAGGAAGAGCCTGGCAAATGTCTCTCCCTTTTATTGTGTCCTTTCTTCCCTCTTGGCTTTGCCCCCCCCCTTCAGAGTCAGGTGAGCATTACCTTGTCGCAGTTCCAAACTGATCAAAGGAAGGGGGGTGACTCACTCAAGAATCCAACAGATCCTTTGTTGCTGCCTAGGCCAGTGTCCTTTGTTCCTGTGAGGCTGGGCTGGGTTTGTCCCATCCATGCCCTGATGAGGTGTGAACTGCCCCTCTGCTCCTGGAGAGTTTTGCCTGGGCCTGCTTTAAGCCATGAGGACACATTTTCAGCCCCATAACTATATACATGAAATTACAGCATATAACATCACTATAGCATTACTGTAACAACAATTACTATAACAACAATGCTCAAGTCTGACATGACCAACTTGACATTGGATACCACACAATGATATAAGGATGAACATGGGAGTGCAGGGTGTTCCCCCGAGATACAGAACGTCACAGGGACCTTGTGACTGGATAAGAGCAAAAGGTTGGTCCATGACAGTGGAACCGGGTGTGGGTTGTATCCCAGCTTTATGGGCTGGACAAGGGCTGGAAGAACTAAACATTGGATGAGAAACACCCTATCAGACAGGACAGCACCTTGCTAACAGGTACAGGCCCTAGACTGTGTTTTGTGGTTTTCTTCTGCCTGTGACCTTACATTTCCACGTTCTGTTCCTTGCCTTTAGTTTGAATCCCTGCCTCAACCTCTGCTAAATAAACTTCAGCTTGGTCTTAGCATAGACATGTCTAGGTGCCAGGAGCTAAGGAGAGGGTTGAACCGAGGGGAAAGCAGGGTGCTGGGGAGTGCTGTTTCCATGGAGGCAGCGGATCGCTGTGCATTGCGGGTGCGCAGAAGACAGGGCACTGGGCACAGGAGTGTAACGGAGTCGGGTGTGTAAAGTGCTGCCTGCAGAGGGGTAGAGCAGGGCTCATGGAGCACCTGGGATGCCAGCAGCTGGTGGCTGGGAGGGTTTCCCCTGGTGGGAACAGACTTGCCTCCCTCCTGCTGGGAGCAGGGGGTTACCACAGAAAGTGTCACAGTGCTCGTGGGAGTTAGAATCAGGCAGGTAAAGTGCCCAAAGCAAAACAGTAGCATTAGCTGCCATGACGTGCAACCCGCGTGTGGCTACAAGCCAGGACTCACGGGTTCTAGCCTCAGCTCTTGGAAGGGAGGGGGGTGGAGGGTTACAGCAGGTGCGTTGGGACTCAGGACTCCTGGGTTCTTTCCCAGGCTCTGGGAGGGGAACAGTTGCTCTCTTATCATCAGAGAACACTTATAATTATTTATACTCTCCCCATTTTAGCTCCCTTGCCTGGGGATAATGCATTTCCCTCTTTTCTTCTCAGCCTGTGGCAAGCCGTTGGTCTCAGGGCGCATCTTGAATGGTCAAGATGCCAAGGCCGGGGCCTGGCCCTGGCAGGTCAGCGTACAGAGATACGGCTCTCACATCTGCGGCGGTTCGCTCATCTCCGAGAGCTGGGTGCTGTCAGCAGCTCATTGCTTTGCTGAGTGAGTATCCCAGGCAGGGCAGAGACAGTGACTGCGGCTGTTCTGGAAAGACTCCCGCTCCCTCTCCACTGGCTTCCTATTGTGCAGCATCGCTGTGTGGCTGTTCCCCAGCCGCTCCACCCCAGAGCCAGCTGTATCTCAGCGCCAGGCGAGCTGTCCTTGTGAGGCATTGCTGGGCGGCTTTTCCCTAATCAGATTTTCTTGCATCCAGGTCTGCAGCCAATTCATCATATCGGGTGCAGCTGGGTGAAAACAGGATTGTCCGTGAGACCCCAACCCAGACGTTCTCATCGGTGAAGCGGGTCGTCCCCCATCCCAATTACAACAGTAGCACTTTCCTTGCCGACATCGCCCTGGTGGAGCTGGAGAAGCCAATTGCGTTCACGGCCTCCATCAGCCCCGTGTGCCTGCTCGACGCCTCCGTCCGTGTGCCTGCTGGAGACGCCTGCTGGGTGACTGGCTGGGGGAACATTCACCCCGAAGGTGAGGCACACTCGTAGCTGTTAGAGAGGGGAAGGACAGGGGAAAGACCCAGCACCGGGTGAAGGTTACGGGCGGGGTGATTGTAACCTCATCGGTACACAGATGGACTGAGTGTTACACAGTTACATGGTTCCATGGTTATACAGGCACAGTTGTGCGGTTACAGAGTTATAAGGTCGGGAGCTGATAGAGTTCTTTACAATCACGAATGGGAGAAAGCAAATGGGGAAGTGTTATTTACCCCTTCAGATAACACAGGAGCCAGTGGTCACCCAATGAAAACAACAGGCAGCAGGTTTGAAAAAACAAACCAAAGGGAGTATTTCTTCACACAACACACAGTCAACCTGTGGAACTCCTTGCCAGAGGATGTTGTGAAGGCCAAAAGTTCAAACAAGAACTAGATAAGTTCAGAGAGGATAGGTCCATCCATGGCTATTAGCCAGGATGGGCAGGGATGCAAACCCATGCTGTGGGGGTACCTAAGCCTCTCACTGCCAAAAGCTGGGACCTGACAACAGGTGATGGGTCACTCAAAATGGTCCTGTTCTGTTCATTCCCTCTGAATGGCACCAGCCACTGTCAGAAGACAGGATACTGGTATAGGTGGAGCCAGTATGGCCGTTCTTATGTTCTTATGTTTAAACAGCCACAGTTGTACAGGTCCTCAGTTATATAGATATACAAGTATGGTTGTACAACCACAGTTTTGTGTTTATACAGGTACAGTTGTATCATTATATTGTTATACAGCGATAATTATATGGTTATACAGGTTAACAGTTGTACAGCCACACAGTTATGCAGGCGCCATTCTACATGGGCCTGGAAGGGTTTGATTTTTGTCAGTCAGTGTTGGTTTCACCCTACACTGATGAAAAAATATTTCCATTGGTAATCACTGAAATTTACAGGCAGGCAAAGGAAGAGACATGCTATTTAAGAATGTATTAGAGTTTGATTTAAGGATATTTACTTGGCTTTTTTTGACATAGGGATACTGACAATTTGCATTTTAATTTTCATACAACTTTGATTCTTTGAATCTCAGTCTCTGCGGTCATTAAATTATTATTGCCTGGCCTGACCCCATGTTCTTCCACAGCTGTGAAAATTGAAATCAACAAAATGAAAAAACAAACAAACCTTAAATCCATAATTTTGTGAAAATTTAAATGGATGAAAATAAAAATAACCCTTAAAAAGAAACATCAATAATATCCATCCAGTTATAATAATTGGATTCTGCCAAGCCTAGTTATACAAAGACGCAGTTGTGCCTACAGCTTTATATGGTTAGACAGTGAGATAACCGCTGCTTTGTAATTATACAGGGACTAGGGACGACCCCTAGTTACTCCAGTACCTCAAGCCGTGTGGATGCTCTGATTTTGCTAGAAAGCACCAAAATGTTATCTTCACCATTTCAGAGCAGGTTTAAGCTAAACGAAAACTAGCCACTCTTGGAGCTGTCTGTTTCACTGTGTGTGTGTGTGTGTGTGTGTGTGTGTGTGTGTGTGTGTGTGTGTGTGTGTGTGTGTGTGTGTTCCTGGCGCAATGAATGGATGTTCATGAGTGTGCCCTAATGTGGGTTTCAAAGCACATCTGTGGGTGTAGTTGGCACCTGTATATTTACTGATGCTGGCTCCAGCCCAATAGGAAGCAGTGTCAGAGGTGGCCACCAGCTGGCACCCAGCAGTATCAGATCACACACCTAATTATATCTTCACGGCCATGTGATAAGCTGGCCTGGAACTGAGCAGCATCTGCTCAGAGATTTAAACCCATTGTATCAAAACAGGGCAAACTGTGTGTAGACAAGGCTCAAAATTTTCACATGTGCCCTACAGGCTTGAGTGTTAAAGGGGTTTAGGTATGTAAAGATTCAGATAGGCTCCAAATTGGGTTACTCAAACGTCGCTGTGCAGGTTTGGTGCCTAACTCCCATTGACTCTCCATTAGACTTAGGTTTGAAAGCTCCAGCTTTTGCAGATGCCTATGAGCTTTCCAGAATCCCACTGGGCACCTTCCTGCCCCTATTGGTGCCCGAATCCCTTTGACAATCTGGCCCCAAGTGGGGCTGCAAAGCTGAGCAGAGCAACACCTAAAGTATCTTTAAAATCTGGGTTGTTACCTTTAGCGTGAGTTAAACTGGCCGACTGCCCTACTCCCCCCCCAAACCCACACCCACACACGACCCTGCTCCCCTTCCAGAGCCAGGCATGGAAATCAGGAGATCTGACTTCCAGCCCCACCTGGTCTAACCCATTAGACCTGGTAGCTCTCCCCGCCCTGCCCCTCAGAGTTGGGAGCTTCTTATAGACCCTTAATGTGACAGGTTTTTATGTGACTTCTCCTCACGCCACTTGAGTCACCCAGCCCTCGGGCCTTTCATTTCAGCGAGTTCTTCTCTAGCGGAGACACTGCAGGAGCTGGAGGTGCTCACCATAGACACCACAATCTGCAACGATCGCTTCCGGGAAGCATTACAAAAGCCTACGGGTGACAACCCCATCAAAGAGGACATGATGTGTGCCGGGCACATGGAAGGCTATAAGGGGACGGCCCCGGTGAGATTCTCTGATTGAGATCGGGGATGGTTTGTGCTGGGTCTGGCACTGACCCAGGCGGATATTGCAAACCCCATAGTTCCTAGCACGTTCTCCCTGTTGACTTGGTGGTGTGTGTCGGGGGGACCCTCCAAACGGGCCCAGATGGAAGGGCTGAGCCCTGAGTTCATTCCCCAGTGTCTAGACAAGAGTATCGAGCCCAGAGAGTACAAAGTCAGCAGGGTCCATTAAATCATCCATTCTGACCCATATAACCCAGTCTACAATCTCACTGGGTTACCCCTTTACTGAGACCCAAGACTTGTGTCGGGATAAAGCATCTCCCAGAAAAGCAGCCACTGGGGATGTGAAGCCATCACGAGACGGAGAATCCAACACGGCCCTTGTGGATGATGGACACTGGTCCCCTTCCTTCCAACCCTATTTCTTTCCCTGTCTCTAGGGTGACTCTGGGGGACCCCTGGTGTGTGAGGAGGACAGGACCTGGTACCTTGCTGGGATTGTGAGCTGGTTACTGAAAACAACAGGGAACAGTGTTGCTGCTGGTTATCCCGGGGTCTACAACCGCCCGAATGTCCACAACGATTGGATCCAAGAGAATGTGCCTGGTGTGCGTTTCATGGTGGTGAACTTCACTCTGCACAGTGCCAGTCCCTCTACCACCATCACTATGAACAGTGCCGGACCCTCTGCCAGCATCCCCGAGGTACTTCTCCTCACTGTGCTTCTGTGGCTGACCCTGTGACCCCGGTCCTTGACTGGTTCCCCATCCCACACCAGCCCTTCCTCACCCTTGGTGCAGAGAGACCATGTCACCTCTGACACTAGACCACGGTATTCACACCCTACACACTATTGTAACTATCTTTGTGCAAAATGCACCTTGTGCGATATGATTTGAAAACTAATAACGCTCTGATCATTCATATCCTTGCGCGATGTACGTACACAAGGCTTGTTAAGGGTTAGGGACATACACTGCAATGGTCACTAAAACATGTTCAACCCAGGTGTGGCAGGTGGAGTTGTTAAACAGGTCTCTCCCAAAGCAAGAACTGTGTTTCGCTCCATTTCCTAAGCAGCACACAAACCCATTGAACTAAAAGGAGGGGAGGCAAAAACCTCACACCGAGAAGCAGGGGAGAAGACAGCCTGGTGTCTACACCCAGCAGGAGAGAGAAGATCGGGCTGGGTTTTACTTTTCCAAAGGATCCATTGCAAGGATTTACTGGGCTATAAAACAGGGGGGGCTGAACCTCAAGTGATCAGCTACCGAATTAACTGTCTGTTTACTATATTCCTGCATTAGAAGCGTGTACGGAGCGAGGCCTTTTCTGAGAGCCAGTGACATGCTCGTGATGACTGTCTTTGGGAAATGTCTGTAGTAACACTGTGGGGGAATTATGGACATTCATTGGGGTGACCAGATGCCCCATTTTCAAAGGGACAGTCCCTTATTTAGCCCTCCTGGAGGTGTCTCGACTTTTTCTTAAAAACGGGCAAGTTGTCCTGTGTTTTCTGACTTCCTCCCATCAGTACTGGCGGGTCCTGCTGCTGGCCGGATCTCTGCGTAGCCAGACGCCTACTTACCAGTGAGTGGGGGCGGTGTCCAGTGGCTGATGATGGGGGTGGGTTTGCAAGGCTTGTGGTGGGGCAAAGCTGCAGTGTGTGGAGCCGGTCGCTCCCCACGCTGGTCCATCAGCACAGCCCCAGGCCAGCAGGGCTCTGTCCCGTTTCCGGCTGGCCCAGGCTGCGCGCTGTGAGCTGTGGTGACTGGTGCATGCGGGGAGGCCCCAGGCGGTGGCATGTTACATGTTACCTCTGCTGCCCACACACAGCCCCTTTACGTGCCCCCCCTCTCGCTGTCCTCTCCCTGCTTTGCCCCTTCACCCCCCCTTTGCCCCACTGCTCCTCCGTAACCCCCAGCAGGGCCTGTCCCGCTCCCAGCGCCGTGCGGAGAACCAGCCCCTGGTCGGAGCGCTCAGCTCACCAACAGCCTGGCCGGCAGACTCCTTCCTTCCCCCGCTGCCTTTGGCTGGGTCGGCGCCCTGGGATAGCTCAAGACCCGCCGGCCTGTGGCACCGGACAGGAGGAGCCAAGCCCTGCATGTGCCAATGCCCCGCACAGCGCTGGCACGGGGAAGCCTCTCTGCCCCTCAGCTAAGCTCTGGAGTGTGGTGTGGGGGAAGTGATTTCCAGCCTGTTCTGACCCTGCAGGCTTCACAGCAGCCCCCTAGATGGGCTTAGCACCCTCTTCACCCTCCCCCCTTCCCTGGGTCCTGCCCCCAGGGAGTGTGGGGCTGCTCCGTACCCTAGGCACTGTCCCCTGCTGAGCCACCTCTCTGGCCAGGTTCCCCGAAATCCCTGCAGTCAGGTTCCCTGGGCCCCGGTGCACAATGCATCCGTAGGGCTTAACCCCTTCCTGCCCCTGCGGTTGGTGGAGGCAGCTGGGTTATGTCGGTGGCCAGCAGCAGCCGCTAGGTGTTATTGCCTTTCGACACTGTGCGGGCAGGAAGGAACGGGAGCTGTTTCCAGCCACAGGGGAATGTGAGTGGGCAGAGGAGATGAGCTCTGTAAAGACATGAGCCAGGTTATCTCTTTCCCCCACCTCCTTTCCTTTCCTTCCCGCACAGGGTCGACAGGCTGCAGCTGGCTACATTCTGATGTGAACCCTGGCAGAAACCGGGGGAGCAGGGGCGTGTAACCCTGTGTGCCCCCACATGTTGCCTTGGGAAGATGCAGCACCAGGTACCAGTAGAGGCGGGTCCATCCCAGGGGCCCAGCCAGGCATGGAGGGCGGAGAGTGCTGGGAAGGGAGGGTCGGATCAGTCAGTCAACCCGCCCATTGAGAGAAATGTAGTTAGTGGGTGTGTGTCACCCCTCTCCGTGTGTATGTGGGAGTAGGGGGATGTGTCACCCCCTCCCTGTGTGAACCCTAAAGCCTTAAAGACCAGAAGGTAAATAAAAAAGAATCCAACTACACAGTATTTCATAGAATATCAGGGTGGGAAAGGACCCCAGGAGGGAAGGGACCTAATCTAACCCCCTGCTCAAAGCAGGACCAATCCCCAGACAGATTTTTGCCCCAGATCCCAAAATGGCCCCCTCAAGGATTGAACTCACCACCCTCAGTTTAGCAGGCCAGGGCTCAAACCACATTTCTTTGTAAGAGGAGCTCAGTCAGCTTGATGTTAATCTGAAAGTTTGTGCTGCATAGTTCTGATCTGATTGCTGTTGAATTTGCTTGAAGACGAGTAATTTTCCCAGGGGTCCCATATTCAGCATAGGGAAATACGGTCCCCCTCACACACATTGATAATACGTTTGAAAGCATGTGGAAGGAGCAGTTCCTGCCCAAGCGGGAAGAAGAAGGGAAGCAATTTACCTGTCTCTTAGGTAAATTAAGCCTGGCGGGATGAAAACAATGGAAGTCCCTTTTACGCACAGGGGGATGGGAAGTCCCAGGCAGGAAGAACAACCTGAGGCCGTCCTGCCTCTTGAAACAAGCTTGTTGAACTTTGGGAAATATAAGCCAGGAGAGACGCCATCTCTGGCCTCCATCACTACATGCTGTGGCAGGGCCCCTTCTCCATCTGGCTGGGTTCAGCACTTCTCCCACTGGCAGGGCCGGGGCCTGCAGTAAATCAACCCCACTCTGGACAGGGCTTGTCCGTCCCCTCGGTGGCTATTGATCAACGGTCTTTGGCTAGGCCTGGGGCAGGCCCAAGCAGTGTCCTCCGCCCGACAACAGAAACACATTTGCAAACACAAAATAAAGGGGGGCCCCTTTCCCTGACCCATTGACCCTGGGGTGCCAGCCCTTCCCCTAGATAGGCACTCAGTTTAGTTGTTTCCCCTGCCAGGGGGAGATCAGCCACCGGCAGCCCCACCGATCAACTCCCGCACTCCTACAGCGCCTCCCAGCGGTCAGCGGCCCCACCAATCAGCTCCTCTCCCTCCCAGTGCTTCCCGCGTGCCATGGATCAGCTGTCTGGGGGCATGCAGGAGGCGCTGGGGGGAGTGGGAGGAGTGGGGGTGGAATGCACTCAGGGGAAGGGGCCGAGAGGGGTGGAAAGAGGTGGGGTGGGGATGAGGCCTTGGGGGAAGGGATTGAGTGGGTGGAGGGTCTGGAGCAGAGCAGGGGCTGAGCACAGCAGGAGAAATGAGAAAGCCGGCACCTGTGGGGAAAGGTGTGTCTATCCCTAATTAAGTTAATAAGCTGTGATGTGCTCTTGTGTCTTTAAAGGAACAAATGAACCTTGTGATTTCTCTGAGCTGGCCAGGAGAGGGCTGGACACTTTAGGGCAGGGAATGGGGAGAAATGGAGGACGGTGGGGCTAGTGTTGGGGTAACCCCTGCTGGCTGTAGCTAAGGTTGGTGGAAGGCAGAGTGGGGTTGTGGGGCTGTCAAGGTATTTTTCCCCCAGTTTGAACTTTAGCATCCAAAAGTGGGAACCTGCATGGACACTTCTAAGCTTAATTGCTAGCTTAGATCTTATAGCGCCGCCACCAGCCAAAATATAGTGTTTGGCACACTTTCTGTTCCCCCAAAACCTTCCCTGGGGAACCCAAGACCCAAACCCCTTGGGTCTTAAAACAAGGAAAAATAAACCATCCCCCCTCCTTCCCCCCTCCCAGACTTTCCCCTCCCTGGGTACCCTGAGAGGCTCCACTGATCCAAACTCCTTGGATCTTAAAACAGAGAGGAATTAACCTTCCCCCCCCTTTCCTCCCACCAATCCCAGGTGAGTTCAGACCCAATCCCCTTGGGTCTTAAACAAGGGGGGGGAAATCAATCAGGTTCTTAAAAAAGAAAGTTTTTAATTAAAGAAAGAAAAAGTTAAAATTATCTCTGTAAAATTAGGATGGAAAATGTTTACAGGGTATTCAGCTCCTATAGACTAGAGGGACTTCCTCCCCCTTAGCCTGAGATTAAAAGTTACAGCAAACAGAGGTAAAACTCCTTCCAGCAAAAGACACATTCACAAGTTAAGAAAACAAACATAAGACTAATCTGCCTTTTCTAGCTAGTACTTACTATTTTGAACATGAGAGACTGTTTCAGAAAGATTGGGGAAACCTGGGGTGCACGTCTGGTCCCTCTGAGCCCTAAGAGCGAACAACCCCCAAAACAAAGAGCACAAACAAAGACTTCCTTCCACCAAGATTTGAAAGTATCTTGTCCCCCTATTGTTCCTCTGGTCAGGTGTCACCCAGCTTCTTAACCCTTTCCAGGTGAAAGAGACATTAACCCTTAACCATCTGTTTATGACAGGATGGAATTGGGGGAAGGGGTGAAGTGGGGGCAGGGTTTGGGGCAGAGCCAGGGGTCGAGCACCCCCCAGCACCTTGGAAAGTCGGCGCCTCTGGTCTCAGTACACCAGGCCCCGTGTGCTTTAATCCTTTGGCTGAACAGAACCCAGGCACGGCCCTGGCCAAGTCCCCAGGGGCCCCTTTGTGCGAGTTCAGAGTTTGAGCATTTAAACAAATGTACTGATTTACATTTTCACAGTTGTGAGAAATGATGAGGTGGGTCTGACAATGGGGGGCGGGGGTGTCAGACAATAATTATTTAATGACAGTGGATGCTGAAATTGAATGCTCCTGGCTCCTCGCCCTGATTTCTCCTCCAAAGGGAAACAGCTCAGAAGTCAAAGAAACCACCCAGGGCCCAAAATGGGGAAACGGGTGTAAACACTCTCCTGTGGATTTGACTGCAAATCTCTGGTCCTCACGGTGGAGGGGAGGAGAGACAAGGGCCCCGGGTCAGAAGTGCAGGGGGCTTCTCAGCAGAGAGCCACAGGGTCAGGGGGACCCCCAGGGTCTGCTAGTCCCAGCCCCTGCCGAGATGTAGGATTTCTTGTGTCTGAACCACCCAGGACAGATGGTTTCGCAGCCGCTTTCTGAAACCGCCCAGTAAAGGAGCTTCCAGCCCCTCCCAAGGCCTCCTGGGAGTGGGGCCTCCATTGTCCTGCTGTTCTTACCCAGCCAGGGGCCGGCCCAGATCGCCCCCCATCTCCGAGCTGTCTGGCCCCAGGGCTCACGTGGGGCTGGCCTGGGGAGGGGCTGGGCTCCCAGCTGGCCTGGCTGCTGGTGCTGGTGCGTGTTCCAAGCTAAGAGGGGGACCAGAGCAGCCTCCCACCGAGAGAGAGTCACAGACATCTAAGGGGAGAGCCTGGAGGGGGCAAATCTGTCCCTGGGGGGAATCGACTGGAGGAGGAGATCCTGCCCCCCCCGGGGATGGTAGTTCCCCCCTCCGTCCCTGTGACCTGCCCCACAGCTCGCTCTGTCTCACTGGAATTTTCTCCGGCAGAACCGAAAGTAAAACCTCCGCTGGTTTCTGTTTCCTCCTGCCCCGCAGCCGGGCTCTGACCCCGCAGGAGATCGGCTCCCAGAGGTGCGAGGGGTGTAGCCAGAGGGGAGGCGGTTAATACCCACTGCCAGTGGGGGCTGGGAGCTAGGACTTCTGGGTTCTCTCCTGGTTCTGGGAGAGGAGTGGGGTCTAGTGGGTTAGAGCAGGGGGGGCTGGGAGCCAGGACTCCTGGGTTCTCTCCCAGCTCTAGGAGAGGAGTGGGGTCTAGTGGGTTAGAGCAGGGGGGGGGGAGCCAGGACTCCTGGGTTCTCTCCCAGCTCTAAGAGAGGAGTGGGGTCTAGTGGGTTAGAGCAGGGGGGGGCTGGGAGCCAGGACTCCTGGGTTCTCTCCCCAGCTTTGGGAGGGGAGTAGGGTCTAGCATGGGGGTGTCCCAGAGCTCCCTGGTGCTTTTTCTTTAATAAAATGGAGGTAAAATTGATCATCAAAACATTTTGCAATCTGTGGGATTTCTTTCCTCCTGCCGAAACAGCTCGCAGCTGAAAACAAAGTGTCACCTGAACTCTCTCATCCAGCCTTGTGCTGAGGAAGGAGCTTTCTGCTGCCACCTGCTGATGGCGGTGAAGCGCCAGCAGGTAATGAGTCCAGGGATCAGCTGGTTGTACCAGAGGCGCTGGAAAAGGACACTCTGAAAAGGGTCATGCCATGAGCTTAGAATTACTGGACACTTCAGAGTCGCAAAAACCTTAGCCAAGCGAAGGGCGAATTTCTGCTGAGTGGATGTAGAAATCGGAGGCAGGAAACGTGATGCTGCTTGTGAAAAAAAAGCTCCCCTAAGACAGGCAGCGCCAGAACGCGGCGGTAACTTGTTGGGGGCACTGATGGGGCCCGTTGCTGCTGACATGGTTGAGACTTTGCTGGAGACAGAATCTCGGAGCAAACATTGGCTGGTCACTATGGACAACTTCACAAACCGGCCCCTAAGAAATCCAGAGGCTGGAACAGTCCCTGGGATCCAACGGATTGAATCCTTCACCAGGTCTGAGCTCCCAGGTAAGTTACGCACAGATCATGGGTGAATCTTTGAATCCAAAGTGTTTCAACAGGATGGTGAGATTCTAGGGATCCACTATCAGGGTCCGTCTCCTCTCAAGGTCGTTTGGATCAGGCTTCCCAGGGAGGTTGTGGGATCCCCGTCACTGGAGACTTTTAAGAGCAAATTGGATGAACCCCTGCCAGGGCTCATCCAAATTTACATGGTCCTGCTTCTGCACGAGAGGCAGGACTAGGTGACCTCTCGAGGTCCCTTCCAGCCCCACAGCTCTCTGGTTCCCTGTAAGGTCATATGGGGAAACTTAGAGGCAGGGCCTGCTCAAGTCCCACAATCCTAGGGGAAGGAAGGGTGAGAGCCCAAAGCTGGATAAACCTTGGGTGGGAGAGGACTCTCCACAGACTGAGCTGAGTAATTAAAGTGGTGTGTAGGACAGAGTGGGGTCCTAGGACTAACCCCAAAGCTACCCAAAGGACCATCTGAGGGCACATCAGGGGGCAGGGCAGGATTTCAGCTTGGCAGCCCCCCAAATCTGAAAATGTAGCTGTGGAAGCTGAGGCTAGAAGGGTTATGACACTGATGAGTCCCCCATTGGAACAGGTGGAGTAGGGATTGTCTGAGGCTGCAGCTCTCGCAGACACAACTGGCGTTCCTCAAGGGCCCATTGAACCCAGCCAGGAATCCAGGAGCAGAGTTTGATGCAAAAATATTTTATTTTTGACCACATATGATGGGGGTGCAGCGTCCATATATGCAGTCACACATAGGGGCCACTGTGGAGCTGTAGCAGGGGCTACCTACAAACCTTGCCCCACCTAGACCACCCATCTCCCAGCAAACCAATCCCAAACATTCCTGGTCTGCATGCCCCAGCGCTGCCCCCTAGAGGTGCTTGGAGCAGTGCCCCTTCTCTCCAAGTGATTAGTTCAGGCTCTCTGCAGACTCAGGCAGCATTGCTGCACCAGTTACACTTGTGCCAGTTCACCCCTCTCTGTGAAATCAGCCCAGGCTCTCTGGAGATGCAGCAAGTGTTGCTGTTTGGGTCACATTCTGGGAAGTTCACACCTCTCCAAGCAATCAGCTCAGGCTCTCTGCAGACTCAGGCAGTGTTGATCTCAAGTCACACTCAGGGCAGCCCTCCCTTCTCATTGCAACAGGGTCAGGCTCTTTGAAGATTCAGGCATTGCTGATAGGTCTCAGATCCTCTCCCATCTCCACCACCCACTGCCCCCAGATGGTGGAGGGTTTAAGTGCTGGGTGAACAGAGGAGGGAGAGATGGGGGGGAGTCCCAATAGAAGGGGGGAGTCACAGTGACATCAGGAGAGTGGTGAAGAGAAGCATATAGGTGCTGAAGGAGGATCCGGCGTCATTTACTCCAGAGGTGCTGTTCTCCTTGGATGTGGCTTGGCCTCCGGACACTACGTGCCCCATATCCATTCACCGTAGGCCACTGTCTGGACATAGACACTGGGACGATTGGGTTGGCCACAGCCGTCCCTCCAACTCACAACCCTCATCAGGAACCAGGTCCCATTGTGGTCACAGGCCAGCGGCCCCCCAGAGTCACCCTGGAGGAGCAGAGAAATTGGCATTAGTGAGGGCCTTCCCCCTCATACCTATCCCGAAACATCCAGAATCCAGCCCCTTAGGGCTGTAGGCACAGGGGCCACCCTATGCGCCCCCCCCCGTATATTTTATCCAAACCAACATGAGAAGTGAAATGAACATGGTGTGATTTTCCCACGCCCTTTCTCTGAAGGATGCATTGGTGGTAGAGGTGGTGTCCCCGCTACGTTCACAGGTTCTGGGGTGGCTGTATTCTTCCTCTCCTGCCTTACACAGAGACCAGTGGCAGGGATCCCCAGAGCAGTGGGGCTGGGAGTTAACACCCTCCATATTGATGCATCGAGTATTTACCCATCTCGGAGTGACTGGCTCAGGCTCTCTGCAGACTCAGGCAGGCCTCAGTTACTCTCTAGCCACATTGTCCCTCTTTTCTACCCAACCACAAAGATTCTACTATTCCTTTAACCACAGATAAAAGCTGGGGCTCTGCCCTAATCACAGGACTCCAGGAGTTGGAGCCTAGGCATGGTGCTGTGATGCCATATGGCTCTAAAAGTCAGAGGTGCTCCTGCCTGCTCGTAGGAAGCTGGGTCCAGAGCTCCGTGGCTGCAGCAGCCGTTCTACTCACTGCAGGCCCTACATGGCGACAGGGAGCCAGGCGGGGGCTCACGTGCACCCACCCAACCCAAACACCTCTCTCACCTGGCAGGAGTCCCTCTGCCCTTCGGCGTAGCCGGCACAGATCATGGCGGGTTTGACGGGGTCCCTGCCGATGTTCGGGGCTGGGTCGATGTTGCAGAGGGCGTTGCAGGCTGCAGTGTCGATCAGCTGGACCTGAACCTCCTGCAGCGTCTTGGGGGGCGGGAGAGAGATGGAGGAGAGAGAACCAGGGTACTGGATCCATCACCTCCTGCAACCCACCCCCATGCCTGACAATTTCCTGTCCCCATCTGCCTCCCCCACTCACTCTCCTCCCCTCTAGCCATCCTTCACCCCCTCCCCTCCCCATGTCCTACTCCTTTCATCTCCCTGCATCCATTCCCCACCTTCACCCAGCTTCTAGAGCCGCACCCAGCCCCATAGGACCCAGTCTGTGCTGCGCTGCACCCAGAGGGGGGTTCCACTGCAAGGACCATCTGTATCTAAAACACAAGGTTCCCACCTGAGAGCAATAGATTAGCTACCTCACAGATGGCTGAAGCATACAGCCAGTCGGGGGTAGCCAGCTGGCAGGGAGCAGCAGAGAGCTGAGCGGGGATTATTTCATGATACAGCAGGAATCACAGGGCTCCAGGAGCACGGGACTTGAGTCATGGAGTGATTGCATGTCCCCCGGGGGATGGTCTTACCCTCAGAGTCTATTCTCCCCCAACCAGTGACCCAGCACGTGTGGTTGTCAGGGAAGGAGTCGGAGGGGCCAGGCAAGCAGATGGGGAGGATTCATTGGTGTATCGCACTGGCTCCACCAGCTGCACTAGGGCGATGTCGGCTGCACGGGTCCCCCTGTTGTAATCGGGGTGGATGAAGATCTGGCGTGCAGGGGATGAGACCCGGCTCGGGGAGGGGTTGAACAGCTGGTGGTCTCCGAGGTTCACACAATAGGCAGACGGTGGGAAAGAGCTGGGGAGCAGAGGGAAAGCAACAATCAGTGGGGGAAACTGGATTGCAAATATGAGCAAAAATGCAGTTAGGTCCAGGGAACACCTGACGGTAAGAGGCGGCCACCTCTGGGGCAGGGCAGCTGGGAGATAACCACCGAGGACGCTGCACGGGGATGGTCCACCTCATTCTGAGATGCAGCCACCTCCGGGGTGGGGCAGCTGGAGAACAGCCACGCAGTGATGCCATCCAGAGAAGGTTTGCCTGGCATAGATCCAGGCAGGACGTCTGTCTGTTGCACCGGCCTCTACCCATCCCAGTTACTCACAATAGGAAACAATGAGCTGCTGACACAACCCACTGGGCTGAGATGAGGGACCCACCACAGAAGTGCTGTCTACTGTACTGGATGCTGACCTGCCACGGCCACCGGCCCCTTGCGGCGTCCCCTCCCCCAACAATTCGGCCTGAGATCCTGGGCTGACCGCACCCTGGAGGGGAACAGCATTGAAATGGGAAGAGCAAAGAACCAGGAGTCCTGACTTTCAGCCCCTCTCCCTCCCTCCAGTAGCCCCCACTCCGCTCTCAGAGCTGGGGATAGAACCCAGGAGTCCGGGCTCCCAGCCTCATTCTCATGGCACATGCCCGGGACAGGTAAGGCTGGAGTTTGGCAGTGGGTGTCTTACCCGTCTGACTCCAGGTCCCTTGAGCACCTAGGGAGCGAAGAAAAAGAAGGGAAAGATATTAATGTGTGTGCTGGGGATGAGGGGGGCTATTCACAGGCATTGCAGAAGGTGCGTGGAGGGGAGTGAGTGCCAGTAGCTCCATCCATTGCCCCAGAGCAGCCCTGCCATCCTCAGCACCAGCCACAATTCTCACCAGTAGGTGCACGAATCAACACTCCCCGTTGATCTGAGAGGGGCAGTTCAGGACTGAATGCACCAATCCAGGGCGGATGGGCAGGGGGATCTATGACGAGCCAAGGGATTGGGTCCCCCTGTTATTCACTAGCCCAATTCCCTCCCCCACAATCTGTATCTCACTCCCCTCCCCCTACATCTCCACCCCACACACCCTGCAGCAGGGTCATCGCCAACAGTGCTAGGGCCAGTGGGGAACAGAGACACCCCATGGGTCAGCCTTCCCCAGGCCTGTCTTGGCTGCATGCAGCTGCCTCCAGTGCTCCGACCAAAGCCCACCTGGGGAATGCAAGTGCTGGGGCAGGTTTTTATGGACATCTGTGTGCCCCTCCCTAGAGCTATAGAGTATAATGGGGACTGATTTTCTGGGAACCCAAGCAAGGAAATAAGTGCTACTAAATTCAACGTGCTGAACAGGTTGTGAATGCCGCTTTCACTCTGCTCTGCTTGGTGTCACCCCAGTAGGGGCATCCTGGAAAACCAAACGAAAAGGTGTGATGGCCCAGGTCACTGCGTGGATCATTTTCACTTCCCTGTGTTATTGCCAACTGAGTGTGCTCAGAAGAGAGTGACAAAGACAGTACCTAGGTGAGGGATGTGGTTCTCATGGGGTAGAGGATATCATGGAGTTAGGGTTAAGGGTATCGTGCAGAATGGAGCTAAGGTTATCATGGGATTAAGAGTATCATGCGGTTAACATGAAGGATATCATGGCTTTGAGGGTTAAGGTTATCATGGGGTTAAGAGTATTGTGGGGTTAAGGTGAAGGGTATCATAAGGTTATGGTTAAGGGTATCAGGGGAGTTGGGATTGAGTTTATAGTGGGGTTTAGGTTTAAGTGTCATTTTCCACCCTGTTTTTTTGGCCCTGTCACCCTTCTCTTGGTACGACTCCAGTGATGATTTGGGGATCTGCCCCATCCAGCTCGGGAATTCCAGCTGACCGTGTAAAGTCGGTATTATTAAATTGTTGGGCTGTGGAGTCTTCATGTGGAGCCCAACATTTCTTGACCAGGGAGGGCTGGGTCAGCAAAACTAGGGAGAATGTTCATTCGTTAGACCTTAAATGGGCACCCATTCAAGCAGACACACCTTAGAAATTGGATTCTCTGAGATTGGCAGGATCCACCCCTCCGGTTCTTCTGCAAGCAGGGGAAAGCAAAAAAATCAACCAGGGAGAAGCAGAGACACCAGGTGCTGGGACGGGGACACATTAACTGGAGAGAAGACTCACAGAAGCAGGAAATTTCGGGCAGAAGCCAGGCAAAGACAGCAATGAGAGGGGAGGAGATGGGCATGCTTTGATAGCTGGGAGGGGATTCCTGTTTAACTGTGGACCAGACAAAGTCAGAGAAAGCTAGCTGAGCGGGAAAACCACCTTGATTTGGAAGAAAAGCTGCGAGCTGCGGGGAAAGGATATGGGGCACCCCACGGTACTCTGTCCAAAGCCAAAGCACTGCACACTCCCCAGCAGTGAGGAACCCGAGCCAGGGTATTGCACGTAGGTGTGCTGGCTGTTTTGTCTAGAGCTGTGTATTTCTTGTGCTAGTCAGCACAGCTGAGTGACATCGTTTGGAGGTATGGTTTATTCACTGAATATGTAGTTTGGGGTCGACTAAAACGTCACATATTCAGATTGAATTCGCCAAATAGTTTCAGATGAAAAAAAATTCAGAGAAGTGGAAGGGTTTCTTGGACATATTCCAAATGAACCATTTGCACTTTTCACTTTGAAGCAACACTTCCTTTTGAAATTTAGCTAGATTGATATATATTTTTTAAAAATCTTAATAAAAAGGGGAAAGAAAGAAAGAGAAATGCCACATTCAGTCCAGAACCTCACCCCCATGAAAACCTTCAGCCAAGGATACTCTTAACCATGACCCCATTATAACCTTAGTACCATGACAACCTTAACTCTTGTCCCTAACCCCAATGATATCACCTTATCCCATCTCACTCCCCTCCCACAGCTGGGATAGGACCCAGGATTCCTGGCTGCCAGCCTCATTCCCATTCCACATTCCCAGGGCAGATGTGGAATTTTGGCTGGCATGAGGACAGCAGGGCTGTCCTGGGGCAGTGGGTGGAGTTTGGGGAATTGTGGGTGGAGCTACTGTCCCAGCAATTCCTCTGGATTTCCCCACCCTCGTCTGCTCCTACACACTCATTAATATCTTCCTCTTCTCTTTTTTTGTTCCCTAGGTGCTCAGGGGAGTTGGAATCAGACAGGTAAGACACCCACCGCAAAACTCCAGCCTTACCTGCCCTGGACACATGGTATGAGAATGAGGCTGGGATCCAGGACTCCTGGGTTCTCTCTCCATCTCTGGGAGAGGAGTGGGGGGCTAGTGGGTTAGAACAGGTGTTTTGGAGAGTCAGGATGCTGGATTCTTTGCTCACCCCATTGTCATGCTGTCCCGTGTGGTTTGTGACTGTGAGTGCCTATCTCAGGGCAGACTGTCTAAACCAGGGCAGACACCCCAAAGTGGTGGGATGTTGTATAATTTCACCAGGCCAGTAACAAATGTGACAGTCTCACCATGGGTCACAGACAGGCCCCTTAGCCTCTCCAGTCTATCTTGCCATCCAGACAAACTGGACTTTGTGATGAATAGTCCCAAAAATCACGCCACAGTCAGGCTGGTTGCAGTCCCAGGACACCAGTCACTAACCCTAGCTCAGTTGGTGCCCCAGACCCTACACCAAAGACAACGTCTTTAGCCAGTCCTGTAATACACGAGCGAAAAGTTTATTCGCTGTGGAAGAGAAAGAAGAGAGTTATTGACTGGCTAAAGCGAGTAACCAGACACGCACTAGTCAGTTACCAGCTAACACCTGAGCGGGACAGAGGTGTGGAGCTCTGGCAGTTCAAAGTGTGTCCCAGGGCAGCCACCCCCTCCTTACCCCATTTGGTATCAGGTTCCCTGTGCAGCTGGCATCTGGGGACTTTCCCAGTGACCCTTCTCTGGGTTCTCCTGTCCCTCCCCTTCTCCATCTCCAGTTCCTGTTTTAGCTGCTTCGCATGGTCTCAGCTTGCTCCTTCTCCCGGCCAGATAGCCCTGCTGTCGCCTCGGAGGCTCTCAGACCCTCTTGGCTCCCTGCCTGGGTCCAATCAACCTTCTCCAGCTGGGAAATCAGCTGCACCTTGTTGAGCTCGCCGGCGCCCGCCCCTCCATTCCATCACAGTTTGGTGATGTTCTTCTTCGGGAGCTGGTTATACGCCATTCTCTTCCTGTGTCCTTTGACTACCCTCGTTTTACTGCTGCAGGTCACAATTTTCCTAGTGCATTCAGCATCCCACCTCTGCCACCATCTGTCACAGAGCCCCAGCTTTGGAACGGTCTCTAGCAAAATACTTGGGTTTGTTAGTCACCTCGCACACAGCACATGGGGTTCTTTGGGGAGCACAATTAAACCATGCTCCATTCTGGTCAGCCCAGAGGCCCAGCCATGCTGCTGTCAATCCCATGTTCAAACTCTGTCTGATCCCCTGGGTCAGTCCCCAGGTGTGAACCCCAACTCCCTCCAGCACTCAACCCTTATTCCCCCCCACCCCTCCCCAGTCCTTTGTTCTGGAGCTAGGGGTACTTCTCGGCTTCCCTGCTGAGAGGTGAGGAAATCCATCTCTCACCAGGTGAGGGTGAGGATGAGAATGAGAGGGAGGGATAGCTCTGTGCTTTGAGCATTGGCCTGCTAAACGCAGGGTTGTGAGTTCAATTCTTGAGGGGGCCACTTAGGGATCTGGGGCAAATATCAGTACTTGGTCCTGCTAGTGAAGGCAGGGGGCTGGACTCAATGACCTTTCAAGGCCCCTTCCAGTTCTAGGAGATAGGTATATCTCCATTTGCTCAGGGCACTGGCCCCCAGGTGTCAGTGGTTGGATTTTCTGTCATCTTCATGGATTCTCCACTGACATGGGGTCAGCCAGTGCCCCAGCCCAGCAGGGAGGCGACAGTCACGTTTCAGGGCTTGGCTACGCTTGAAATGCTGCGGGGGGGGTGTCTCTCATCAGTGTAGTTAATCCACCTCCCCGAGAGGCCCTAGCTGGGGCAAAGGGAGAATTCACCCACTGACGGAGAGCTGGTGACAGCCGGGGTTAGGTCAGTTTAACTTGCCCGGGGGTGTGTGTGGATTTTTCACACCCCTGAGTGACATAATGATACCGACTGAATTTCCCAGTGCAGGGGAGGGCGGTGTCTCTAGCCTGCCCTGAGAGCAAACAGTCCTTTCCCACACAGGGGGTGACAGTGCGGCATGCAGGGGAAACTGAGGCACAGCTAGTGACCATAAAAATAGTTCAGAAAATTCACACTCGCTCTGGGGAGTCAGTGCCAGGGTGGGGACTGAACTTTTGGTGGGGGAGGAGGTCTGTGCAGTGCCCAGCATGATGCAGAGACTGAGCTCAGTTCAGGGAGGGGATGTGTCTCTGCCCAGGGGCCCTGACCTTGGTCAGTGTCTGCACAGCACCTGACACAACAGGGGCCCCAATCTCCGGGGGGGGGAGGTCTGCGCAGCACCCAGCATGATGGGCAGCCCCCACACTCTGCCGGCCCATACCAAGCAGTGGAGGTGGCAGGACTGACCCTAGCAGGAGGCGGCACCAGCTGCTGCCAGACAGGTCGCGGCTGCTGCTGGGAGGAGACAGAATTTGCAAAGCTGATTTATTGATGATTTTCAGAGCACCAGTGGTGGGATCAAAGCGGCTGCGGGGCCTTTCCCCACCGGCCTCCCAGTCACCCCCCCCCCGGGGGGGTGCTGCAGAATTGCAGGAAGGGATGGATATGACCCCTTGTCCCCACAGCTTCCATCCACCACCCTCTCCCAGCTGTGTTTCACAGGCCCAACAATGCAGGACCCACACCTCGTGCCAAGGGGGGTCTATACACACCTCTGCTGGTGGGGGGCTGCCATGTTACCCGGGGGTTGGCGCGGGTGGGAGCCCCAGGGGGCAGGTCACAGGGCTGTCAGCAGGAGCCCAGCAAGGAGCGGTGCAGCCAGAGCCAGTGCTAGGCACGAGCAGACTAAGCCATTGCTTAGGGACCCCAACGGGGTGGTACCGGCACTGAGTACGGCAGGAGAGACGATCGAGAGGCCAGCGCCTCCTGTGACATTCTGGATCCAGTTGACATAGACTGGGACCCGGACGTACACCTTGGGGAGTAAGGGTGAGGAGTCTCTGCCCCAGCTGATGATCCCAGTCAGGACGAAGCTGCCATTCCCTGGACAGACCAGAGGCCCCCCGGAGTCACACTCGGTTGAGAGAGAGGGACCCTAGGGTCAAAGAGGGTGGCCCCTTTGCCTCCCTTCCCACAAAGTGGCTCCTGTTTTTCCTCTACCAGAGCCGGGCGAGAACCCAGGAGTCCTGGCTCCCAGCCCCCGCTCTCTAACCCACTCGATCCAACTCCTCTCCCAGAGCTGGGGAGAGAACCCAGGAGTCCTGGCTCCCAGTCCCTCCTGCTCTAACCCACAAGACCCCATTTCCCTCCCAGAGCTGGGGAGAGAACCCAGGAGTCCTGGCTCCCAGCCCCCGCTCTCTAACCCACTCGATCCAACTCCTCTCCCAGAGCTGGGGAGAGAACCCAGGAGTCCTGGCTCCCAGTCCCCCCTGCTCTAACCCACAAGACCCCATTTCCCTCCCAGAGCCGGGGATAAAACCCATTTCCCTCCATGCCATGTCCTGCAGCAGTGCTGGGGCAGAGCTTCCGCCCTTGTTAGGTTTGTTTTTCCTGGCATTAAGTTCAGGTGAACTTTAACCCTCTCAGTTTGGTGGGGCCAGAGCTCAGAGAGTTTCCCCCCACCCTGTGGTGACTTGTGAGATCTCCCAGAATGCACCGGTGCTGGGAGAGCTGCTCTCTCCATCAATGAGACGCGGCGGAAGATCAAATTAAAACATCACCCACATGGGCCTTTTTGGAGAGCGGAGGAGGAAGGGCCAATGTTTGCAAACAGAACAATGGGCCAGATAATTTCAAGCAGCCCCAGTGCTGCCCCCCTAAGCCAAGAAGCTCACCTTGCAGGGGCCATTAGGGTCACCCCTGGACCCAGCGCACAGCACGTCATCTTGGATCCAGTGGCTCCGTTCCCCAAAGTGTTCTCTGCAGGTCGACACAGCGACGAGAGGAACCTGCAGCTCCTGAAGCGTCCGGGGTGGCTGAAGTGCACCTGGAATGAGAGAGTCGGGGATGGAGCCTCTGGGAGGCTGAGGGAGCGGGAAAGGACCGGGACGTGCTGGGAAAAATCTCTCCTAGTGTAACATGGTGGCTGGGCATGTGAGTAACATCACCGTCTAGGGGCTGCAGATCAGAGCGCGCATACACGTCACAGTCAGGGGAGATTGTGTGTGAGCGCGCGCAGTGCTGCCCCCGATGGAGAGGACGGGGAAGAGTGTGTGCGTGTGTGTATGTGTGTGTGAGCGCGTGCAGTGCTGCCCCCTGATGGAGAGGACGGGGAGGAGTGTGTGTGTGTATATGTGTGTGTGTGTGAGCACGTGAAGTGCTGCCCCCTGATGGAGAGGACGGGGAAGAGTGTGTGTGTGTGTGTGTGTGTGTGTGTGTGTGTGTGTGTGTGTGTGAGCGCATGCAGTGCTGCCCCCTGATGGAGAGGACGGGGAAGAGAGTGTGTGTGTGTGTGTGTGTGTGTGTGTGTGTGTGTGTGTGAGCGCATGCAGTGCTGCCCCCTGATGGAGAGGACGGGGAAGAGAGAGTGTGTGTGTGTGTGTGTGTGTGAGCGCATGCAGTGCTGCCCCCTGATGGAGAGGACGGGGAAGAGAGAGTGTGTGTGTGTGTGTGTGTGAGCGCGTGCAGTGCTGCCCCCAATGGAGAGGACGGGGAAGAGTGTGTGTGTGTGTGAGCACGCGCACCGTGCTGCCCCCTGATGGAGAGGACGGGGAAGAGTGTGTGTGTGTGTGTGTGTGTGTGTGTGTGAGCGCATGCAGTGCTGCCCCCTGATGGAGAGGACGGGGAAGAGAGTGTGTGTGTGTGTGTGTGTGTGTGTGTGTGTGTGTGTGTGTGTGTGTGAGTGCATGCAGTGCTGCCCCCTGATGGAGAGGACGGGGAAGAGAGAGTGTGTGTGTGTGTGTGTGTGAGCGCATGCAGTGCTGCCCCCTGATGGAGAGGACGGGGAAGAGAGAGTGTGTGTGTGTGTGTGTGTGAGCGCGTGCAGTGCTGCCCCCAATGGAGAGGACGGGGAAGAGTGTGTGTGTGTGTGAGCACGCGCACCGTGCTGCCCCCTGATGGAGAGGACGGGGAAGAGTGTGTGTGTGTGTGTGTATGTGTGTGAGCGCGCGCAGTGCTGCCCCGATGGAGAGGACGGGGAACAGTGTGTGTGTGTGTGTGAGCATGCGCAGTGCTGCCCCCTGATGGAGAGGACGGGGAAGAGTGTGTGTGTGTGTGTGTGTGAGCGCGCGCAGTGCTGCCCCAGATGGAGAGGATGGGGGAGAGTGTGTGTGTGTGTGTGTGTGCGTGCGTGCGTGTGTGTGTGTGTGTGTGCACCCACAGTGCTGCCCCCTGATGGAGAGGATGGGGAACAGAGTGTGTGTGTGTGTGTGTGTGTGTGTGTGTGTGTGTGTGTGTGTGTGTGCACGCATGCGCACAGGATATCCCTCGTGGCTACACAGCCTGTGTGTTTTGAGCTGAGAGGAAGGGCTCTCATATCACTCCCAATCACCCATTAGACCCACCAAGTTCCCACACCCCCTCATCTTTACACTCTGACCCGGTTTTGCCCCAGCCCGTGACCCAGCACTTTTCCCTGGCTGGGAGCTGGGTGGAGGGGTCCAGCAGGGAGATGGGGCGGATGGCATCCGTGAAGCTGACAGGTTCCGTCAGCTGCACCAGGGTGATGTCAGCGAAGTACGTGCTCTGGTTGTAGTCGGGGTGCCTGATGAAGCAACACACGGGGGACGAGATGCAGGTCGGGGTGGGGTTAGGGAGCTGGTACTCCCCCAGGTTCACGCAATACTCAGATTCATTGCGATAGCTGGGAAAGGAGGGGCAGAAAATACTGATCAAGGAGGGAAGATAGACTGTGAACATAGACAAAAATGCAGCCACTTCTGGGGCAGAGAGGCTGGGGAACAGCCACACAGCAACACGATGCCTCACCCAGCACTAAGATGCAGCCAGCTCTGGGGTGGGGGCAGCAGGGGAACGGTCACACTGCACCATAGGAATAGTCTGACCAAGAGCAGGAAGTCAGCGATGGAGCTGAGGCCATAGACAGATGTCACTGCAAACCAAGTAAGGGCAGCCTGGGATCCCCTTCCAGAGTGACTCACGGATTGAAGCAGTGAGCGGCTGACACCACCCACTGGGCTGAGATGAGGGATCCTCCACAGGTGTGGCAGTATTCATGTTTTTCATCATCATATTCCTGCACACATCGACCCTCCTCTGCATCCTGCCCCCCTGTGATACGGCTGAACACTGCACAAACCAGGGCACCCATGTTAACACGGGACAAGGTGCACATCTCCCACCCAGAACTAAGGCTAGAACCCCGGAGTCCTGAGTCTTTACCTGGCTGGTCTTGACTCTCCTCAGCACCTGTGGAGGCAACAGAAATGTTGGGGAGACATTACAGCCATTGGGGCCATTGGGACAGGAGCAGCATTAGGATCTGAAGGAAAGCAGGAAGATGGAAGGTGCAGAACTGCTAACTGTGGTATGTAACTGTGGTATGTATCATTTCAGTCAGCTTCTGTACCTGATGCATGGAGGATTAGCTAATGTGACGCCAATTTTTTTAAAAGAGCTCCAGAGGTCATCCCAGAAATTACAGGCCAGTAAGCCTGACCTCAGTACTGGGCCAACTGTCTGAAACTATAATAAAGAACAATATTGTCAGACTTATAGATGGACATAATTTGTTTAGGAAGAGTCAACATGGTTTCAGTAAAGGGAAATCGTGCCTCACCAATCTACTAGAATTCTTTGAGGTAGTCAACAAGCATATGGACCAAGGGGATCCAGTGGATATAGTGTACTTAGATTTTCAGAAAGCCTTTTCCAAGGTCCCTCACCAAAGGCTATTACGCAAAGTAAGCTGCCATGGGATAAGAAGGAAGGTGCTCTTATGGATTGGTAACTGGTTAAAAGATAAGAAACAAACAGTAGGTATAAATGGTCAGTTTTCAGAACGGAGAGAGGTAAATAGTGGTGTCCCCCAGGTGTCTGTACTGGGCCCAGTCCCATTCAACATATTCATAAATGATTGGAAAAAGGAGTTAACAGCGAGGTGGCAAAATTTGCAGATGATACACAATTATTAAAGATAGTTAAGTCCCAGGCAGACTGCGAAGAGCTACAAAAGGATCTCTCAAAACTGGGTAACCGGGCAACAAAATGGCAATGAAATTTAATGTTGATAAATGCAAAGTACTGCACATTGGAAAGCATAATCCCAACTGTAGATATAAGATGATGGGGTCCAAATTATCTGTTACCACTCAAGAAAGAGATCTTGGAGTCATTGTGGAGAGTTCTCTGAAAACATCCACTTGATGTTCTGCAGCAGTCAAAAAAGCAAACAGAAATCTGGGAATAATTATGAAAGGGATAGATAAAAGAAGGAAAATATCCTATTGCCTCTATATAAATCCATGGTACACTCACATCTTGAGTACTGTGTGCAGATGTGACCACCCCATCTCAAAAAAAATACATTGGAATTGGAAAAGGTTCAGAAAAGAGCAATACAAATGATAAGGGGTCTGGAGCGGGTTCTGTATGAGGAGAGATTAATATGACTGGGACTTTTCAGCTTGGAAAAGAGATGGCTAAGGGGGGATATGATTGAGATCTATAAAATCATGACTGGTGCAGAGAAAGTAGAGAAGTATTGTTTACTACTGGCCATAACACAAGAACTAGGGGTTGAAATTACTAGGCAGCAGGTTTAAAACAAACAAAAGGAAGTATTTCTTCACACAATGCACAGTTAACCTGTGGAACTCCTTGCCAGAGGATGTTGTGAAGGCCAAGACCACAACATGGTTAAAAAAAGAACTAAATAAGTTCATGGAGGATAGATCCATCTATGGCTATTATCCAGGCTGGGCAGGGATGGTGTCCCTAGCCTGTTTGCCAGAAGCTGGCAATGGGCGCAGGGGTTGGATCACTGGATGATTCCCTGTTCTGTTCATTCTCTCTGGGGCACCTGGCACTGGCCACAGTTGGCAGATAGGACACTGGGCTAGATGGACCTTTGGTCTGATCCAGTGTGACCATTCTTATGTTCTTATCAGGCTGCAATACAAGTCCCACCTACTGTCCCATAGCTCCTCCCATAATCCTCATACCACACCCCAAATTGTAGGTGGCTACCATGTGTCAGTAGGTTTAAGAATGAACATCGACATGAGATGAACGAGGGCTGCTCTCAGCTCTCTCAGGGCCACACGTGCTCTTTCCACCCAGCCAAGCCTGAGGGCAGGAGATTGGGGCATAACAAATGGGAGGAGGACTGGAGGCAGTGGCTCCTGTGGGGGGTTAGTCAGAAGGATGGGAGGGGTCAAGCCGCTGATGCCTGTGGGGGTGGGGATCAGGGTCCCTTCATGCATAGCAGGGCCTGGAGACCAACACTGTCATTTCGGCCCCTCTCTGGGCAGGATCTGTTTTCCTCACGTGCCCCCAGACCCACAAACCCGCTTACCCAGGCCCTGGCAAAGGGTCAGAGCCAGTCCACTGGGGCAGGATCTGGATCTGATCTTCCCCTTCTGGTCTGTTCCCCGTGGCTCTGCATCGCTTTGGATCCCTTGCTCCCTCTTACCATGCACTGGGGACAGCAGCACCAGCAACAGGAGCAGCCCCGCCAGCTGGGAGCGGAGCCCCCCCATCATCCTGCCCCACAGGAGCTCTGGGTCGGGATGGCCCAGCTCAGCCTCCAGCCAGCGGAGCAGGAAGCTCTGGCTTCGAGGCAGTGGGTTCTAAACCCAGCTGGAGCCGCCCCATGGGCGTGGGGGCTGATTTTGGCTGGACCCGCTGCCAGATGTGCTGATGCTGAGGAAGCCATGGCACCTCGGGCTCTGGTTCTCAAGCTCTCTGGCTCAGAGCCCAGCGTTTACATTTCTGATTCACAGGAAGGTGAAAGCAGAAGCTCATGAACCCTCATTTCTGACCCCCACTCCATTGTGAGACAGGCCCGTTCACAGCCTGGCTCCCCTCTGCACAGAGTCTCTTTTCCTCACATCTCCCAGACCTGCAAACCCACGAGCCCTGGCCCTGGGAAAGGGACAGAGCCAGGCCACTGGGTCAGGCTCGTGCCCTCTGGTCCATTCCCTGCCTCAGGGCAGGACCATCCTCTTCTCTGCTCCCCCCAGGGGAAGTTTGGCTGGCGGGGATGGGGGTTCCTTTGACAACATTTAGGAAGGAACAATCAGTTTGACACATACAGAATGGGAAGAGACTGTCTAGGAAGGAGTATGGCAGAAAGAGATCTAGGGGTCATAGTAGACCACAAGCTTAATATGAGTCAACAGTGTGATACTGTTGCAAAAAAAGCAAACATGATTCTGGGATGCATTAACAGGTGTGTTGTAAACAAGACACGAGAAGTCATTCTTCCGCTTTACTCTGCGCTGGTCAGGCCTCAGCTGGAGTATTGTGTCCAGTTCTGGGCACCACATTTCAAAAAAGATGTGGAGAAATTGGAGAGGGTCCAGAGAAGAGCAACAAGAATGATTAAAGGTCTTGAGAACATGACCTATGAAGGAAGGCTGAAGGAATTGGGTTTGTTTAGTTTGGAAAAGAGAAGACTGAGAGGGGACATGATAGCAGTTTTCAGGTATCTAAAAGGGTGTCATCAGGAGGAGGGAGAAAACTTGTTCACCTTAGCCTCCAATGATAGAACAAGAAGCAATGGGCTTAAACTGCAGCAAGGGAGATTTAAGTTGGACATTAGGAAAAAGTTCCTAACTGTCAGGGTAGTTAAACACTGGAATAAATTGCCTAGGGAGGTTGTGGAATCTCCATCTCTGGAGATATTTAAGAGTAGGTTAGATAAATGTCTATCAGGGATGGTCTAGACAGTATTTGGTCCTGCCATGAGGGCAGGGGACTGGACTCGATGACCTCTCGAGGTCCCTTCCAGTCCTAGAGTCTATGAGTCTATGAGTCTATAACACACGTGATATTTAAATTGCTTCTCCCTGCTTGGCCTAAAGGCAGGGGCGGCTCTAGGCATTTTGCCATCCCAAGCACGGCAGGCAGGCTGCCTTCGGTGGCTTGCCTGCGGAGGGTCCGCTGGTCCCGCAGGCATGCCTGTGGCAGGTCCTCCTCAGGCATGCCGCTGAAGGCAGCCTGCCTGCTGCCCTCATGGCAACTAGCAGAGTGTCCCCCGCGGCTTGCTGCCCCAGGCACGTGCTTGGCGTGCTGGGGCCTGGAGCGGCCCCTGCCTACAGGCAGTCAAACCGGTAGAGCGGTATTGAAGCTCCCAGCCTGCTTTCCGCACAGGCCTCTGGTCTCTGGCTGGTGTCAGGAAGTGGCCAGCTGGCAGATGTTTGTCCAACCTGTTCTTAAAAGCCTTCAATGACAGATATATTCCACAGCCTCCCTCGAAAGCCTATTCCAGACACCTTAACTGCCCTTAGAGTTAGAAAGCTCTTCCTAACATCTTATCTAGATCTCCCTTCAACCTCCTCAAGATTAAACAAGGTCAGTTTTTTAACCTGTCCTCGTAGGTCAGATTTTCTAAAGTGCAGTGTCCAGAATTCAGCACAGTATGCCCCCTGAGACTTCACCATAGAGTGGGCAAATGACCTCCCATGTCTTCCTGACGACACTGCTTTTAATACAGCCCCAAAAGATATTCACCTTTTTTGCAACAGCGTCCCACTGTTGACTCAGATTCAATTTGAGATCTGCTCTCGCCCCCGAGTCCTTTCCAGCAATACAAACCCCCAGCCAGTGATTCCCCATTTTGCAGTTGTGCATTTGATTTTTCCTTCCTACTTTGCACTCATCTTTCCTGAAATTCTTCTTGTTGATTTCAGACCAACTCTCCAATTTGTCAAGGTCTTTTTGACTTCTGATCCTGGACTCTAATTAATCACTACGCTTGGAAGGATCAGATTGTTACCGGTAAACGTCAATTTCACTGCATCCACCCAAACCGATGAACAAATATTTCCATTGGCAATCATCAAAATTTACCAATAGGAAACATAAGAAAAATGTATCAGAGGGGTTGCTGTGTTAGTCTGGATTTGTGAAAAGCAGCAAAGAGTCCTGTGGCACCTTATAGACTAACAGACGTCCTGGAGCAGGAGCTTTCGTGGGTGAATACCCGCCTCTCTGAGCTGCGGTTTCAGGCTCTCTGCAGACACAGGCAGACATTGCTGCTCTGATTGCCCTAAAAGGGGAAGAAGGAGCAGGATACTGGTCAAGCGACCAGTGAACTGGAGCAGTTTCAGACCCAATGGCAGTGAAAAGCCTGAAAAAGGAGATGCTCCTGGAGCCCTCTACAGCTGTCAGCTTCAGAACAACCTGTCCTCTGATTGCTCCTCTGGTCAGCTGACAGCCGGGCTTACTGAACTTGTTAACCTTTTACAGTCAAAGATATATAAAGTACTTCTGTGCTATTAACTTTTCTTATCTGTTTATGACAACTGCAAAAGTTCACATTCCTGACCAGCCTTTGTACTGGACAGGCAGTTCAGCTGTAGGCAAGTCTACAGCTTGTGACATGAAGGGGTAAATTGTCACTTGGGCCTTTGGGTTGATGAATTTGAGGTCGACGAAGGATTGGTGGATAGCTGACACTTGTGCCCCCGTGTCTCTCCACGTGGTAACCTTCTTTCCGCCCACTCTCAAAATTTCCCTTCTCTCCAAGGGTATTTGAGAGGCACCTGGGCCTGGGGATCTTTGGTGTGATGGTGGTGTAATGAACTGCACTCGGTTGGGGTTCTTGGGGCAGTTGGCCTTTATATGTCCCAGTTCATTACATTTAAAGCATCGTCCAGCTGACTGGTCACTGGGCCGAGGTGGGTTACTGAAGACTAGTGAGGTGGGAGAATAGGGCGTCTGTGGGTTTCCTTGGGTTGTAGGTGGGGTCCTGGGTTGCCCTCAGTTGTAGGGTTTATTGTCGGTGTGCCCCCTGGGTATTCGCTCCCCTTGACAGGAGCTTTTTTCTTTTCTGCTACTTCCATCCATTTGGCTCCAATCTCCCCCGTCTCGGTTACCGTTTTGGGTTTCCCATCTAGGATGTATCTCTCTATTTCCTCAGGAACACCATCTAAGAACTGCTCCATTTGTATCAGGAGGTGCAGCTCGTCCAGATTGTTAATCTGGGTTCCTGATATCCAGGCTTCATAATTCTTTGCATTGTGGTAGGCGTGTCAGGGAAATGACACATCTGGTTTCCATTTTAGGGCTCTGAACCGCCGACAGGCACGTTCAGGTGTTATGCCCATTCTGTATCTGGCCTTGGTTTGAAAAAGTTTATAATCGTTCATGTGTTCCTCAGGCATTTCAGCCGTCACCTCTGCTAAGGGTCCACTGAGCTGTGGCCTCAGTTCTATCATGTACTGGTCTGCAGAGATGCTGTACCCATGGCAGGTCCTTTCAAAATTTTCTAAGAAGGCTTCAGTGTCATCACCTGCCTTGTAGGTGGGACATTTTGGGGGATGTGGAACAACAACTGGCGAAGTGTTGTTAGGATTGGCTGGGTTCTGTTGCTTAGCCTGTTCTAATTCCATGGCCTGCCGGTGGGCTTCCCTCAGGAGCTCCATCTCTTTTTGTTGCTTCTCCATGTCTCTCCTGTGGGCAGCCTCTTCCCTGGCCATTTCTGCCTGAATTAGTTCCATTCATCTCTTATCTTCGTTGTGTTTGTTTACTGCTTTTAATTTCGCTATTTTTAGTTTGCTTGTTGCTGCACTGGTGCTCATTGTACCTGCTTTCTTGTGCTGGTGCGCCCTCTGCTGCTCACTGCCTGAACTGCTGTTCCTCTGCTGCTTTCTCTATTGCTAAGCAACAGAGTCTTTTTTTTAACTTTTCTAAGTACCTATTTGGATAGAGTGAAAAAAAAGGAAACCCTTTGGACTGCAGATGTGTTTTGCTGGTTTCTGTTGACTCACAACTGGAGTCCTTTTGTTTAACAAAAGACCCTTGTTAAACCTTAATCTCCCTGCCTTCAGTGTACTCAGAAGGAAGAGAGAAAGAAAAGAAAACCTGCAGACTTGCTTTAAAAAAATCCCTTTTCTCTGCTTATAAGCAGCTAGCAGAGAAAAAAGAAAAATAATAATCTTACTGGCTTTTGCTTTTAACTCACTGGCTTTTGGATTCTTATCCCAATGCTGCTCACCATGTCATAGTATAATTCCCAATTCTGAACCTTAGCATCCAAAATAGGGGTACTAGCATGAATTCCCCTAAGCTTAATTACCAGCTTGGATCCTGTAGTGCTGCCACCAATCAGGGCTTAGAGTAGAGCGCCTGATACACTCTGGTCCTCCCCAAACCTTCCCTGGGGACCCCCAAGACCCAAATTCCTTGAGTCTCACAACAAAGGGGAATAAACCATTTCCCTTCCCCCTCCTCCCCTCCAGGTGTTCCCTCCCTGGGGTCCTGGAGAGATATACAGATTCAAGCTCTGTGAATCTAAACAAAGGGATTCCCCCTTCTCCTTTCTTCCTCCCAGATCCTTCCCGCCCTGGGTACACTAGGAGATCACCGTGATTCAAACTCCTTGAATCACCACACAGAGAAATCAGGTGGGTTACCTCCCCTTTCTCTCCCTCTCCCTTCTCCTTCTCTGTTAAGTACAGATTCAATTCCCTTGAGCCTCAACAAGAGGAAAAAAATCAGACAGGTCTTAAAAGCAAAACTTTTAATAAAAGAAAAAAGAATAAAGAAAATCACTGTAAATTCAAGATGGAATATTACAGGGTCTGTCAGCTTATAGAAACTGGAGAAAAAGCCTCCTCCAGCAGAAAAACAATTTAAAATACTTCCAGCCAAATACACATTTGCAAATAAAGAAAAACAAATAAAAAGACTATACGCCTTTCTACCTTTGTACTTACAAAATTGGAATAGAAGGTTAGAGAGCCTGTAGGTACGTGTGGTCACTCTCAGAGCCCAGAGAGAACAAACCCAAACCCAAAAAACACAAAAAAAGGCTTCCCTCCACTGAGATTTGAAAGTATCTTGTCTTCTGATTGGTCCTCTGGTCAGGTGTTTGGTTCCCTGTTTGTTAACCCTTTACAGGTAAAAGAGACATTAACCCTTAACTATCTGTTTATGACACCCTGTCATCTTTGTCCTGATCTCTATATCTTTTCTCTCTGTCTCACTTTCGGTGAGGATGGTGGAGACGCCACCAGTCAAGGTTGCCCAACACTTTCCATCCAGACAGTGTTCTGTCTGCTGACAGTGGCCAGTGTCAGGTGCCCCAGAGGGAGTGAATCTAACAGGTAATGATCAAGTGATCGCTCTCGGAGGGACAGTTCTGGGTTTCCACTCATCAGAGGGGCCTGCAACTTTTCTGTAGCTCTTCCCACAGGTGGATCCCAGCCATTCCCTCGTGGCCTGTTCATTCACCTCCCTGGGAACCTGTACCCCAGCATCCTGGCTGACATGTCCAGCATCACATCTCTGAGAACCTGCCCATTCAATGGGCTTTCTGGGACTTTTGTCCTGTGCAACACAGACACGCCCAGGCTGGTATGACACCTCTGACAGACCATTTTCTTGATGTTTCATCAAAGGGGGGCAGAGGTCGTGTGTGGGTGTCATGGCTCCACATAACTGATGCTGCGCCCTCAGCTGTGGAAGAATTCTCCCATCGACCTGGCACTGTCTACACCAAAGCTTCACTTGGCTTAACCATGTCACTTGGGGGGAGGATTTTTCACACCGCTGAGCACTGTAGCTGGTTCAACTTAACTTTTGAGTGTAGGCTCGGCCTCAGTCTTTTATTCTCCAGACAGGGCCATGCTGAGTTCACCACCCCCTGGTCACAACGTCCCACTGTTGAGCATTAACTGCTGAATGTCCTGAATACGGACATTGGACTGTAACCTATGGACCATTTCTGAAAGAACTTTTGACAGCTACAACTCATCTCTGCTATGTATCTGAACCGCAAGAATTGAATTCAAGTCTGTCTGTATATTGATCTTTTAACCAACACTCTCTCTCTTTTCTTTTTTAATACATTTTAGTTTAGTTAATAAGAATTAGCTATAGTGTGTATTTTAGGTAAGATCTAAGTTATAATTGGACCCGGGTGTGTGGCTGATTCTTTGGGATTGGAAGAACCTTTTCTTTTATATGATGAAGTAAGATTTTCAGGAAAATACCATATCTGACAGGTGTGTCTGAACGGAGGCCTGAGGCTGGGCACTTTAAGGAAACTGTGGTGTTTGGACTTCTGAGTAAGCAGTGAGATGCTCCAGAAGCTGTTTTGTGCTGGTTGGAAAATCTAAGTATTGAAATAACCACCAGCGTTTGGGGTTGGTCTGCCCCGTTCTGTTTGCAGTTCACCCTGATTGGTGACCTCAGCTGGCTCCCACAGGCAGCACCGTCACAGTGGCGTAGTCGGCAGAACCAGGACAATTAAGCTTTGGGTCAGAACCCCACGCTATCCAAATTTGAAATGTGGGATTGAGAGTTTGGTGGGTTAAAGATCAGTGACCATGAGCCAGAAAGCATCAGCAAAAGCAATGAAACTGCAAACCCTGATGGACAGCCTGCAGTTTGAACACGAGCAAAAACTGGCAGAAATTTGAATGAGAGAGAAGCAAGCCTTGGCCCAGCTGGAGAAAGAGGCTGCTGAGAGAGAAGAAAGAGGCTGCTGAGAGAGAAGAAAAAGCTCGTAAGGGGCATCTGGAGCTGCTGGCTGCTGAGGAAAAAGCTGGACAGAGGCAAGAGGAGCTGGAACAGGAGACTCACAAGAAACTGCCAGACTTCAGCTCCAAGTCAAAGAAGCAAGGGAAGAACAGCAGAAACTGTATCCTCTTGAAAATGCAGTTTATAACTGTGTTGATCTGTGGTATTACTCTGGGAAGTTTCCTGTGTTTAACCAGTTTTGCTATGGCCAGGGAGAGGGGGAGTCTAACCTGGTGGGTAATAGCAGTGTGTCTGGGAATGGAGTTTCTGAATGTCCGTCTAATGTCTCAGAAGTGAATCTGGAGTTAGATCAAGAGCAGAAAGATCTCATTGGGGAGGAAAATGTTTCTCAGGAGCAGATTAAAGTAGATGGTCAGGTGGAAGCCCTAACTGAGGAAGGAAAGGAGAGATTTGTGATGGGGGATGGACTGGTGGCTAGTGCAGCTTGTAAAAGGGAACCTGAAATGGGTAACGGTGATTTGCTGGAAGTAGCTCAGTGTAGTGAAAAAAGCAGCAGTGTATCTGTTGGGAGTGGCAATGTGCCTGGTAGGGAAAGTCTGGATGAGCCTAGGCAGCCTTGTGAGCCGATGGCTTTGTCTAGTCAGCAGTGTGGGAAGACAAGGATCGTGGAAGATGAGTGTCCCCCATCCCTTACCTGTGTCCTGTGTGGAGAAATGTGACAGTGAAGGGAATGTGCCTGAAAGATGGGGCACTCGAGTGCAGCAGAGAGGGGTGTGTAAATTGCTCACTAGCAGGGGAAAGCGCAGGGCTTGGGGAGCCCAGAGCGGAGTGCCACTGCAGTCAGTATCCGGCAGGTAAGGATGAATTTCCCCCATCTGGCCACAGGCACGGCTCTCCCACACTGTGAGCAGGTGATAGTGGTTCACCCTGGACACCTTGGGTAAACCCGCACTGTCATAGGCAGATCCCATCTCTCCAAGTGATGGGCTCAGGCTCTCTGCAGACTCAGGCAGTGATGCTGTGTCAGTTACACTTGGTGCAGTTCACACCTCTCCGAGCTGCGGTTTCAGGCTCTCTGTAGACTCAGGCAGACGTTGCTGCTCTGATTGCCCTAAAAGGGGAAGAAGGAGCAGGATACTGGTCAAGCGACCAGTGAACTGGAGCAGTTTCAGACCCAATGGCAGTGAAAAGCTCGAAAAAGGAGATGCTCCTGGAGCCCTCTACAGCTGTCAGCCTCAGAACAACCTCTGGTGACAGCAAGGTCCTTACTGAGAAAACTGCAGTGTGACTCTGCAGCTGTCCCCCAGCCACCCCACCCCAGCATCAGCTGCAGCTCACTGCTGGTTGTACGTCCCCTGAGAAGCATTGCAACAGTGCAGGGCTATTTGAGGGTGTTGTTTGCTATCTTGTTTTGCAGCCAGTATGAATTCTGATAACCTTGTTTCTCGGAAAGAGCAGTTCCCACATTGCTTTCGGTTTCCAGCTGTGTAAAACAGGAAACTAACTCAATGAAAGGTGGAGAGTGTCACGGCCAGCGACTGATATATATCAGTGAAACTGATGTCTCTGCAGCTCTTCACAGTATGATTGCTGCCGTCTGGCCTCGGAGCCTGGCATCCACAGCGAAGACATTGAGATGTTGAGAAGTGAGTCGCCCTTAGCAGGGATCAGAGTTAGTACCACACTGTGGATTGGGCCCAGCTTGCACCTCTCTCACAGCTGATGTGTCAGGAGTGGTTCACGCTACATTTGAAGCACATTAAACACAGGGAGAGCCAATTCCCTGGCGTCGCCCTGGGGTTACAGTCTCATGCAGAGCGAGCCAGGGAGCCGTGTAGGGCTTCCGGACCCGCTGGAGATAAGCCAGGCTGAGTTGTTAGTCCCTTCCCTGCCCATGCGTCACTGCCAGCGTGTCCCTAAGAAGTGCCAGGTCGGCAGGGCTGCTCTGAGCACCCACTCTGAGCAAGGATCCTTCATTCCTCGCCCCCCCCCCCCACATAGGCCCTTTGGCCGGGGCTGGTGGAAACGCACGTGCTTTAAAGGGCACTGGAAGGGCTAGAACTGTGCCTCCCCTGGACCTGAACTGTTTGACCAGAGCCCTCGTCACCTCGACAACTTCAGGATGTCATCACTACTCCTCCTGTTGTCAGAAGTGTTGTCAGATGCTACCGGTGTGGTGCTCTGCTCTCTCCTTGTTGGTATCACTCGGCTGCATGTGTGTGTCCCTCTGTGTGCTGCCCCAGCTCTGCACAGATAGCTGACACAGCAGACCCGAAGAGAACCCCCAATGACCACAGAGTCTAGTAAGATGCAAAGGCACGTCGGCCAGGTTTATTGTCGAAGAAAAGCACAGGTTCCAGCTCCCCGGCAAACGTAGGCCAAGGTGCTGCTAAGGTGCAGCTAGCTAGTACATATGTGCTCCTTGACAATGGACTCAGCTCAGTCAGTGGCGGGACTTTCCACTGCCCCCTAGGCTGGACCCAGACACCGCCCCAGGGATACGTTCTTATACACAGGTACAAACAAGTTACACATCACTCCAGACGTATTGAGGTGCAACCCCTCTACATAGCCAGGTACAACCCCTCTACATAGCCAGGTACAACCCCTCTACATAGCCAGGTACAACCCCTCTACATAGCCAGGTACAACCCCTCTACCTAGTCAGGTGCCGCCTCTCACCTTGTACATGTTGGTTCGAACAAAACACCTCTATCCATCATGTTACCCTTTTGCCCCTGTCATTGGGATGGGTCAGCCTGTTCCTTGCTATCCGTGTGGAATGTGCCAGTATGTGAATGTTCTGATCTCTAGTGTTCAGGACCTTTTAGGTACGTATCTTCTTGCAGCATCAGCCCTTTCCTTGCCAGCTTCTGTGAGCAGGGCCTGCCTCTGGCTCACAGCTTCACTTTGCTTTCTGTTAGCAAAGTCTTGACCATTACTTTAGCTCAGGCCTCAGGCCTCAAACCAGGCTTCTGATACCAGGGTTTATATCTCAGGGCCTCCTCTTACTAGATCTCCATCAGGAGATAACACCCCAGCAGCTGCCTTTTCTCAGAAATGAGATATTTCTAGAACTGAAACAAAAACCCACAGCAAATATTCAACTCTCCCAGTGCTGGGTAACAGTCACCCAGCACCTGGGGCTGAGATGCAGCCAACTCTGGGGCAGGGCGGGTGGGGTACAGCCACACATAACACCACACCGTTACGGCTCACAACTGTGAACATTTAAATCAATAAAAACTGAGGGAAAATATGCTTCAAAATCCATCAGAATTATAAGTCAAGTAAAAATCAGATTCTGCCAAACTGTGCCAGGCCTCTCCATGGTGGCGTTTCCCAACAGACACAGGACAGGGGGTCGACTCATCGTTCTAACACTCACCGTTTTCCACCCGAAGCTGATCCATTTGGGAGGCAAATTTCACAATCTGGAAAAATCCCAGTTTCCAGTCCAAAAACCGCTTGGATGGGAAATTTCTGCCCCACCCCTTCACTGGCTGTTTTGCAGCTCGTCTGAGCTTGGAGCTGGGCAGTGAGGACGGGTGCAAGGTGTTGTGAGTAGCGCCTTGTTTCAGGGTCTCGTGGGTAGTTCCAGCTTTAGAAGGAGTTTTGGGGTTGTAACAAAATCTCCCTTCCCCAGCTCAATCCCCCATCCACCAGTTCTGAGGGGACAGGCCCTGGGCCGGAGTCCAGGGAATCTGCCCAGGCTCGGTCCATGTGCCCAGTGTCAGGGGCTGTTGGCACGCTGGGCCCTCGCTCCCCCCTGCCCCCCAGCACCTCCTAACGCCATGAAACAGCTGATCGGTGGCAGGCAGTAGGTGCTGGGAGGCTGGGGGAGGTGCTGATCGGGGGGCTGCTGACAGACAGGAGGCGCTGGGGGGAGGGAGAGGTGTTGATAGGGTGGCTGCCGGCGGGTGCTAAGCACCCACCATTTTTTTCCCTGTGGGTGCTCCATCCCCGGAGCACCCACGGAGCCAGCGCCTGAGGGCATGTGGGCACCGCCAGAGCCAAGGTCTGATCCGTGGTGTCACCGCAGAGCAGCCAGGGCCGGGGCAGGAGGCTGGGACATCTGACGAGCAGCCAGTGACCTTTCCTTACAGCCTCAGAGATGGTTGTTTCTAGTCTCCCTGGGCCCTTTGGGTGGGGCCCCTTGTTCCATTAACTTTCCCCCTTTCCCCTTATTTCCCTTAGCACGGCTGCTGGTTTGCAGAGGTCAGAGGGTCGGGGAAGCTGCCCCGAGCACCCCACAGTGGGGATCCCTCTCCTGAGCGACCCACAGCCAGACTGGGGTGAAGTCTCCCAGGGACCCGGGGCCCAGACTTGTCAGGGTTAGGAGGGGAGTCCACATGGAGAGTCCTGCAGGGCAGGGAGGCCTCTGGGTAAAGGGAACTGGAGCGAGGACTCGGGTCCATTCACCGTCCAGTGCTACTGGGCCCTGCGGAACCAAACGGCTCTAGGGAGAGACCCCAAGAGCCCAGCCTGGCTCAGGGCCCCGGTTACGGAACTAGAGAGTGAAAGTGAAAGTGGGACGGAGCAGGGAGCGGCCAGCCGGGCTCCGTGCAGAGACAGACCCGCAGAGAGCCAGGGAGGCGGAGGGGGAAACCCAGAGACAAACGGAGACATTGAATTAACCTTGGGGTCTGCGCTGGAGTCTGCTCACCGCGGTGAGCTACAGGGGAAGGGGGAGCCCAGGGCTGGGCTAGCAGGGGCTGCGGGTCGGGAGTGAGGGGCACCGGCAGAGCTGGGGGTGGGCAGGGCTGGGCTGGCAGGGGCTGCGGGTCGGGAGTGAGGGGCACCAGCAGAGCTGGGGGGGCAGGGCTGGGCTGGCAGGAGCTGCAGGTCGGGAGTCAGGGGCACCGGCAGAGCTGGGAGGGGGCAGGGCTGGGCTGGCAGGGGCTGCGGGTCGGGAGTGAGGGGCACCGGCAGAGCTGGGGGGGCAGGGCTGGGGGAGTGGGGGGCTGCGGGTCGGGAGTGAGGGGCACTGGCAGAGCTGGGGGGGCAGGGCTGGTCTGGCAGGGGCTGCGGGTAGGGAGTGAGGGGCACCGGCAGAGCTGGGGGGGCAGGGCTGGGCTGGCAGGGGCTGTGGGTCGGGAGTGAGGGGCACCGGCAGAGCTGGGCGGGGGGCAAGGCTGGAGCCAGGTCTCAGCGCAGACACACGCCTCAAAAACCTGGTAGAGGAAAGCAGGAAGCACCGGCGGGAAGAGTTGGGGCCAGTGAGACCAGACGGGCCAGATGAGCGGAAAGGTCCTTTCCCCTTTAGGGCAGGCTGGGTCCGATCCAGCCCCAGGGAGGGGGCTGGCTGGCTCAGGGGTGGGGAATGGGACACACCGGCTCACAGACTTCTCAGGCCAGAAGGGCCCATCATGATCATCTAGTCTGACCTCCTGCACGTTGCAGGACAGGGGTGACATAAGCTCCCTAAAAGTGTGTGGGGGGGGTCCCTTATGGCTGCCTGAACCATGGCCCCACCCCCACACCGCCCCTTCTCCCTGACACCCCACCCTCCTTGCTCCTCTCTGCTGCCCACCCCTGTCGCTTACCCTCAGGGCTGGTAAAATGTGACGGGGCCTTGGCCCCCTGGAGCTCCCTGTGCTGGTGCCCCTGCCACAGAACCTCCCCCACCCCCTCTTATAAGTGATCCAGAATCTCTGGCTGAGTTACTGAAACCCTCAGATCCTGATTTATAGACTTCATGTTAGAGAGAATCCACCATTTACATGAGTTCAAACCAGCAGATGACCCGCGACCCACACTGCAGGGGAAGGCGTAATCCCACCAGGGTCTCTGCCCATCTGACTTGGGGGAATTTTCTTCCCAACCCCAAATCCGGAGATCAGTTAGACCCTTAGCACGTGGACAAAACCCACCAGCCAGACCCCTGGGAAAGAATTCTCTGTAGCAACTCAGAGCCCTCCCCATCTAGTGTCCCATCTCCGGCCATTGGGGATATTTGCTGCTGGCAGTTACCGATCAGCTACGTGCCTTTGTAGGCAGTCCCATCATCCCATTCCCTCCATACATTTATCAAGCTCAGTCTTGAAACAGGTTCTGTTTTTTGGCCCCTTGTGAGGCTGTCCCAGAACTTTACTCCTCTGATAGCTGGAAACCTTCGTCTAATTTCAGGCCGCAGCTTGTTGCTGGTTAGTTTATATCCATTTGTTCTGGTGTGCACATTGGCGCTTGACTAAAATAACTCCTCCCCCTCCCTGTACTCTTTATAGATAGCAACCATGGCTCCTCAGCCTTCCTTAGCTTTGGCTAAACAAACTAAACTCTCCAAGTCTCCTCTCCTAAGGTAAGCTTTCCCAGGGCTGGTGCAAGGAAGTTTCGCGCCGTAGGCGAAACTTCCACCTTGCACCCCCTCCAGCCCTGCGGCAGCTCCCCGCCCCCCACTCCGCCCTGAGGCGCCCTCCCCCACCCCACGGCAGCTCCCTGCCCCAGCCCGGGGAGCCACGCGCAGCTCCCCACTCCAGCTCACCTCTGCTTCGCCTCCTCCTCGAGCTCGCTGTCCTGCTCTGATTCTCCCCTCCCAGGCTTGTGGTGCCAAACAGCTGATTGGCACTGCAAGCCTGGGAGGGGGGAGAAGTGGAGCAGCGATGGCTGCTTCACCCAGGAGCCTGGCGTTGCTGTGCAGACATTGTATTGCTTCCACTTGGCTTTGCTCAGATTTCTCCCCCACTTACGTACAGTCGTTTTACTGCTGGTATCGGCCACCTTGCTCTCAGTGTCGGTGCCCTTGTTGTTCCTTTGTCCATTCTCCCGCCCTCTGTCCTTCCTTTCTGCATTGCTGCGCCCTCTCCCACTGGATTTGCCTCCCACGCAGCGTGAGAATCAGGCCTGGAGATTCCATGAGCATCTCCCTGGGTTCCTAGTTTAACGCCCTTTTCATCAGCTGTGCCAACCTCCATCCCAGTAGTCTGTCTCCCTCCCTACTCAGCTGGCGTCCCTCCCACGGGACCAGTCCTCTGTCTGTGAGCGCCTCCCAGTGGTCCAACATCCCCAAGCCCTCCTTAGCCCCACTGCCTGAGCCACCTGTTTATTATCACCATCGTGTCTTGCCTTTGCTCGCCTCCTCCGGGGACAGGCAGAATCCCACCGAAGATCCCCCGAGCCTCCATTTCTTTATGTGTCTTCCCAGCGCTGGCACAGTGTCTCATGATGTAGCCCAATAAAAATCTAGGGGAACTTTACGCTCCAAGGGGTGCTGGCTCTGATTTAGCCTCAGGGCAGGGGGACTGGCTGGCTCAGACAGGTGGAAATGAGGCATGTGGCCTTTCCCCTCTGGGGGGTGCTGGCTGTGATCCAGGGGGCAAACAAGCTGAATGGCTCAGAGGGGTGGCAGTGGTGCATGGGAATCTGGGGGGGGGCAGGGGACTGGCTGGCTCAGGGGGTGGGAATGGGACAAGGGGCTCTGTGCTGGGGGGCAGGGAAGTGGCTGGCTAATTGGGTGAGTCCAATCTCTGACCCTGCTCTCTCTCTTTCTGCACCAGGAGATGGGACTTGAGCTGGAGCCGGGGCGCCCGGTGCAGCTGGTGCGTCTGGACGAGGAAGGGGACCTGACCCTGGACAGGGAGGCCCTGAGCCTCTGCCTGGAGCAGGGTGGGGTGGGGGACGCCCCCGTCTGCCTGGTGTCCATCGTCGGGGAGCAGCGCTGGGGCAAATCCTTCCTGCTGAACTACCTGCTGCGCCGGCTCCAGCACCCGGTGAGTGTGAACGGGGGCAGGAGTGAGCTGGGGTGTGAGCGGCCCCATCCTGCCCCTGCTGGGGGGTTCAGAGCTGCACACGTGTCTCTGAGTCTCCCCGCTTCCCTGCAACAGGTCCAAGAGCCATGGCTGGACCCTAGCGTGTCTGTCTGTCTCTCCATGTGAAATGCAAGAGTGTCTGTCTGTCTGTCTGTGTCAGATTCTGAGCACTGCAGTCACCAGGTGTCCTCCCCGCCCCACACTAGTACAATTAACCCCTGTCCCCTCCCAGGGTTTGCAGCCTGGAGGGGATCAGTAACTCTCCTCCCCCACTCTGCACTGACCCTTCCTCCATGTTCCCTCCGGGCAGGACGCAAGGGATGGGTCATGGATGGGCCGGCAGGACGAGCCCCTGGAGGGGTTTGAGTGGCGAAGGGACGAGCAGCAGGTCACCAAGGGGCTGTGGGCCTGGAGTCAGCCCTTCTGGGTCCCTGCCGAAGGCAGGCAGGTGAGTGGGGGCATTGGGGTGCAAGGGAAGAGGGGAGGGAGCCATGAGTTGGCTGGGGGAAGGGAAAGGGGATGGGAAGACAGGGAAGAGGGCTGGAAACAGAAGGAATGGGGCAAATAGGGAAAAATGGAGACGTGGGGAAAGAGGCCCCAGGGGAACCTGACGGAGAGAGAACAGGGGAAATGGAGAAGAGCGAGAGGAGGGAGCTAACACTGGGGTCAGTGGGAATGAGATGCCAGGTGCCATGGGGGCTGAGCAGGGGGCAGCTCCGGGGGCAGAGGGACCGTGGGTGGCTGGACAAAGCCGGGAGCTGACCTGGGGCTCTCACTCTTGGCCCCCAGGTGGCCGTGCTGCTGGTCGACACCGAGGGCTCCATGGACCTTGAACGGAACAAGGAGACGAGCATCAAACTCTCCGCCATGTCCATGCTGCTCAGCTCCTACCAGGTTGGGGGGCTCCCCAGGGGGCGCTGTGCTGCAGGGAGTGGGGTGGGTGATCAGCAGGGGGTGCTCTCCCCTGGGGGTCAGGGCTGGCCCCGATGCCCCAATGCGGCACTAGGGGGCACTGTGCTGCAGGGGTCAGCAGGGGGCGCTCTCCCCTGGGGGTCAGGGCTGGCCCTAATGTCCCAGTGCAGTACTAGGGGGCGCTGTGCTTCAGGGATCAGCAGGGGGCGCTCTCCCCTGGGGGTCAGGGCTGGCCCCGATGCCCCCAATGCGGCACTAGGGGGCGCTGTGCTGCAGGGGTCAGGGTGAAGGCTCAGCAGGGGGCGCTTTCCCCTGGGGGTCAGGGCTGGCCCCAATGCTCCATGCGGCGCCAGGGGGCGCTGTGCTCGGGGCGGGTGTCGTGGTTGGGAAGTGGCGGCCGTCGCTGCTCGTTGCTGTAGCTCCATCCATCTCCTGGCTATCTGCAGATACTGAACATTGGCCGTCGGGTGAAGGACCCGGATCTCGAATACCTGGAGGTGAGGCCGGGCAGCGCGACACAGAACGTGGCCAGGCCAGGTTTTCCCGTTAGCCCCAACGTTTTATTATTCTTCACCATAGGTCCGGTGGGGAAACTGAGGCCCAGAGAGAGGAAACCGACTCTCCCACCATCACGTGGGTCTCTGGACTCAGCACTGTCACCGCATGGCCCAGGCTGACTCTCTGCTCCCAGGTGTCCGGCATGGGCCATTGAGCCAGAGTTCAGACCCTCCCTCCCCTCCAGCCCGGCTCCACTGTCGGTGGGAAGCTGCTGGGGCCAGGGCCTGGGCGGTCGCTCTGTCCCCTGCTCTGCTCTTCTCTCCAAGCTCTTACCCAGCCATAAGCACCAACTGCCTGGGTGCTATGGGGCTGGAGCACCCATGGGGAAAAATTTGGTGGGTGCTCTGCACCCATTGGCAGCCAAGCTCTCCTCTCCCACTAGCGCATCTCCCCCACCAGTGGCCCCTCTGACCAACTCCTCCACCTCCCTCCCAGCTGTTTGATGGTGCTTAGGATGCTCTGAGAGGAAGGGGGAGGAGCGGGGCCACAGCACGCTCGGGAGAGGTGGGGCCTTGGGGATGGGGACAGGATGGGGCAGAGCAGGGGCGGGAAGAAGCGGGGCCTTGGGGGAGGGGGTGGAGTGGGGTGGGGCCTTGGGGTAAAGGGTGGAGTGAGAGCGGGGCCAGGGGCAGAGGGGTATCAATCACCCACCAGCCCGAGGGGAAGTCGGTGCCTGTGGACCAGTCCCGCCCTTAGTGAATCACTGCCTCCACCGGCATACGGCGTGTCCTGCCCCTCGGCCATGCTCCGGGGGATTCTCTGTGCAGGGGATGGTTGACTCGAGAGGGTTTTATCCGTCCACACTGCCCTGGGTCCTCAGCCATGGGAAAAACCTGGTTACCGCAAAGGTACGATGGCCTAGGGGGAGCTCAGGGAAATGCTTCATGGCCGAGATTGTTCAGGGAGGGAGCAGAGCCGTGGTTTGACCGGCAGTAGCATCCGCCAGCCTGAGGCAATGGTCTTTTGTTTGGTTGGGGGGTGCTTCATGGGACCCCGCATGGAGATCGTTGATCTGACCTGACGCATCTCCATGGAGCACCCTGGGGGAAAGAAAGGAGCCCTGGCACTGGACTTGCCCCTCCATGGAGGACTGCAGCCAACAGCTGTCCTCCTGGCAACAGACAGGAGCACTAGAAGTGTGGGGAGCCCACTGGCACCAGAATCATGCCCCCCCGTCTCCCCCCTCACATGCTTCTTGCTCCTCTCTGCCCCCTTTCCCCATTGCTCACCCTTAAGGCAGCTAAGAAGTGATGGCCCCATAACCCGCCCCCATTCCGACGGCCCAGGTGCCAGACCCCCATTTCCCAGGGCCTCCCCTCACCCCCTTGGCTAGGTGCGGCCTGCTTCTCTCTGCCCCATGGAAGATGGTTCTGTCCATCTCCAGCTTTATTTCACGCTTCCCAGGCCTCACTCTGCAATGCGTGGAGGAAACAGCTGACATGGAGGGGTGGAGGCAATCGGGCCCCTTTCTGTTCACAGGCAGTATCCCCCCCCTCCGCCCCATGTAAACACCTCCCAGAGCCCAGATTCACACATACGCTCCCTTTCTCTCCGCTCCACAGATGTTTCTGCACGTGGCTGAAGTGGTGGGAGAGGCCTATGGACTGGAGCCCGTTCAGGTGAGACGGCTTCACCCCCCCTGCCGCCCTGCCCCATGTGTCCCCACATTGCATCCCTCCCGCACTCCACAGCATCCTCCTGCCCCACTCCGAGGGGTTAAGATTTCCTCTGACGGGGGCGGGGCCCTGTGTGTCGAGCCGGGCTGCCCCCATTGGCCCAGTGCTGCTTTGGTACATGGTTGGGATCCCTTGTTAGAGCAGGGAATTGCAGCACGGTGGGCTCTGGACAGTCTGTAGCCCCTGAGCTTCTGAGCTGGAGCCGACAATAATGGGAAATTCTGGGCGGGGGTGGGGGCGGTGTCATGGGCAGGGTGAATAACGTCTATGGCCCCTGAGTTTCGGGGCTGGGGCAGAGAGCAAACAGCAGCCACACCTGTGCGGTGTGCAGGGGAACCCGGCCCCGCCCGCTCCTCTGGTCTCGGAGCCAGGGCCCTGTGAAGCCCGGGACTTCCCTGTTAAGAGTTTAGGCATTTGGCTACTACTACATCCCCTGGGTCACTTCTTCTTACCACAGATTGCATCCCAGGCATCTCCTCACCTGGTGGTGACTTGGCATCCGCATCCATAGGCACCGACTTCCCCTCAAGCAGGGAGTGGGAGACCTCCCCCACTCCACTCCAGGCCCTGCCCCACTTCACCCCTTCCCCCAAGCCTCCACCCGACTCTTCCCACCCTCTCCCCTGAGTGAGTCCCATCCCCGCTCCTCCCCCTCCTCCTTGCAGCCCCCTGAACACTGTGAAACAGCTGTTTGTGGCAGGTGGGAGGTACCGGGGGCATGCGGGGCAGCTTGGCTTCCAGTGGGTGCAGAGCACCTGCTCCTATTTCTCTGTGGGTGCTCCATTCCCGGAGCACCCCGGGAGTCTGCGCCTATGTCCCCACAGCCAGCGAGACATCCACAGCGTAGTCCGGGTTCGGAGGCATTGCCGCCTGGAGCGTTACTGGTACCTTTGCAGGCAGGGCTGGCTTTAGGAAGTGCGGGGCCCAATTCGAATAGTTTTGATGGGGCCCCAGCAGAGATGACTAAAAAAAAACCCACCACATGTAAAAAAACACGTGGGGCTTGTACTCACCGGGCGGTGCTTCAAGTCTTCGGTGGCACTTCAGCGGCGCGTCCTTCACTCGCTCCAGGTCTTTGGCGGCACAGAAGGACCTGCCGCCGAAGAGCCACCAAAGACCCAGAGCAAGCGAAGGATCCACCGCCGAAGTGCCGCTGAAGACTCAGAGTGCCGCCAGGTGAGTAAAAATTAAAAAGGCGCCTCTAGCCAGGGAAGGGATTCTCACTGGGCGCGGGGCCCTCTTAGGCGCGAGGCCCGATTTGGGGGAATTGGTGGAATAGATCTAAAGCCGGCCCTGTTTGCAGGAGCCTGCAATACACGTCCTTCCTCCTCCGTAGCCAGCCCTGGTGGAGCTGGGCTGCCTCCTTTTATCCAGCTCATCTCCCTGGAGCACGTGCAGCCGGGGAAGGGGGCATGGGCTCCTGGGCCCACAGTGATTGGTCCATCCCTGTTGCCCCAGTACAGGGTTGATCCATCCCATCACACTTCCCCTCCAGACGTCATCTGTCTCCCTATCCCCAGTGACCCCCACCCCTCTCCCATCTCCCTTGCAGCACCTAGACCTCCTGGTGCGGGACTGGAGCAGCTCCCCGGACCTTGGAGCCCAGGGTGGGGAGCAGTATCTGAGAAAAGTCAAAGAGGTGAGTGTGGGGCTGGGGTGATGGGAGATGTGGCCTTTCCCCTCTGGGGGCGCTGGCTCCAATACAGCCCCGTAACGGGACACTGGCTGGCGCTGGCCAGGGAGGTGGGGAATGGGACACAGGTCGTTTCTCCTCTAGGAGACTGTTAGCACCACCCTTTCTAAAGGTTGCCTGATAAATCCTATTATAAGACCCTTTTTAGTTGCTTATAAGTTTACCAAACTTTAACTGTTTGGGCTGAAATTTTCCATGCTTCTTCTCAGCCGCAGGCTGACTTCTTTCCTGCTTGCTTGCTCTCTCCAGCTGTTTTTGAGAATGAGGCTAATGAAAAACACATTGTTTGGCAATTTGGAAAGTAAATTCTGATGTTCCTTTTTTTGAACATCAATAGTGACTTCAGAGCAGGGACTTGAAATTTGGCAGGGGGGTGGCCTACGTGTCAGAGAGATGCCAGGGGCTGTTCCCAAGAAAATCCCCCCACATTTGGCCAAGTAACAAGCCGTTGGATAATCTCACTTTGCACGTGCTCAGCAGAGACTGGCTGGGATTTAGCTGCTGAAGTCTCCAAAGAGCCGGCCGCACTCTCCATGCTCCAGCCCCTCACAGCTCCTCATGCTGCCCAGATTGAGCATGCGCCATCCCCACAGAGCGACCCAGCACGCTCCAGCCTGGGGAGACAGAAGCAAAGCTGGATTTCCCTGCAAGTGCTGCTCCAGGCCGGGCACCAGAACCGAGAGCGGGCCTCCTGTCACATGCTCAATGAGCCCAGGCAATGTGGAGAAGGAAGCTGCTTGATTGTAGTGTGGAGGGAGAAAAGTCAGGCCCGGGGGGAGAGAGGACCAGACTGGGACATGCCGTCTGAAGACCTGATGGGGAGACTAGAAACTGGGAGGCAAGACTGGGACTGGCAACCACTCCTGTTTCCTCCTGCCATCCCCTGCCTCGTTCACTGCTCCCCTTCCAATGTCTACCACAAACGAGGCAGGGCTCCTCCAGACCCTCTCTGACTGCCCAGCCGGTCGGGCTGGTGTTAACACAGGTGTTTGTGTGTCAATGTAACGATTCCCCCTGGCTCTGGCAGATGCTGGAGGCAACGTCCCCCTGCAAACACCCAAAGGCCCTGGAAGTGCTGAGCAGAAGCAGCAGCCGTTGTTACCTGATGCCCCCCCCCTGTCAAGCAGATCATGATGGGCAGTGAGGGAAGACTGAAAGGTAACAGACCCAGGCTCTGAGCCTGTCTGCTATGTGCAGAGCAATGTGACTGGGGCACTGCTCGGTCCTGCACGTGGAAGATAGAGAAAAGGGGGGTCAGACGGGCCCTAGATTCCCCCACCATCGTCCGTCTCTCTCCCCTTTGCAGACATGGATGAGGATTTCCGGGAGAGCCTGAAGGACTATATCACTGCCCGGGTGGGCTCGGCCGGTCAACACGTCCGGAGGGACCAGCACGGGAAGCTGCTCACCGGGACACAGCTCGCTGCCAAGATAAAGGTGGGGACCAGCCAGCTGTGCTGCAGGGATCAGGACTAGGGGGCTCTCCCCTGACAGTCAGTGATGACCCCAATACCCAGGCAGCATTGCTGTGAAGCTGTTCCCCAGCTGTTCCCCGACCCCAAGGTGGCTGCATCTCAGTGTCGGCTGAGCCCTCCCTATGTTCCCAGCCTTTCTAAGCCCTGTGGAGTCTGTGATGTGATGGTTTCTTTTGATTCCTTTGCAGAATTTATCTGATGTAATGAAGAAACATCGCTCCGGGTTCTCCTCCCCCTGTCAGGTACCATCTCTGCCTCTGACCTGATCATGGGGTGTCTCTCCTCTCCCGTCCATACCAGTGTAGCACTACACTGGGGTAGCACTGGGAGCTGAGTCCCTCCTGCTGGAGGAGAGTGGGAAAGGGTCTAGGTGAAACCTCTGGTTCTTGGACTGCGAGGTAATCAAAGATTTTCTCTAGAATTGACAGCGGATGGTGATGGAGGGTTTCACCTACGGACACATCTTGAGTCCTGACACCTGTAGCATCAACCAACTCTGCAGATGTTGGCATGCAAATGAGAGCAGTTTATCAGAACTGGCCTGGAAATGGGATTTTTTGTTTTTCCTGTGGAAACCGTTGAGCTCCCAAAGCCCCCAAATGTTTCCATTTGGCAATGCTGCCAAGGTGGCTCCTGGGAACTATAGTTCATGCTCCTCACATGCCCCATTCTCCTCTATGGAGCTGGGCGTAGAGAGAATGAGGCAGTCAAACTACATTTCCCGCATTGCATCATGGATCCTCATTGTGGTGAAGAGAAGCCCTGGACATTGTGGTCCTGGTGCATCATGGGAGATGAAGTCTGGCCAGGGAGCCCAGCACATACAGCAGAATGAGGCATGTGAACTACATTTCCCATAATGCGACAGCATCTTCTTTCTTGGTGTGTGGACATGGCCCCAGTGAATCATGGGAGACGTGGCCGTGGTGGGGAGAGGCGGCTTTAAAGCCACTATTGTGCTCCCTGATATCCAGGACTAGGGTCCCTGGACCCATTGTGTGTGAAGGGTCCGAGCCTGAGGCCTGGCTGCACTTGCAGATGTAGAGCGCTGCGAGTGAAACCCGCCTTTGGAGAGCATAGTAGGAAAGTGCTGCAGTGCGTCCATACTGACAGCTGCCTGCGCACTGGCATGGCCACTCGCAGCAGCATTGGGAACGGTGCATTATGGGCAGTTCTCCCAGCATGCAAGTGACTGCAACGTGCTTTCCAAATGGGGGGTGGGGTGGGGTGGGGGGTGGCAGGGAGTGTGTTGTGCGTATGTGGGGGGGGAGAGAGTGGGGTTTTGGGGTGCTGAGAGTATGTCAGCATGCTGTCTTGTAAGTTCAGACCCCCTTACCGCCCACCTTTCTTTGAAAGGGCACTTCCACCTCCCTGCACCGATTTCACAACAATGAGAAGAGGGGCCACTCGATTTAAGGAGATTGTGGGATGTTTCCAGAGGTCAGTCAGAGCCCTGTTGCAGTGTAGCTGTAGCCCTGCTGGAACCATGCTCTGGGAGGCCACCAAAAGTATCCCACAAATCTACTTTCTTTCCTCTCTGGCCAGTCACATTTGGTGGGCAGTGCAGTTTTCCCAGGCTGCACCACTAACAAGGGAAGATTGGCTGCAGCTGGGGAGGACACTAGGGAGTCTGGGATATGGGTGGTTGCACTCAGCCCCACATAATGCAGTGTAGATGCTGGAGGTCCAGACTGGGACTCAGGGTTCAACCAGTCCTAACCTGGGGTTACAAATAAGTGTAGCTGCTCCAGTCCTAGGTTAACAACCCCAGGGGCTGCTAACTCAAGTGCTACTTACTTTGGCCTTACATCACCGTGTAGACACAACCTGGAACTGGGGTATAGCTGTGTCTGCTTAACTCTCCAGCCTGGGCTGTCTCTCACAAGGCTTTGCTAGTGACAAGCAGCAAACCCCTCCAGGTGCTGTGATCACTCAGCCATCAGCATGTGGAGCCCCACACCCAGCTAGGTTGCATGAATGCTCCCAGAGCCACTCACGAATCACATAGAGAAAGGCATCAGAGCCCTGGCTGGGATGATTTAGTTGGGGATTGGTCCTGCTTTGAGCACAGGGATGGACTAGATACCTCCTGAGGTCCCTTCCAGCCCTGATATTCTAGTCTATGATCAGCCAACCTCCCAAGCCCCCAGCCTTGCACCCCAGAGCTGGACCGTTTTGCCTTGGTCAGAAGCCTGACCAATGGAAGTTTATTACATAATCTGCCCCTCCCTCGCTGTGGAGAGGACACACACACCAGCCTTTGTAAACTGAGCTGAGAGTTCCCAAGCACTGAAATACACTGGTTTAGGTAAAATATAAGACAGGTTTATTAACTGCAGAAAGAGAGATTCCAGTGATTATATGTGGTAGGCACAAAAAGTCAGGGATAGTTACCAAAGAAAATAAAAGATAAGCTCAGACTTTAAATCTTAATCTTTATTAGACTAATCAGCATTTGGTCAAGCAGTTTTTCTCACCGCACAGGAGGTTACAGGTGGGTAATAATCCTTAATCTGCTGGCTTCCCCTTGAAGTTTGGGGCCGGTCTCCCACATTCACATCTTTGTCCTCCCAGCGCTCTTGTTCCTTCCAGCATAGCTGGGGCAGAGGAAAGGCCAAGTCATGATGCTGCTGTCCCCTATTTTATAGCCTCAGTCCATGTGTCTGGAAAGCACCAGCCCAGACGCCCTGGTGGGCTTTGCTGAGTCACAGACTTGAGCGATCCCCCGTCACATGATGCTTGCGCTTCTCTTACATAACTGTAAATCCCTTCTTTATATTCCTCCTACTGATTAATGGTCATTTAACACCTTCCGGGAGTGGACCCCTCCTCTGCTGTCACTGGAGAACTGGCAGCAGACAACTCTCAAACTCACAACAGTTTTCAGTAACAATCTTACAGAAAATCTCATGTTAAGTATCCCTCTACTGTTACTCACACCTTCTTGTCAACTGTCTGAAATGGGCCATCCCGATTATCGCTGCAAAAGTTTTTTTCTCCTGCTGATAATAGCTCACGTTATTTGATTAAGCCACTTAAAGTTGGTATGGCAACCTCCACCTTTTCATGTTCTTTGTATATATCTATCTTCCTACTGTATATTCCACTCTATACATCCAATGAAGTGGGCTCTAGCCCACAAAAGCTTATGCCCAAATAAATTGGTTAGTCTGTAAGGTGCCACAAGTATTCCTCGTTCCTCTGCAGTAGCCTCTCCAGAATAGATCCACAGCAGAGACTGTTTTGGAGTCATTGCTCCTCCCTACAAGATTTAACCCAGATTTTGTCCACCAAAACCTGTCTCCGGAAGGTCAATGAAAGCCCCCAAGTACCACCAGACGTGCAAGAGCAGGTGTCACTGACGTGCTGTCGGGCATCAGCCGCAGGCCGAGCTCACCTGGGGCAGGGTTTCCAGAATCCTTGGCGAAAGGAACGTGCACAAGTGCACTGGGTCAGGGAATGGAGCCAACGCAGGGCTGCCGTGAGGGTCGGACTGGAGACTGGCAGTACCAGAAACCCCAAGTGACTGCCACACGGCCTGGCGGCGTTGCTCTGTTACCATGACTTGGAGACACAGTCCCATAAACTGCAGCTCACCCCAGCCTTATCCTCTCCGCACAGATGGCCATCATCTTCCACAACCAGGGAGTCATGGACAGAGCCCGCCGCGACCACAATGACTTTCTGAAGAAGTCGGTGAGTGATGGCAGGTGAGGCCCCAGCCAGGGGAACCCCAGAAAAACAGCCTGGTCACCTCTATGGGATTCAGGGTTTGGGGTAGAAGGTGGGAGTTAATATGTCTGGTTCCCAGGGTGGCTGCAGAGATAGGAGACTCCAAGCCCAGCAGAACAGGAGAGGGATCTGACTCAGCAATGGAGGGGTGCATTGCCCAGTGTAATGTGAGCCCCAATCTTGGTCAGGGTCATTGCAGCACTTGACACATCTAATCTTTGCTGTTTCCTCTCCCAGAACGTTTCCCTCCTCTGAGAAGCTTGTAGTGCAGCGCAGGCAGTTGCTGGAGTGGTGCCGAAAGGAAATGCTGCCGAAGACAGAGTCCCCACTGAATGCAGAGCTGATGAAGGACAAAGAGGCCCTGCTGAGGGAGCTGGAGGCAGAGCTGATGTGGATGGCTGAGTCCTTCAAGGCAACTAATGAGAAGCACAAGAAGATGGTGCTGAGAGTGGTCTACGCAGCTGCTCGTGCTGGGGTCTTCGCAGCTGCTGATGCAGCTAGGGTCGTCATAGCTGCTCATGCTAGGGTCGTCGCAGCTGCTGATGCTGGGCTCGTCGCAGCTGCTGATGCTGGGCTCGTCGCAGCTGCTGGTGCTGCTAGGGTCGTCATAGCTGCTCGTGCTGGGGTCGTTGCAGCTGCTGATGCTTGGTTCGTCGCAGCTGCTGGTGCTGGGGTCGTCGCAGCTGCTGGTGCTGGGGTCGTCGCAGCTGCTGGTGCTGGGGTCGTCGCAGCTGCTGGTGCTGCTGGGGTCGTCGCAGCTGCTCATGTTAGGGTCGTTGCTGGTGCTGGGGTCATCGCAGCTGGTGGTACTGGGGTTGCAGCTGCTGGTGCTGGGCTCATCATAGCTGCTGATGCTGGGCTCATCGCAGCTGCTGGTACTGGGCTTGTCATAGCTGCTGGTGCTGGGCTCGTCGCAGCTGTTGGTGCTAGGCTTTTCGCAGCTGCTCGTGCAGGAGTCGTCGCACCTGCTCGTGCAGGAGTCGTCGCACCTGCTCGTGCAAGAGTCGTCACATCTGCTGGTGCTGGGCTCGTCGCACCTGCTCGTGCAAGAGTCGTCGCACCTGTTGGTGCTGGGGTCATTGCACCTGCTCGTGCAGAGGTCGTCGCACCTGCTCGTGCAGGAGTCGTCGCACCTGCTGGTGCTGGGGTCATCACAGCTGCTGGTGCTAGGGTCGTTGCAGCTCTTGGTGCTGGGGTCACCGCGGCTACTCGTGCAGGAGTCGTCGCAGCTGCTGGTGCTGGGGTCAGCACGGCTGCTCATGCTGGAGTCACCGCGGCTACTCGTGCTAGGCTCATCATAGCTGTCAGTGTGGGAGTCGTCGTAGCTGTCTGGGCTATTTTCATCAAGTGTAACTGAGGGAACAGCTATTGCTGCTGGTGCGGGCGGCATAGCTGGGATCTGGTCAGGCTTGGGTGAGGGGGAGAGGGACTCTAACCCCGATAGCAAAGTTCGTTGTCTAACTGCGAGAGAGACAGGCAACACCAGCAAGGTCCGATTGAAAGCTCTTCATTGACAAGTGCACGCATCAATAGAGAGCAGCTCGTCTCCAGAGAGAACCAGCCTGCTCTTTACATCTTAGTATAAGCCTATATAGACAGTTCCATCGCCATCATAAATTATTCACTGGAGCAACCCACCCCCTTCTTCTAACAACTAGAAACTAGACACCTTTAGTATACATGCATGCCTAAAGTTAGAAATGTAGGGGAGTTAAAAACAAGCAACGAACAAAACCAGGGAGTGAAAACAAGGAGGCTGGGAAACTAGGGCTCTTATCAGTTCTTCGAAGGAGCTGCCCGAACACAGCACATCTGGTACTATGCCAGGAATGCAGCTTCTCTTATCTCATTTTTTCCCAGCGCTTGTGAGACATGCTGCTGCTTTTCAGTGTTTTCCACTCAGGGATTACCCACAAACCTCTGTTAGCCTGACTTTGGTCAGGTTGGCATACCTGGTTTTGTCTGCAATATCTTTATTCAGGCCTAACATCCACAAACCACCCCAGAGCGGGGGAGTCGTCACCCACAGATTCTAAGAAGGGACATTGGTCCAACCCGCTCTTGAAAACCTCCAATCCCTGTGTGACACCCAGGCCCAGCGCCACCCGCCGGTGGAGGGTTCAGTGCCCAGTGTCAGCAACACCTAACAGGCCTGACAAACTTGCCGCACCTAACACACCGCTGTCACGGTATTTAGCCAGTCCCTTCCAGTTCTATGCGATAGGTATATCTCCATACGTTGTTATAAACAGGTGTAATCCTTCTTAGGCTTGCCCAGAAATTACAGGCTATTTGTACGCAATACAGCCAGATGGCTGCCCCACTGACCAAAAACAAACAGCCAAATGCAGTTCAGTGGACTGATGAGTTGTCATAAACAGATAGCTAAGGGTTAATGTCTCTTTCACCTGTAAAGGGTTAACAAACAGTGAACCTGCAACACCTGACCAGAGGACCAATCAGGAGACAAGATACTTTAAAATCTCGGTGGAGGGAAGTCTCTGTTTTGTGGCTTTTGGGTTTGTACTTTGTTCTCTCTGGGTCCTGGATGGGACTAGAGGTGCAACCAGGTTTCTGCCAATCTCCCTGCTACAGTCTCTTATCTATTCAGAATTGTGAGTAAGAAAAGGCAGTCATAGTCTTTTAATTTGTTTTTTTTCATTTACATATGTGTACTTGCTGGAAGTAGCTTAAATTGTGTTTCTGCTGGAGAAAGTTTCTTTCTATTGTTTATAAGTTGAAAGACACTGTAACTATTTACCATCTAAAGTGCAGAGATAAACCTTTTACTTTTTTCCTTCTTTTTTTATTAAAAGCTTTGCTTTAAGACCTGTCTGATTTTTTTCTCCTAGTTAAGGCTCAAAGGACTTGAGTCTGTGTACTCACCAGGGAATTGGTGGGAGAAAGGAAAAGGAGGAGGGAAGAAAAGCCCATCTCTCTCCAGGGAAGAAGGGAGGGGGGAGTGGTGATTCAAGGATTTGAATTACGGTGATCTCCTAGGGTACCCAGGGCGGGAAAGATCTGGGAGGAGGTAAAGAGGGGGAAGGGAATGGTTTATTTCCCTTTGTTGTGAGACTCAAGGAATCTGGGTCTTGGGGGTCCCCTGGGAAGGTTTTGGGGGGACCAGAGTGTACCAGGCACTGAAATTCCTGGTTGGTGGCAGCCTATTAGATCTAAGCTGGTAATTAAGCTTAGAGGAGTTCATGCTGGTACCCCATCTTTTGGACTCTAAGGTTCAGAGTGGGGAAATATACCATGACATGGTGGCAGTGTGTGGGAAAGATGGAATCCAAAAGCCAGTAAGATTATTAATTTTCTTTTTCTCTGCTAGCTGCTTATAAGAAGAGAGAAGGGGTGGGGGGGTTAAAACTACAGCCAGAAATTTTTTTTCTCCTTTTCTCCTTTCTGGCTGTGGAGAGAGACTGCCTGAAGGCAGAGACATTAGTTTAACGACGGTCGTTTGTTAAACAAAAGGGACTCCAGTGGTGAGTCATTGAACTCCAGCAAAACATATTTGCATATACAAGGTTTTTTTATTTTCTAACCTTGCCGGGAAAGGCTAGCTAGAAAGAGTGAAAGAAGACTCTGTTGCTAAGCAACCCCAAGGAGGCAACAGAGAAACAGCAGTTCAGGCAGTAAACACCAGAGGGCGCAACCAGCACAACAAAACAGGAACAATGAGCACCAGTGCTGCAACAAGCAAACTAAAAATAGCTAAACTACAAGCAATAAACAAACACAACCAACATAAAAGACAAATGGAACTAATTCAGGCACAAATGGCCAGGGAAGAGGCAGCCCACAAAAGAGAACAAGAAGCAAAAGATGTGGACCACCAATGAGAAATGGAAAAACAACAACAAGAGATGGAAAAGCAAAAAAACGAGAGGGAAGAGAGGGGAAAAGAGAGAAAGCATGAACTGGACTTGGCGCAGGCCAGGCAGCATGCTCCAGCCAATCCTAACAACCCTTCTCCAGTTATGGTTCCACATCCCAAGAAATTTCCCACCTACAAGGCAGGTGATGACACTGAAGCCTTCTTAGAAAATTTTGAGAGGACCTGCCATGGATACAGCATCCCTGAAGCCCAGTACATGATAGAACTGAGGCCACAGCTCAGTGGACCTTTAGCAGAGGTGGCGGCTGAAATGCCTAAGGAGAACATGAATGATTACACTGCTCTGCAGCCAAAATGCTTCTGAAATAAATGTAGTCCAACTAATTCTGGGTCGCTGAGAACGAAAATGATGCTTAAAATTGTTGATTGGCTCTAGTTTTCAAGATATGCTATTGGGTCAGTATATACGACCCTTGGCTTGGGAATGGCGGAGGATAAGTGAGTTATAAAGGGAAGGGATCTCAATTTAAACCAGAAATGACTAAAATACATCTTTGACTGGATCGATGAATAAATAAATGACTGGGTTTGGACAGTACTTGCTTTTTAGGCAAAACAATGAATGATGCAATCTGAAGCTGGTATTGCGTCATACATGATATGAATTGCATCATGTTATTCCTAGAAGTCATGGATGATGCAATCATAACGAAGCTTACATCACTCTGCTGAACAAATTGCCCTATATCAGCTCTAGAAATCATACAGTGTCGTGCTCTCTTATTTGTCAGCGTTTGATTTTGCAAAGGGACACATTTCTGTTTAGCCAAAGTGAGCAGAGATGCCTCGTACTTGTGTGAACAGTGCAGATAACTTCTGCTATGTTTGTGGTGAAGTGACTTTTGTATCACAAAAGCGCAGTATAACCACTATGGTTAAGAAAGCCTATCACCTTTATTTTGGCTGCACAACTGGAGATCAGGACAAGAGGTGGGCCCCACACATATTCTGCAACACTTGTGCAACAAATCTTCACCAGTGGTTGAACAGGAAAAGGAAATCTATGCTTTTGCAGTGCCACTGATTTGGAGAGAGCCAACAGATCATACCAGCAACTGTTACTTCTGCATGATGCCTCCAGTTGGGAAAGGTGTGTCAAAGAAGAAAAAGTGGACTGTGCATTATCCAAACTACTGGGAGAAGACTTGGCCAACCAGGTGAAGCGGGCCAATAGAGTGGGAATGGTTACACGCAGCCAAACCAGGCAAGCTTCCAGAACCATTCCGGTTCCTGAGCCGTCCACAAGGGCCTCGTCTGTGTTACCAGAGACCCAGACAGAGGTAGTGGACCTGGATCCCCTGCCAATGACTGAAACAGCCACAGTGACTCCAGTCCCAGACCCGGACCTGGAAACGCAACCAACACCAGAACCGTTGCCAGCATTAATGCCAGCGCTTGCAAACCCATCTTCAACCCCAATGCCAGAGGGCGCCAGCGAGCCTGAACTGGCAGAAGCAGCAGACAACCACACCCAAGAGGCTCAGCCAGAGCCTGAAATACCCCCAGGTGCACCAGCGGAGAGCGGTTCACCAGCAACGGAAACAACCCCATCACCTACATCGCTTCCAGAAGGACCAAGCCCAAGTCCACAGTCTGAGGAAGAACTGGTGTCTCCAGCCTCCAGGAAACAGTTCCAGACTGAGCAGGAAGCAGATGACAGCCTTCAGAAAGCTTGGGCGGCGGCACGGAGCACCCCACCGCCTCTCAGCTCTTCTACCAATCCCAGTTTGTTATAGAACAAGGGCTTTTATACAAGGAGATTCTTTCTGGTGGACACCAGGAAGAATGGCACCCACAAAGACAGTTGGTGGTTCCAACTAAGTACTGGGGGAAGTTCTTAAGCTTAGCCCATGATCATCCCAGTGGCCATGCTGGGGTGAACAGAACCAAAGACAGGTTGGGGAAGTCCTTCCCCTGGGAGGGGATGGGCAAGGATGTTGCCAAGGCCTTTACCCAGCTTAAAGCAACACCCACATCTGACCCTGTGCTAAGGGCCCCGGACTTTAACAAACCGTTCCTAGTAACCACAGATGCATCCGAGCGTGGTGTGGGAGCAGTTTTAATGCAGGAAAGACCAGATCAAGAATTCCATCCTGTCGTGTTTCTTAATAAGAAGCTGTCTGAGAGGGAAAGCCACCGGTCAATCAGCGAAAGAGAATGCTACGCCATTGGGTACGCTCTGGAAAAGCTACGCCCATATGTTTGGGGACGGCGCTTCCAGCTACAAACCGACCATGCTGCTCTAAAGTGGCTTCATACTGCCAAGGAAAATAACGAAAACCTTCTTCGGTGGAATTTAGCTCTCCAAGATTTTGATTTTGAAATACACATTTCAGGAGCTTCTAACAAAGTGGCTGATGCACTCTCCTGTGAAAGTTTTCCCATAATCAACTAGTTAAAATAGTCCTTGGAATGTGAGACGGATTGTTAGTTTTTATATAATCAGTAGTATGTCTAAAGGTGCATGTGTCTTATTAACTCTGTTTTCTCCTAGAGCTCCAAGAAGAAATCACAGCCAGTGTGGAACCGGCTGTCCAACCCTATCTGTGATTTGGGCGAGGATGTTATGCATTTTATGGTGAAGGGTAACAACCTTTATGTGTGCAGGAATATAAAATCCCTCTTGGCCAGAAGTACAGAATCACTTCCCTGCAAGGGGTTAATCAGTTCAATTAACCTAGTTGGCACCTGACCAGAAGGACCAATGGGGAAAGAAGATACTTTCAGATGGGGGGGGAGGTTTTGTGTTTGCCCTCTCAGAGAGAGGGGCCAGGGCAGGAAAAAACATCTCCTAAAAACATACCTGTAATGAGCATCCAAGATTACAAAAATTATAAGTAAAGCTAGGGAATGCATTAGATTATCTTGTGTTTTAGCTTGTGAATTTTCCCTATGCTAAGAGGTAATTTTATTCCTGTTTTTGTAACTGTGAAGCTGAGCTAGACTGTTTTTGTAACTGTGAAGCTGAGCTAGAGGAGAATCCTCTGGGTTTTAAATCTTTTTATTACCCTGTAAAGTTGCCTTCCATCCTGATTTCACAGGTATGAGTCGTCTTTATTTATTTTTTTTATAAAATTATTCGTTTAAGAACCTGATTGATTTTCAGTGTCCTAAAAACCAGGGATCTGGTCTGTGCTCACTTTGTTAACCTATTGGTTGGTATATTATTCTCAAGCCGGCCCAGGAAAGGGGGTGAAGAGGCTTGGTGCGATATTTTGGGGGCGGGGGGGTAGGGCTCCAAGTGGCCCCTCCCTGAATGTTTGTTGAAATCACTTGGAGGTGGCAGTGATACCATCCTAGGACAAGGAAAGGAATTTGTGCCTTGGGGAAGTTTTTAATCTAAGCTGGTGGAATATAAACTTAGAGGGTCTTTTCATCTATACCCCAGAGTTCAGGGTGGGGCAGGGAACCCTGACAGCAGCGATTTGGCAAGAGGAGGCCCAGCTGTGTTTGTCAGAGATGACAGGAGCTTGGTTTAGGTGAGATAATCTACTTTAGCTTGTTATGTCTGGACTCTAGGAAGCGTGTTACACTTTTCCTGTGCACCTGCCACCCTTCTGCCAGGAGTGTCAGCAGCAACCAGGCCCAAGTCCTTATTTTAGGGGATTCGCTGCATTGTCTTAACTTTTGTCTCCAGCCCCCACAGTCATCTAGGGATCTGCACCCAAGCTGGGTGCCTTGGCCAGGCAAGTCTGTACCCACGCACAAGTGAAGAGGTTTGAAGAACCAAACTTCGTTGGGGGTGAACTGGGGACATCTGTTTACAGTTTAACACCTTCCACCACCATTTAGCACCTCAGTCAGAGTCCCAAACCAATGAAACCCTAAATGACTGAACCTGAATGTGAACCAGTTTGTTCCCCTCAGCCTGTGGCTCCCCAACTTCCTCCCCCACAGTCTGGGGTTCCTGGAGACCAGGAAAGTCAGGGTCCCTGGGCAGCGCGGGGGCTCTACCACCTTCCCAGCGATAGCGATTCCAGCAGCTGGGACAGGGAGGCCTCACCAGGCACTGGGTGCTGTAGAGGCTGCTGGGAATTCCGCTGCTCTCGCTTACTGTGTGCAATGGCTCGCCCGCGGCTGTTCCCCCACCGAACACTGGGGGCTGTGGATGAATCCAGCGGCTGCTTTGCTCTGTTGCCGCTCAGCTACCTGGGACAGCTGCTGGGCTCTAACATCTGCTTGTCCCGGGCTGGACAACTGGCCCTTCTGGTGAGCTCTGCCTATCCAAGGCAATTCCAGCTCAGCTCTTCGAGATACAAGGGGGTTGGGGTTTTAAGTACCAGCCACGTCTCTATCACCCAAAGAGTTATTCCCATCACAAACATTCAATCTCTCTCCCCTTGCCCTCCAGCGCTATCCAAGGCCTCTCATTGTCAACACAAGGAGCGAAGTCTAGCCATGCACAAGCAATGCAATTACTGTACTGGCTGTATGCTAATGTAAAGTAAGTTGTCTTAATTTGGAGTGTACTCAGAGCAATAGTCTTGCTTTCACTACACCTGTAGCTCCGTGTTGTGCTATTAAGGAAAATGTGTGTCCTCAGTTGAAATCATTCCAGCTGCTGCGCAGTGTCCCTGAAGGAAAGCACACCTGGTAGGTTTGTGCAGGTCCAACGGACACGCTGTCATGGAGTCACAGGTCCGATGCTCTGGAACTGCTCTGTATAAAGCCAGCCAGGACTCTCGGGTGGCATCATTCCATTCATGGCACGCTGTCCAGGCCAAGAAGCCTCATCGGCTATGGTCTTCCTGGGTCTGACCCCAGAGCATTCATCACCTCTGTTCTCACCATGCACGTCTGCTGTGGGTCCACCTGGATGGGACCCCTGGGGAAGCCAGAGGCCTCTGCATCCCAAATTCGCAGTCAGCAGTGACTCTCAGCCAATGCTGTAAAACAAAAGGCTCGTTAGTTGACAGGAAAACGGTGTAGAACAGAGCTTGTTAAACAAAAAGCTCGACCATTCAGCAAATATAATCTTGGGAGGACCCAGGGCCTGGTGCCCCCAGGTGCCCTCTCTGACTTCCCAACAGGAGACTGACCTGCGTCCAGTGGCCTGACCTCTGACAGGCCCCTTGCCCCTCCTCCTGGTCTTTGTCTTGCTTCCTGGGCAAAATGTCGTCTGGTCACATTCGCCTCCTGGCTTTCAGGTCATCAAGGCCGAATTCTCCTGACTCTCTAGTTTTGTTTCTAACTGATGATGGCTGAGCATACAGGATGGCTGCGGGTTATACTAAGTCCATACACAAGAAGACTGTGGGTCATGTCAGCTCCAGGTCTCTCATTACAATCCCCTCCTTGATGACACTTGTACCAAATCCATACTTATCACCTCACTTCATCATCACCTCGTCCTGGTCAAAGCCAACAATGGCATTAGTTGACTTCACATTCCAGCCTCTCATACCTTTTGGACAGTTTTTCTCACCCAGCAAACCAAACTCACCATATTTACTAATAAAAACAGTTGGATTCTGATGATCGCCACAATTTGTTATACAGACGAATATAAGATCCCCATTGCCACAGGGGACCATCCCAACAAAGATTCCCACCATTTGTGTTCCGAACCTTATCCCTCTCAATCAGTTGTTTAATCTTGTGGATGGAGTGCTGGACAGTGAGCATGATTGTGTGCCTCTCATTTAAAATCTGAAGGAATTTGCAATCAGTATTTGAATATGAGAGGGAGAAGAGGTCAAGTCTAATGAAATATTTGCTCAATAATTAATAATTGGAGAGAAAAGGCATTTAATCTGAAGGGACAGTGGATCATAGGGTGTTTAAATCCCCCCACCCCCACCATCTGTCCATGTTGCAGGGTAATCGTTCAGGCCAATTGTTTCCCTCCAAAAACCAGAAGTGACTGTAGTCTAATATAGAAGGGAGGAGAAACCCCAAACTGTGGGGATATTTTCGTCTATATCTGAGAATTAGAAAGGGAGGCAAAATTAGAATGGATCTGAGATCCATATTTAAAAATAAATGAGTGTCAACAGCTGAAATGATTCTCGAGAAATGTTTGAAAATTTGAGAGATGTCAACATTTGAGACTAACCAATTTATTTGGGCATAAATTTTGTGGGCTCCAACTCACTTCGTCAGATGCGTGGAGTGAAAAGATGTGTTAGTATATTTATACCTTCCTACTGAAAAGCTTTTGCCCAAAAAAATGTGTTAGTCTCTAAGGACTCCTTATTGTTTTTTGCTGATGCAGAATAACACGGCTCCCCTTCTGAAACCTGTCAACATTTGAGGGGATTATAGAGCAATATTTGAACATGAGGGATTTTAGATCAAGAGCCAATAACTGGGGGAAGGGGTTAAATCTGAGGGGGTTAAATCTTTATACTGATCATTAATATGATGTCCTTGTGACCAGGGCTGGCACTGACTTTTTTGCCACCCCTAGAGGGGAAAGGCCCCATGTCCCATCCTCTCCGCCCCACTCCACCTTCCAGCCAGCTAGTCCCCTCACCCAGCCCCCTGGATGGAGTCACAGGCTGTTTGCTTGGTGGTTAATTTCTTATCAGGAGGTCTGAGCCCGGAGGTCCAGCTCCCCCCTTATCAGCCCAGGGACCGGACCCGTTGCTAAAGGGACACAGGAATCCCATTAGCCAGCCTTCCCTCTGACCCCAGGGCCCCAGCGTGGAGCTAGGGGGTGCTGTGCTGTAGGGTGTGGCCATGTGGCTGTTCCCCAGCTGCCCACCCCAGAGGTGGCTGCATCTCTGGACCAGCCATGGCTGCAGCCACCTCAGGGCTCGCTGTCCCTGTTGCTGTCAGCATCTCTTTGCACGGCAGGTCTCTGATTTTCTCCACCAGGCTTTTGACACGTGTGTCTGGGATCATCCTGCCCCTGGAGCAGGGAGCCCGGCACTCCGGGCACTGGGACCCCGAGGCCGAGACCCCGCTCCAGTGAGCCACGAGGCAGCCCCGGCAGAAGTTGTGGCCACACTCAATGGAGACAGGGTCCTCCAAGATGTCCAGGCAGATGGAGCAGGTGACGTCCTCCTGGAGTCGCTTCACCATCCCCTGTGGAGTTGGCTTCAAGGAGGGGGGTGGGATTGGCCTGGGAGACACACAGCAGGGGGCCTGTGAGCCAGGACTCCTGGGTTCTATCCCAGCCTGGGGAGGTAGGAGATTGCGGTTGTCATAAACAGATAAGTAAAAGTTAATAGAACAAAAGTGCTTCACGTCTCTTTTGCCTGTAAAAGGTTAACAAGTTCAGTGAGCCTGGCTGTCACCGGACCAGAGGAGCAATCAGGGGACAGGAGACTTTCAAATCTTGAGGGAGGGAAGTTTGTATGTTTGCTGTTAGTTTGTGTTTGCTGTTAGTATTTGGTTGTTGTTCACTGTGGGGGCTCAGAGGGACCAGATGTACAACCAGGTTTCTCTCCAATCTCCCTGATACAGGCTCTTATAAGTTCAGAATAGTGAGTACTAGGTAGATAAGGCGAGTTAGGCTTATGGTTGTTTTCTTTATTTGCAAATGTGTATTTGGCTGGAAGGATTTTAATTTGTACTTGTATCCTTAGGCTGGGAGGGTATTCCCAGTGTCTATAGCTGAAAGACCCTGTACCTATTCCATTTTTTAAGTTTACAAAGATAATTTTTACTGTTTTTCTCTCTTTAATTAAAAACTTTTCTTGTTTAAAAACCTGATTGTTTTTTTTATTCTGGTGAGACCCCAGGGGACTGGGTCTGGATCCACCAGGGAATTGGTGAGGAGAAAGGAGGGAAGGGGGAGAGAAAGGTTAATTTCTCTCTGTGTTAGGATTACTTTCTGTCATAAACAGATAGCTAAGGGTTAATGTCTCTTTCACCTGAAGCACCTGACCAGAGGACCAATCAGAAAACCGGATTTTTTCAACTTTCGGTGGAGGGAAGTTTGTGTCTAGGTCTTTGTTTGCTGTCTGCCTGCTTTCTCTGAGCTTTGGAGAAGTAGTTCTGTTTTCTAATCTTCTGTTTCTAAGTGTAAGGACAAAGAGATCAGATAGTAAGTTATATGGTTTCTTTTCTTTGGTATTTGCATGAATATAAGTGCTGGAGTGCTTTGATTTGTATTCTTTTTGAATAAGGCTGTTTAATCAATATTCTTTTAAGCAATCGACCCTGTGTTGTGTCACCTTAATACAGAGAGACCATTTGTATGTATTTTTTCTTTCTTTTTATATAAAGCTTTCTTTTAAGACCTGTTGGAGTTTTTCTTTACTTCAGGGAAATTGAGTCTGTACTCACCAGGGAATTGGTGGGAGGAAGAAATCAGGGGGAGATCTCATAGACTCATAGACTCATAGACTCTAGGACTGGAAGGGACCTCGAGAGGTCATCGAGTCCAGTCCCCTGCCCTCATGGCAGGACCAAATACTGTCTAGACCATCCCTGATAGACATTTATCTAACCTACTCTTAAATATCTCCAGCGATGGAGATTCCACAACTTCCCTAGGCAACCTATTCCAGTGTTTAACTACCCTGACAGTTAGGAACTTTTTCCTAATGTCCAACCTAAATCTCCCTTGCTGCAGTTTAAGTCCATTGCTTCTTGTTCTACCATTGGAGGCCAAGGTGAACAAGTTTTCTCCCTCCTCCTGATGACACCCTTTTAGATACCTGAAAACTGCTATCAGGTCCCCTCTCAGTCTTCTCTTTTCCAAACTAAACAAACCCAATTCCTTCAGCCTTCCTTCATAGGTCATGTTCTCAAGACCTTTAATCATTCTTGTTGCTCTTCTCTGGACCCTCTCCAATTTCTCCACATCTTTCTTGAAATGCGGTGCCCAGAACTGGACACAATACTCCAGTTGAGGCCTAACCAGCGCAGAGTAAAGCGGAAGAATGACTTCTCGTGTCTTGTTTACAACACACCTGTTAATGCATCCCAGAATCATGTTTGCTTTTTTTGCAACAGTATCACACTGTTCACTCATATTAAGCTTGTGGTCCACTATGACCCCTAGATCTCTTTCTGCCATACTCCTTCCTAGACAGTCTCTTCCCATTCTGTATGTGTGAAACTGATTGTTCCTTCCTAGGTGGAGCACTTTGCATTTATCTTTATTGAACTTCATCCTGTTTACCTCAGACCATTTCTCCAATTTGTCCAGATCATTTTGAATTTTGACCCTGTCCTCCAAAGCAGTGGCAATCCCTCCCAGTTTGGTATCGTCCGCAAACTTAATAAGCGTACTTTCTATGCCAACATCTAAATCGTTGATGAAGATATTGAACAGAACCGGTCCCAAAACAGACCCCTGCGGAACCCCACTTGTTATACCTTTCCAGCAGGATTGGGAGCCATTAACAACTACTCTCTGAGTACGGTTATCCAGCCAGTTATGCACCCACCTTATAGTAGCCCCATCTAAATTGTACTTTCCTAGCTTATCTATAAGAATATCATGCGAAACTGTATCAAATGCCTTACTAAAGTCTAGGTATATCACATCCACCGCTTCTCCCTTATCCACAAGGCTCGTTATCCTATCAAAGAACACTATCAGATTAGTTTGACATGATTTGTTCTTTACAAATCCATGCTGGCTATTCCCTATCACCTTACCACCTTCCAAGTGTTTGCAGATGATTTCTTTGATTACCTGCTCCATTATCTTCCCTGGCACAGAAGTTAAACTAACTGGTCTGTAGTTTTCTGGGTTGTTTTTATTTCCCTTTTTATAGATGGGCACTATATTTGCCCCCTTCCAGTCTTCTGGAATCTCCCCCGTCTCCCATGATTTCCCAAAGATAATAGCTAGAGGCTCAGATACCTCCTCTATTAACTCCTTGAGTATTCTAGGATGCATTCTATCAGGCCCTGGTGACTTGCAGGCATCTAACTTTTCTAAGTGATTTTTTACTTGCTCTTTCCTTATTTTCTCTTCTAAACCTACCCTCTTCCCGTAAGCATTCACTATACTAGACATTCCTTCAGACTTCTCAGTGAAGACCGAAACAAAGAAGTCATTAAGCATCTCTGCCATTTCCAAGTCTCCCGTTACTGTTACCCCCTCCTCATTGAGCAGTGGGCCTACCCTGTCCTTGGTCTTCCTCTTGCTTCTAATGTATTGATAAAAAGTCTTCTTGTTTCCCTTTATTCCCATAGCTAGTTTGAGTTCATTTTGTGCCTTTGCTTTTCTAATCTTGCCTCTGCATTCCTGTGTTATTTGCCTATATTCATCCTTCGTGATCTGACCTAGTTTCCATTTTTTATATGACGCCTTTTTATTTGTAGGTCACGCAAGATCTCAAGGGTAAGCCAAGGTGGTCTTTTGCCACATTTTCTATCTTTCCTAACCATCGGAATAACTTGCTTTTGGGCCCTTAATAGCGTCCCTTTGAAAAACTGCCAACTTTCCTCAGTTGTTTTTCCCCTCAGTCTTGATTCCCATGGGACCTTGCCTATCAGCTCTCTGAGCTTACCAAAATCCGCCTTCCTGAAATCCATTGTCTCTATTCTGCTGTACTCCTTTCTACCCTTCCTTAGAATTGCAAATTCTATGATTTCATGATCACTTTCACCCAAGCTTCCTTCTACTTTTAAATTCTCAACAAGTTCCTCCCTATTGGTTAAAATCAAGTCTAGAACAGCTTCCCCCCTAGTAGCTTTTTCAACTTTCTGAAATAAAAAGTTGTCTGCAATGCAGTCCAGGAACTTATTGGATAGTCTGTGCCCCGCGGTGTTATTTTCCCAACATATATCTGGATAGTTGAAGTCCCCCATCACCACCAAATCTTGGGCTTTGGATGATTTTGTTAGTTGTTTGAAAAAAGCCTCATCCACCTCTTCCGCCTGATTAGGTGGCCTGTAGTAGACTCCCAGCACGACATCACCTGTGTTTTTTACCCCTTTTAGCCTAACCCAGAGACTCTCCACCCTTCCGTCTCCTATGTCCATCTCCACCTCAGTCCAAGTGTGTACATTTTTAATATATAAGGCAACACCTCCTCCCTTTTTCCCCTGTCTATCCTTCCTGAGCAAACTATACCCATCCACACCAACATTCCAGTCGTGTGTATTATCCCATCAAGTTTCAGTAATGCCAATAATGTCATAGTTGTATTTATTTATTAGCACTTCCAGTTCTTCCTGCTTATTACTCATACTTCTTGCATTTGTATAAAGGCGTCTAAGATACTGGTTTGATCTTGCCTCCCAGCTTTGCCCTGACCCTCCTTCCTCTCTGCTATTATAGCCCGTGCTCCCTCCTGTTTCCAACCCATCTCCCAGGTCTTGTTCCCCACTTACCTGTGGGCTTTGCTCACCTGTCCCCGTCGAACCTAGTTTAAAGCCCTCCTTACTAGGTTAGCCAGTCTGTGTGCAAATAAGGCCTTTCCCCGCTTCGAAAGGTGAACGCCATCTGTTCCTAGCAGTCCTTCCTCAAATAGCATCCCGTGGTCAAGGAAGCCAAAGCCCTCCTGGCGACACCATCTTCGCAGCCAGGCATTCACCTCCACGATGCATCTGTTTCTGCCCGGACCCCTACCTTCAACAGGAAGAATCGAAGAGAATACCACCTGCGCTCCAAACTCCTTAACCCGTACTCCCAGAGCCCTGTAGTCACTCTTGATCTGCTCAGCATCACACCTCGCAGTATCATTTGTGCCCACATGGATGAGTAGCATGGGATAGTAGTCAGAAGGCCGGATAATCCTCGACAATGCCTCTGTAACATCTCGGATACGGGCCCCTGGCAGGCAGCATACCTCCCGGGATGAACGGTCAGGGCGACAGATGGGTGTCTCCGTCCCCCTCAGCAGAGAGTCTCCAACCACCACTACCCTACGTTTCTTATCAGTGGTGGCAGCAGACCTCCCAGCCTTAGGGGTACGAGGCTTCACCCCCTTAACTGCTGGGGGTGATTTCTTCTCTCCTGTATCAGGAAGAGCATAATGGTTATATTTTACCACAGCAGGAGGGTTCGCAGCAGCGGTGGAGCACTGCCTGCTGCTAGAAGTAACCAGCTGGCTGTGTCCACCCTGAGCCTCCTCCTCCACTGGTGTGTCAGACACACCCTGAGGCATCTCCTCCTCCACTGGTGTGTCGGTAGTCCTGTCAACTGGGACAGCACCGTCAGCTGTCTCCACATGGATACTGTCCAGGAATTGCTCATGGACATGGATGTTCCTCAGCGTGGCCACCTCCTCCTGTAGCTCTCCCACCTGCTGCCTGAGAGATTCCACCAGTAGGCACCTTTCACATTGGATGCCACCCCCAGCCTGGATATCAGTAAGTGGAAATTGCAAATTACAGTCTTTGCAAGCCCACACCAGAATCTGGGGGCTTGTCTACATCAGAAAGTTGCAGCGCTGGTGAGGGAGTTACAGCGCTGCAACTTTGAAGGTGTACACATCTGCAGGGCACCACCAGCGCTGCAACTCCCTGTTTGCAGCGCTGGCCGTACTCCCGTTTTGTCTCGGGTGTAGAGGATCCAGCGCTGGTGATCCAGCGCTGGTAATCCAATGTAGACAGTTACCAGCGCTTTTCTTGACCTCCGTGGAAGGAGGAAGCCTCTGGTAATCAAGCTGGTTTCCTTTCCCGGTTTGCTCTCTCGGTCCCGGAGCCACCCAGTAAACCGCAGGGAAGGAGACCTGCTTGCTCGGGGTTCCGGGACCGAGAGAGCAAACCGGGAAAGGAGACCAGCTTCGCCGCGGTTTGCTCTCGCGTTCCCGGAGCCAGCCAGCAAACCGCAGGGAAGGAGACCAGCTTGCTCGGGGTTCCGGGACCGAGAGAGCAAACCGGGAACGCCGCGGTTTGCTCTCTCGGTCCCGGAGCCACCCAGCAAACCGCGGGGAAGGAGACCTGCTTGCTCGGGGTTCCGGGACCGAGAGAGCAAACCGGGAAAGGAAACCAGCTTCGCCGCGGTTTGCTCTCTCGGTCCCGGAACCCCGAGCAAGCAGGTCTCCTTCCCCGCGGTTTGCTGGGTGGCTCCGGGACCGAGAGAGCAAACCGCGGCGTTCCCGGTTTGCTCTCTCGGTCCCGGAACCCCGAGCAAGCAGGTCTCCTTCCCTGCGGTTTGCTGGGTGGCTCCGGGACCCAGAGAGCAAACCGCGGCGTTCCCGGTTTGCTCTCTCGGTCCCGGAACCCCGAGCAAGCAGGTCTCCTTCCCCGCGGTTTGCTGGGTGGCTCCGGGACCGAGAGAGCAAACCGCGGCGTTCCCGGTTTGCTCTCTCAGTCCCGGAACCCCGAGCAAGCAGGTCTCCTTCCCTGCGGTTTGCTGGGTGGCTCCGGGACCGAGAGAGCAAACCGCGGCGTTCCCGGTTTGCTCTCTCGGTCCCGGAACCCCGAGCAAGCAGGTCTCCTTCCCTGCGGTTTGCTGGCTGGCTCCGGGACCGAGAGAGCAAACCGCGGCGAAGCTGGTTTCCTTTCCCGGTTTGCTCTCTCGTCCCGGAACCCCCCTTGAAGCCGCCCAACAGCGCTGCAGTGTGGCCACATCTAACACCACTTGCAGCGCTGGTTGCTGTAAGTGTGGCCACTCTGCAGCGCTGGCCCTATACAGCTGTACTAATACAGCTGTAACAACCAGCGCTGCAAAATTTTAGATGTAGACATGGCCTGGGTAAAAGCATCCATGCTTTGGTGCTCTGTCTGGCTACAGGCGCAGGTGGAGGAGACAGAAGCAGTGCTGGCACGGGTGTTGCGGGTCCTCCTCACCATTGTAAGCCTCCCTCTGTCAAACTCTTGCAAATTCCCTGTGTGTGTGTGTCTGTGTGTGTTGGATTTGCTAGCCTGATTTTGCATTCCCTCTGGGGAATAGGAAAGTCCTTTTTGTTTCCAGGACTGGGAACGGAGAGGGGGAGTCACTCTGTTTGGATTCACAGAGCTTGTGTCTGTGTATCTCTCCAGGAGCACCTGGAGGGGGGAAGGGAAAAAGGATTATTTCCCTTTGTTGTGAGACTCAAGGGATTTGGGTCTTGGGGTCCCCAGGGAAGGTTTTTCAGGGGGACCAGAGTGCCCCAAAACACTCTAATTTTTTGGGTGGTGGCAGCAAGTACCAGGTCCAAGCTGGTAACTAAGCTTGGAGGTTTTCATGCTAACCCCCATATTTTGGACGCTAAGGTCCAAATCTGGGACTAAGGTTATGACATGGTGTAGCAGTGGTGGGATATAGACAGAAGCCAGTAGGAATATTATATTTTTCTTTTCTCTGCTAAGGGCTTTTTAGCACAGAGAAACAGTTTGGTTTTAAAAGGGAACCAGAGAGAATTTTTTTTTCTGCTCTCTCTGGCAGTTTGTGGCTTGCATGTTAAGCAAGAAGTCGTTAAGGTGCTATCACGAGTCTTTTGTCACACAATAGCACTCCCATTGAGAGTCATTACCAGCACTATATAAATGCAAATAAAGTGGTTTTTCAGGTTTACGTAACATTGAAGATTAGCTAAAGGCACTGTTGCTAGGCAGACTTCAGGAGGCAACAGAGAACCTGCAGTTCAGAAGATAAACACCGGAGGGCACCCCAACACAAGAAAACAGGAACCATGTCTACCAAGACAAAAATGGGGGCTGAAGAACAAATCAGAGAAGCTGAACACAGGCGACAGCTGGAAATAAAACAAAAAGACATGGAGATGAAAGAAAGAGAAGAACAGATCAGACAGGCAGCCTACCAAAGAGAACAGGCAGCCTACCAAAGAGAACAGGCAGCCTACCAAAGAGAACAGGCAGCCTTAGAGGCAGCACACAAAAGAAAACTAGAAGAAGAAGAGGTGGCCCACCGAAGGAAACAAGCAGAAGAAGAGTTGGCCCACAGAAGGAAGCAAGAAGAAGAAGAGGCGGCCCACCGCCGAGACATGGAAAAACAACAAAAAGAAATGGAAAAACAACAAAAAGAAAATGAAGAGAAGGAAAAACAGAGAAAACATGAACTGGAGTTGGCAAAAGCTGGGCTGCATGTGCCAGCCAATCCTAACAACCCGGCGCCAATTATTGCTCCACAGCACAGGAAATTTCCCACCTACAAGGCAGGTGATGACACCGAGGCCTTCTTGGAAAATTTTGAAAGAGCCTGTCTTGGGTACAGCATCCCCGAAGACCAGTACATGGTAGAATTAAGGCCACAACTCAGTGGACCTTTAGCAGAGGTGGCAGCTGAAATGCCTAAGCAGCAAATGAATGACTATAAACTTTTTCAAACCAAGGCCAGATACAGGATGAGGATAACCCCAGATCATGCCCGTCGGCGCTTCAGAACCCAAAAGTGGAAACCAGAGGTGTCCTTTCCCAAACACGCCTACTACATTGCAAAAAACTATGAGTCCTGGATAACAGGAAACAACGTTCAAACCTTGGAAGAACTGAACCTCCTCATATAAATGGAGCAGTTCTTGGATGGTGTTCCTGAAGACATCACACGGTACATACAAGATGGAAAACCCAAAGATATCGCTGAGGCGGGGGAGATTGGAGCCAAATGGATGGAACTGGCAGAAAGCAAGAAAGCTACTGTCAAGGGGAACGATTACCCCAGGGGGCACACAGACCATAAACCCTACAACCGAGGACAGCCAAAGACCCCACATACCACCCAAGTAAAGCCACAGACACCCTACCCTTCCACCTCACCAGTCTCCAGTAACTCACCTCGGCCCAGTGACCCATCAGATAGAAGATGCTTTAAGTGTAATGAACTGGGACATATCAAGGCCAACTGTCCCAAGAACACCATGCGAGTGCAATTCATTACACCACCATCACACCAAAGATCCCCAGGCCCGGATGCCTCTCAAATACCCTTGGAGCGAAGGGAAAATTTGAGAGTGGGCAGAAAGAAGGTTACTGCGTGGAGAGACACGGGGGCACAAGTGTCAGCTATCCACCAATCCTTCGTTGACCCCAAATTCATCAACCCAAAGGCCAAAGTGACAATTTACCCCTTCATGTCACAAGCTGTAGACTTGCCTACAGCTCAACTGCCTGTCCAGTACAAAGGCTGGTCAGGAATGTGGACTTTTGCAGTCTATGACAATTATCCTATCCCCATGCTACTGGGGGAAGACTTGGCCAACCAGGTGAGGCGGGCCAAGAGAGTGGGAATGGTTACACGTAGCCAAACCAGGCAAGCTTCCAGACCCATTCCTGTTCCTGAGCCGTCCACAGACGCCCCGTCTGTGTTACCAGAGACCCAGACAGAGGTAGTGGACCCGGATTCCATGCCTACCACTGAAACAGCCACAGCATCTCCAGTCCCAGGCCCGGAACTGGAACAGCAACCAGCACCAGCAAGTGCAACCACATCTTCAAACTCAACGCCAGAGGGCGCCAGCGAGCCAGAACTGGCAGAAGCACACGACAGCCGTACCCAAAAGGCTCAGCCAGAGCCTGAAATACCCTCAGGTGCACCAGCGGAGAGCAGTTCACCAGCAATGGAAACAACCCCATCACCTACATCGCTTCCAGAGGGACCAAGCTCAAGTCCACAGTCTGAGGAAGAACTGGTGACCCCAGCCTCAAGGGAACAGTTCCAGGCTGAGCAGGAAGCAGATGACAGCCTTCAGAAAGCTTGGGCGGCGGCACGGAGCACCCCACCGCCTCTCAGCTCTTCTAATCGATCCCGGTTTGTTATAGACCAAGGACTTTTATACAAGGAAATTCTTTCTGGTGGACACCGGGAAGAATGGCAGCCGCAAAAACAGTTGGTGGTTCCAACTAAGTACCGGGGGAAGCTCTTAAGCTTAGCCCATAATCATCCCAGTGGCCATGCTGGGGTGAACAGAACCAAGGACCGGTTGGGGAAGTCCTTCCACTGGGAGGGGATGGGCAAGGACGTTGCCAAGTATGTCCGGTCTTGTGAGGTATGCCAAAGAGTGGGAAAGCCTCAAGACCAGGTCAAGGCCCCTCTCCAGCCACTCCCCATAATTGAGGTCCCATTTCAGCGAGTAGCTGTGGATATTCTGGGTCCTTTCCCAAAAAAGACACCCAGAGGAAAGCAGTACGTACTTACTTTAGTGGACTTTGCTACCCGATGGCCAGAAGCAGTAGCTCTAGGCAACACCAGGGCTAACACTGTGTGCCTGGCCCTAACAGACATCTTTGCCAGGGTAGGTTGGCCCTCCGACATCCTTACAGATTCAGGGTCTAATTTCCTGGCAGGGACCATGGAAAAACTGTGGGAAACGCATGGGGTGAATCACTTGGTTGCCACCCCGTACCACCATCAAACCAATGGCCTGGTGGAAAGGTTCAATGGAACTTTGGGGGCCATGATATGAAAATTCATCAACGAATTCTCCAATAATTGGGACCTAGTGTTGCAGCAGTTGCTGTTTGCCTACAGGGCTGTACCACATCCCAGTTTAGGGTTTTCACTATTTGAACTTGTGTATGGTCACGAGGTTAAGGGACCATTACAGTTGGTGAAGCAGCAATGGGAGGGGTTTACGCCTTCTCCAGGAACTAACATTCTGGACTTTGTAAGCAACCTACAAAGCACCCTCCGACACTCTTTAGCCCTTGCTAGAGAGAACCTAAAGGATGCTCAGGAAGAGCAAAAGGCCTGGTATGACAGACATGCCAGAGAACGTTCCTTCAAGGTAGGAGACCAGGTTATGGTCTTGAAGGCGCAACAGGCCCATAAGATGGAAACATCATGGGAAGGGCCATTCACGGTCCAAGAGCGCCTGGGAACTGTGAACTACCTCATAGCATTTCCCAATTCCTCACTAAAGCCTAAAGTGTACCATGTTAATTCTCTCAAGCCTTTCTATTCCAGAGACTTACAGGTTTGTCAGTTTACAGTCCAGGGAGATGATGCTGAGTGGCCTGACGGTGTCTACTACGACGGAAAAAAAAACGGTGGCGTGGAAGAGGTGAACCTCTCAACCACACTGGAACATCTGCAGCGGCAACAAATCAAGAAGCTGTACACTAGCTTCGCCCCATTGTTCTCAGCCACCCCGGGACAGACTGAACGGGCATACCACTCCATTGACACAGGTAATGCTCACCCAATCAGAACCCCACCCTACCGGGTGTCTCCTCATGCCCAAGCTGCTATAGAACGGGAGATCCAGCACATGCTACAGATGGGTATAATCCGCTCATCTACCAGTGCATGGGCATCTCCAGTGGTTCTGGTACCCAAACCAGATGGGGAAATACGCTTTTGCGTGGACTACCGTAAGCTAAATGCGGTAACTTGTCCGGACAACTATCCAATGCCACGTACCGATGAGCTATTGGAGAAGTTGGGACGTGCCCAGTTCATCTCTACCATGGACTTAACCAAGGGGTACTGGCAAGTACCGCTAGATGAACCTGCCAAGGAGAGGTCAGCATTCGTCACCCATGCGGGGGTGTATGAATTCAATGTCCTTCCTTTCGGCCTTCGAAATGCACCCGCCACCTTCCAGAGGCTGGTAGATGGTCTACTAGCTGGACTGGGAGAATTTGCAGTTGCCTACCTCGATGATGTGGCCATTTTTTCAGACTCCTGGCCCGAACACCTACTACACCTGGAAAAGGTCTTTGAGCGCATCAGGCAGGCCGGACTAACTGTTAAGGCCAAAAAGTGTCAAATAGGCCAAAACAGAGTGACTTACCTGGGGCACCAGGTGGGTCGAGGAACCATAAACCCCCTACAGGCCAAGGTGGATGCTATCCAAAAGTGGCCTGTCCCACGGTCCAAGAAGCAGGTCCAATCCTTCTTAGGCTTGGCCGGATACTACAGGCGATTTGTACCACACTACAGCCAAATCGCTGCCCCACTGACCGACCTGACCAAAAAGACCCAGCCAAATGCAGTTAAGTGGACTGATGAGTGTCAAAAGGCCTTTACCCAGCTTAAGGCAACGCTCATGTCTGACCCTGTGCTCAGGGCCCCGGACTTTGACAAGCCATTCCTAGTAACCACAGATGCATCTGAGCGTGGTATAAGAGCAGTGCTCATGCAGGAAGCAACAGATCACAACTTCCATCCTGTTGTGTTTCTCAGCAAGAAACTGTCTGAGAGGGAAAGTCACTGGTCAGTCAGTGAAAAGGAATGCTATGCCATTGTGTACGCCCTGGAAAAGCTACGCCCATATGTTTGGGGACGGCGGTTCAAACTACAAACTGACCATGCTGCACTAAAGTGGCTTCATACTGCCAAGGGGAACAACAAGAAACTTCTTCGTTGGAGTTTAGCTCTCCAAGATTTTGATTTTGAAATTCAGCACATCACAGGAGCTTCTAACAAAGTAGAGGATGCACTCTCCCGTGAGAGTTTCCCAGAATCCAGTAGTTAAAAAGTGTTCTTAAAACGTAGAAGTCTGTTAGTTATATACTTAGTGGTATATGTAAAGGTGCATGTGTTGTATTAATCTGTTTATTTTAAAGTTCTAGAAGGAAATCGCTGCCAGTGAGCTTCCCCACTGTCTGCAATTTGGGGGGCGTGTCATAAACAGATAGCTAAGGGTTAATGTCTCTTTCACCTAAAGCACCTGACCAGAGGACCAATCAGGAAACCGGATTTTTTCAACTCGGTGGAGGGAAGTTTGTGGCTGAGTCTTTGTCTTCTGCCTGCTTTTCTCTGAGCTTTGGAGAAGTAGTTTCTGCTTTCTAATCTTCTGTTTCCAAGTTGTGAGTACCAAAGAGTTTGTTTCTTTTGTATTTACATGTCTATAGTTGCTGGAGTGCTTTGATTTGTATTCTTTTTGAATAAGGCTGTTTATTCAATATTCTTTTAAGCAATTGACCCTGTATTTGTCACCTGAATACAGAGAGACCATTTGTATGTATTTTTTCTTTCTTTTTATATAAAGCTTTCTTTTTAAGATCTGTTGGAGTTTTCTTTACTGGGAAACTTCAGGGAAATTGAGTCTGTACTCACCAGGGAATTGGTGGGAGGAAGAAGTCAGAGGGAGGTCTGTGTGTGTTGGATTTGTTCGCCTGACTTTGCATTCCCTCTGGGTGAAGAGGAAAGTGCTTGTGTTTCCAGGACTGGAATTACAGAAGGTGGATTCCCTCTGCTTAGATTCACGGAGTTTGCTTCTGTCTATCTCTCCTGGAGCGCCTGGAGGGGGAAAGGGAAAAAGGATTATTTCCCTTTGTTGTGAGACTCAAGGATTTGGGTCTTGGAGTCCCCAGGGAAGGTTTTTCAGGGGGACCAGAGTGCCCCAAAACACTCTAATTTTTTGGGTGATGGCAGCAAGTACCAGGTCCAAGCTGGTAACTAAGCTTGGAGGTTTTCATGCTAACCCCCATATTTTGGACGCTAAGGTCCAAATCTGGGACTAAGTTATGACACACCCAGCCTCGTGGGGGCCCCAATATTGGTTGGGAAGGGGGCAGGATCTGTGCAATGCTTGGTGTAATGGGATCCCGTTTATGGCATTATCTCAGCTGAGCAGAGAGGTGTATGCCCTGATCTCAGTCAGGGGGACTGTGCTGCCCTTTCCCCTTCTAATGGTCTTGGCCACCTCCTCTCCCAGCGGGTCCAGGACAGAGACTCCTGCAATCCAATCACCTGCCTGAAGGTGTGGCCAAGGAAGATGGTGGAGCAGTTCGCGGAGCAGCGCGGGCAGTTGCTGTGGTGGTCAAGCCAGCTCCAGGAATCAGCTTAGCAAGCAGGTGCTTGGGGTGGCCACTCCAGAGAGGGGCGGCATGTCCAGCTATTTGACAGCCATTTGGCAGAGGGTCCCTCACTCCTGCTCAGAGTGAAGGACCTCCCGCTGAATTGTCGCAGATCACAGCTTTTTTTGTTGTTTTTTGGCTGCTTAGGGCGGCAAAACCCCTGGAGCTGGCCCTGTATGGACATGCAGGAGCTGATGCTGGAGAAAGAAGCCCAGCACAAAGCTGGAGGCAGAGCTGATGTGGGCAGCTGAGACCTTCCTGGAGATCTACGGGAAGCACCTCAAGAAATTCGCCATTTTGGTGGGCGTGGGGCAGGGGCGGTGGTTCTGGGACTGGTGTGCAGAGCTGCCGGCGCCGGGATTGCTGGTGCTGTCATTGCTGCCGAGGCGGCTGGGGCGCTCGCTGTGGCTGAGGTGGTGGCCATTGGGGCTGGGGCGGGCGCTGCAGCCGGGATCATCATGGGTGGGGGCGTGGGCGGGGGAGTTGGTGGGAACATCGCCTGGAGGGATAGGCAGAGGGTTGACACTGCTGGTGGTGGAAGGAGGGGGACGGAACCGAAGATCTATCTGATGACAAACCCCTGATCTGATCAGTGCCCCCCCCCATCTGGGGCTGACGAATGGGGTGATGGGGCTGCAGCATGGCCCAGACACGTCCCCCAGAAGCCACCCCAGAGCAAGGAGCCGTCGCCCCCAGATTCTAAGAAGAGACATTTAGATCCTCTTGTCTGACCTGCTGTGCCACCCAGGCCGGAGAACGCTGCCCACTTCCCCCTGCGTTGGGCCCAATATCTCCCATTGCACTAAATCATCTCCTGGAAAGGCGGCCAGTCTGGCTCGGAAGCCAGAAGAAACAGAGACCCTGTTGAACTTCAAGTGCTGCACAGGATCTTTTCAGGGGGAGTAAGGCAAAGTGCCACATTCCTTCCTAATACATGTATCAATCAACACTGTATCATCTGATCTATATTACACTCATGCACACACACGCACAGACACACTCCGTTTTGTCGTTGTTACCAGCTAACTGCTTCCCTTAATTTCACTGGCCAGGTGAGTTAGATGGGGGAGGGGTGGAGCTGGGCTTCTGCCGTTCCGGATCGATGCTCCATGTTGACAAGACGAGACCTGGGTCCCTCTGCAAGACACCTCACCTTTTTAGCAGCTTCCCTCTTATGTAAATCTGTACCAGCTTCAAAATCTGTGTCTGTATCCGTTGGGCCTTTGTCCTGCTTTCTTCTAGGGGTTGTCCCAATGCTGCCACATTTATTTTCGAAGAGGGTGTTTCCAAAAGAAGGTGCTGGCTTCTAACCCCCAAGGCTGTCAGTGTGTCTGCTCTTCTTCGGTGAGCCCAGCTGACAAGTTGTATTGTTCCTGTGTCTGGCTCCCAGCCCCTCTGCAAGGGGTGCAGCTGTCTGGAGATGCTGCCTTCCCACCTTCCTCATCCACCCCTCGTTCAGTCAACAGGGCCATTGATTAACGGGGCGGATCTTATTCTACTCCTAGAGAAAAGACATTTTTCTTCTACCTTAACTATCCTTAGGGGCTATGACATTATACCAAGGCTCAATACAAAATTTCTATATAAGGATTTGATACAAAGTTCCCATATCAAAGGACTTGATACAAAGATGTCTGAAAATAGAGGCTATATATGGGTAGGCTTAATACAGGGTTATATGAAGAGGCATAATACAAAATCATATGAAAGTTATGTGAAGATGTTTAATGCAGAGATTTATCTACATGCTGCTTTCCCACTGGTGAATCACCTGCACTGTGAAAAATCCGGTGCCTCGTTTCCGATTGGAGTGTGTCTGGCTTTAACTTCCAGCCCTCGGTTCTCGCTCTGCCTTCCTCCAACGTTGCAAGGCCACTCTGGCTGCAAGCAAAGCAGCTGGAAATGCTTTGCCAGTGATCATGTCTCAAGATCACTGACTTACTTCCTACATTGGCAGTCCTGTGGTGCTGTCCTGGGGGACAGATCTCCAGCTGCCCCTCTGAGCGGGAAGGTGGGTCCAGGGGAGAGGGCACAGGAAGATGTGGGTTCCCTGCTCTACCAGGGACTTCCTCTGTGACCTTGGCCAAGTCCCTTAGCTTCTCCGTGCCTCAGTTTCCCATCTGTATAAGGAGGGTACTAATGCATTGGAAGATGGTGAGGGGTTTGAGCTCTACTGAGAGAAAGTGCTGCCCAAGGAATCATTATTTATTCTGGGGGAGGGCTATAAAACCATCCGAAGATAAAGGGAATCGGTTCCACACCCATGAACAGGGGTGGCTCCAGGCATCAGTGCAGAAAGCGCGTGCCTGGGGCGGCAAGCCATGGGGGGCGCCCTGCTGGTCGCTGTGAGGGCGGCAGTCAGGCTCCCTGTGGCAGCAGGCCTGCAGGAGGTCCACCAGTCCTGCGGCTTCAGCAGCAATATCGGCGTGACCAGCGGACCTCCTCCAGGCGCGCCGCCAAAAGCCGCCTGACTGCCTTGCTTGGGGTGGCAAAATACATAGAGCCGCCCCTGCCCATGGACGCACGCCGAGCAGGGGACACTGTCTGGCCAACTCCACAGGAAGGCTCAGCTCCTCCCTTCAGCGCTGGTGAAAGGCCAGGAGTTGGGCGTGGGAATTTCCAGCCAATAGGGCTCGGGCTAGCGGGACGCTCCAGCTGTTCCACACCCACACCAGCCTCGGTGGTGCCTACGATCTGATAGAATTCCCCAGGAGTGGCTTTCTGAACATCTTTATTCCTGTGTTTGGGGGGAAACACAGAAGGGGAAACAGTTTAGCCACTATACAGAAATGTACAACAGGGCCATCTGAACAGGAATTTCATTTGACTCCTCAGGGCGTGAGGTAAAAGATAATTTGGCTTCAATCCTAAACGATCCAGCCAGCGGAGCTGATTAAGTCCCAAACGGGGTTTATAACGAAAGGGACGACCTCCTCTTTAGATTTCCTCTTTTCTGATCTAAGGATTGAGTCTCGCTGCTTTAATTTGATGGAAATGTGGGTCTGGAAGGGACCTTGAGAAGTCCTCAAGCCCAGCCCCCGGCGCTGAGGGAGGACCAAGTAGTCCCAGACCAGCCCTGATGGGGGTTTGTCCCACCTGCTCTTAAAAGCCTCCAATGCCAGAGATTCCACAACCCCCCTCAGTCACCTAGTGCAGGGCTTGGCCAGCTTTAGGGCTACACACTTTTTATGACGTCCAACCCCCGACTCCCTTGCTGCACACTAAGCTGTTTCGTTCTTGTCCTCGCCTTGGAGGACGTGGGGAACGATTGATCACCTTCCTCTTTATAACCATCTTTGACATATCAGACTACCGTTCTCAGGTCCCTCCCCAGCCTTCTCTTCTCCAAACATGCCCAGTTCTTTCAACGGTTCCATATAGGCCCCGTCTTCTAAACCTCTGATCATCTTTGTCCCTCTCCTCCGGACTCTCTCCAATTTGTCCATCTGTCTTAAAATGCAATGATGAAAACTGGACTAAGGATGCCAGCTGAGGCCTCACCAGTCACTGTTTTCCCTCTTTATACAGGAGTCTGGCTTTTAAACTCAGCGCATATCAATCACGTAGGATCTGTGGTGGGTTCCCCCCTCAGGGTGCCACTTGGAACTGGGGTACCCTAAGCCCCCTGACCCACCTGCCTGGGCTCCCTTCTACACTGTACTGCTGTGACAAACTGCCCGGTCCTCCCCAGGCTTCAGCCTGCATTTTTACCAAACACACATACAGGTAGGGATACGTCCAGCTGAAATTACTTGCAGACGCTCTGACCAGTCCCTGCATGGGAAGGCTACAGCTAGGGCACGTCCCAGTTCCTAAGGCACACACCCCCTCTGGGGTATAAACCCAAATTATACTGACTTGCACTGCACAGGGAACTTGATCATCACTTAGCCTCACTCTCCACCCCCACCCCCAACTGAACGTGTGGAAACACGTCTGGAGAACAAAGACTGAACGGGGGAGGTGGCCCAGGCTGGACAGGAGAATCCCAGCCTGTGTAGTAAGGAACTAGCCCATCCGGGTGAGACACGGCTTCATTCAAATCCTGTCCAATTCATAGAACTCAGATTGCGATTTTACCTTTATTTCTTAGGAAACCAGCTCTCTCCGTCCCCCTGAGCATCCCAGCAGCCCCTCTTTGCACCTGGCCCGCCACAGAGCCCTCTTGCTGCAACACAGAGTCACAGATCCCCAGGCCACAACGGACCCTTGTGAGCACCTAGCCTGAGCTCCCTGTATAACCCGGGCCAGAGAACAGCCCAGAACTAATTCCTGGTTCAACTAGAGTAGATCAGTTAGATAAACAGTGGTTGGTGATGGAGAATCCCCCGCACTCCTTGGTGAGCCGGGCCAATGGGCTGTGACTCTCAATGTTAAACGTTGACACATTATTTCCAGTCTGAATTTGTCTAGCTTCAACTTCCAGCCAATGGGTTGTGTCAGAACAAAGAGATGGACGAGGCCTCCAAGATCTACTTTCTATTCCCCTTGTAGGTACTTTCAGATGAGTTCCAGGCTCCCCTGAACCTCCTCGTCGTTAAGCTGAATAGACGGGTATCAGATTTGGACACAGGATGGCAGACGAGGTCTTCCCAGTAGTCGCATGATACACAGAACAGAATGCTGTGCAACAGCACTCTGAAACCCCTTCCAAGCCATTCCCAGAAAGAAGGTTTCACTTCTTTATACGGAAGCTCCATTAGAGGAAATAGCTTTGCTTTCGCTGGATACAGACTCTTTGTCGACTGACTGGGTGTCCTGTGTGTTCCTCTTAGGAGAATATGGTGCTGCCCTCTCTCTACAAATGCCTCATCAGCACAAAGATGGTAAAATGACAATTTCCATTTCCTTTCAAAATCATTCCGTTTCTCTCCATTCCCCCCCTTTTTAAATTAATCTCATCCACCTCACACACAAACACTTTTGAGAATGAGAGAAAAGGAACATAATTTTGTAAAAATGAATATTGTTTCATATTAGGTTTTATTTTTGTCAAGAAAACCATTTTTTTGGACCAAAACAAACATTTTCAATTTGGTCCAAAAGCCCTTTTTTGTCCAAAAAAAGTTTGACAAAAAGTTCTCAACCCGCCCTCCTTAAATTATTTCTTGACATTTAAGAGAGCATTTGGCTGGCAAAGTACAAACCTATTATGCCCTTAAGTCATCCTCAGACTTCACAGCCTCAAAATGTAAGTAGTTAAACAGAGTATATCCCATACAGCACTGGAGCAGAAGGGAATTACGTGCAGAAAACAAGCCGTCGGTACCTGCCTATGAGATAGGTGTGATTTTCCAACCCATCCTCTAGATCTCGATGGAGCTTTAGTTCTGCTGGGTTCCTCTACACTTGAGCTGATGCTGGGAGCAGCTGTACGGTTCTTACTAGATTTCAGCAGAAGTTTCCTTCAAGGGTCTCAGGATGCATCTTTGAGGGCAAGTCAGGTGACAAACTTTCATATTTAATAATACATGGCCAATCAAGTTGAACCACTTCTCACTTTAGCTATCATCCTTTTTACAGTCAGAGAAATACAGGCTGACTTGTGTAGTTTCATTCTTTGCAACAGGATACAATCAACTCCCGATTATCCAAATACCTGGGGGGGACATGGATTGTATTCAGAAGATTGGAAGTTTGGATAATCCAGAGGGCAGGAGCCATTCAGCAACCAGGTGACCACCTACACATCTGGAGTGGGTTATCATCCTCCTCCTATTCCTAGCCGGGGGTCTCTGCTCTATTATCTGGAACTCCACATTGTCCAAATCCCTTCCTGGTCCCCTAGCATGAGGTACATGAGATCATGCTGCAGAGGACAAGTGTTTCATGCCGGTGGACAAGGAAGGGACTTGGATAATGCAGAGTTTGAATAACAGGGTTTCAGAAAAACAGAATTACACCTTATATCTACAGTTCTGGGGGTTAACGTCAGGATCAATCATAGGTTATGGATGTTCCTAAATTCTTCCTTTCAGCACTTTGCAGCTGGGAGAAGGTTGGCTAATTGCCATGATTTGTAATCTCAGGTTCTCTACACAAACGCCTTGGGGCTTTCTGTTGCGAGTTTTGCCCAAGAAACACCAGACTGACATTTCTAGTTGTTATTTTCCCTCTTTACACAGGGGTCCATTTTGGAACTTTCTGACCTTTCAGGCTTTTAAACTCAGTGAATATCAGTGGAGGAGCCAGACACGCTGGTGGCCCATTAAAGGAACCCACACTCCCAAGGACTGTCCCAGGAGCCGTGTACAATGGAGACCTCTCTGAGAGAGCACACAGACGATGGAGGCTGCTTGACTCATATCATAGCAAAGGCTCTTTCCAGCCAGCTGGAAGAAGCTATAAAACAGGGAAAGTGACATCATCACTTAGCCTCACTCCCCCCCCCCACCCCCAACTCAACACCTGGAGAACAAAGACTGAACTGGGGAGGTGGCCCAGGCTGGACAGGAGAATCCCAGCCTGTGTAGTAAGGAACTAGCCCATCTGGGTGAGACACGGCTTCATTCAAATCCTGTCTAGTTTATAGAACTCAGCTCAGAATTTTACTTTTATTTCAATTACTTTTAAACCAATTTTGATCTGGGCGCCTATTACTTATAATCACTTCAAATCTGTCTGTCGGTAGTTGATAAACTGGTTCTATGTTTTACCTAAAGCAGGGGGCTTTGCTTGAAGTGCCTGGGAGGAACAAGAGCTGGTGCCTGTCCTTGCCGCACTGAAGGAGGGGTGGACTGGGTTATAAACTTACAATGGTCAGGGCAAGATGGTTCAGCCCCGGGGTTGTAGGCTGGGGAACTGGGGGAAATTGGCTGGAGTCTCTTTATTGTTAGTTCATGAGTGAACTGGGAGAAGCATCCATGTAACGCAGCAGGGTCAGCCCTTGCCTGTGCAAGTGCAGTATGGGACAGAGGTTTGTGTTTTAGCAAGAGCATCACAGAGTGAGAGAAAGCCCAGGTTGGAGGGACTCAGTGGTACCCCATTGCCAGGTTCCATTTGAGGGACCCTATCACACCACTTGCTCTGCAAACCCCTCTGTATCCCCCTGCAGGCTGCCAATTTACACACCTGATTCCATTACACTCCAGTGCCCAGTCACCTGCCCTCGGCACCCCCCCAAAGCGCCCAACTGCTGCCTCCATGGAAACAGAGCTCCCCTGCTCCACTTCATTCCCATGCTCTCCTGCAGACCTCGCCCTTAGGCAGGTTGGGTAAGGACCTGGGGACTAGAACCCAGGTCTGCAGAGCCACCAGGGGCCAGGCGGAGGCACAGCCAGGGAACACTGTGGGAGGAGGCACCACAGGAAGTGCCACCCACAAGACCGAGTGACAGTGCCCTGCACCCCTCTGACTGGCCAGCTGACCAGGGCCGATGCAACCCAATAGGCGACCTAGGCAGTCGCCTAGGGCACTAGCATTTGGGGGGCGGCATTTCAGGTCCTTCGGCGGCAACCGTGGCGGCTGGATATTCGGCCACCCTGGTCGTCATCAGCATTTAGGTGGAGGGAGCTGGGGCAGGGTGGCCTGCAGCAAGAGGAGGGGGGCACACAGGGGAACCGCTCCCCGTCCCAGCTGACCTCTGCTCCGCCTCCTCCCCTGAGCACGCCGTCGCCGCTCCGCTTCTCCCACCTTCCAGGCTTGCAGCACCAAACAGCTGATTGGTGCCGCAAGCCTGGGAGGCAGGAGAAGTGGAGCAGCAACGGTGTGCTCTGGGAGGAGGCGGAGCAGAGGTCAGCTGGAGCAGGGAGCTGCCGCACGGCTCCCCAGGCCGGGGAGGAGCTGCCGCAGGGTGGGGTGTCACATGGCGGAGTGGGGGAGCTGCTGCAGGGGGAGGTGCCTCAGGGTGGGGGGGGAGGAGAGCTGCCACAGGGCTCGAGGGGAGGGTGCAAGTTTCGTCTAGGGCACGAAACATCCTTGCACCTGCCTGCAGCTGCCCCTACTAAACCTCCAGGGAGGTCCCAGGAAATTGGCTGGGGAACCACAGACCTTGGCCTGCTGCACCGCTAGACTCTGGTTTGGCTCCCGATCTCTGGTCTCTGACTCCAGCCTGACGCTGACCCGGATTCTGGTCTACAGGATCTGGCCTTGTGATTCCTCCAACTCCTGCCCAGCAACTCCCTTCCCGGGTGGGCAGCCTCAGCCTCGCTGTGACGGCTTGGCCAGACCACCTACGCCGCTGCCAGGGTTCCCCCCTACTCTGAACTCGGGGGTACAGATGTGGAGTTCCACATGAAAGATCCCCTAAGCTTCTTAAAAGAAGAACTTTATTTATAAAGAACAAAGTAAAGGAATCACACCTGCAAAATCAGGATGGAAGGTAACTGTTCAGGGTAATAAAAAGATTTTAAACACAGAAGATTTCCCTCTGGCTCAGCTTCACAGTTACAAAAACAGGAATAAAGCTACCCCTGTGGCATAGGAAAATTCACAAGCTAAACCAAAAGATAACCTAACCCATTTCCTTGCCCTACTTACAGTTTCTGTGGATTTAGATGGATTATTCCAGGTATATTTTCAGGAGATGTTGTACCTGCCAGGCTTCTCCCTCCGTCCAGAGACGAAACAAACAACAAACAAATCCTCCCCCGACAGATTTGAAAGTATTTTCTTTTCTTATTGCTCCTTCTGGTCAGGTGCTAGCTAGGTTATTTGAACCACATAACCCCTTACAGGTAAGGTATTCAGTACAGTTGCCAAGGTTGCTACTCTTCCCCCTATTCAGGACAGCCCCCCATCCCTTTCAGATTTACAGTCAAACCAAACTGAAGTTCATTTAACAGAGTCTCAGATAGAGATTCAAATAAAAGGCAAGTAAAAGGCTTTGGAAACCTGAGATTACATGGAAAAGGAAAACATCAGACACCATCTAGAGCCCATTCTTGCTAACAGGTTTCTTTCCTGTCTGCTGAGGTGTCTCTCACAGCGCTTCTCCAGTCCAGAGATCGGGGATCCCCCGTTCCCCTACACCCTCCACTGGCTGAGTCACTCCTCTGTAATGGGCCATTTCTTCTGGTCTTATCCAGTCACAAGCGATTGTCTCTGAGCCCAGGGGCCCCCTCTTCTGAGCATCCCCTTGGTGGTTTGCCTCTGGCCAGCCTGCATCTCGTCCAGCCAGCAGACAGATGCTGCCTGCATGGATGTGCATTGGTCTCCCATTGACAGGGTCGGCTCCCAGCTGCCCCCTGCCTCAGGTTTGATTCCCAAAAGATTTGGAACTTAATCTCCTACCTGGGACCTGGATCTAAAACCGTTGCTCATACAAACATCTGGGGAGCAGGAGGAGCGGGTGGGGGTGCAAGCTCTGGGAGGGAGTTTGGCGGTGGGAGAGGGTGGGGGTGCAGGTTCTGGGTGGGAGTTTGGGGATGGGAGGGGGTAGGTGTGCAGGCTGTGGGAGGGGGGTGCAGGCTCTGGGAGGGGGTCGGGGGTGGGGGTGCAGGCTCTGGGCGGGAGTTTGGGGATGGGAGGGGGTTGGGGTGCAGGCTCTGGGAGGGGGTTGGCGCATACCTGGGGCTCCAATTGGCCACAGGGGCACGCAGAGGCACATCCCCGCCCCGGGGCCTGCAGACCCATGGAGAGAGAAGACAGATGCCGCTGCGCTGCCGGGGCCTCGGGCCACTGTAAATCACCGGGGGGGAGCATCCGGGGGCAGCAGGTGGGACCAAGGGAGAGACCCGTCCCCAAAACTGCTGGAGCCCAACTGGCCACATTGCAGAGGTTCACGGGCTGCAGATGGCCGGCAGGCCGGGAGTTTGAGACCCCTGCCCTAAAGCTGGCCAAGCCCTGCACTAGGTGACCGAGGGGGGTTGTCGAATCTCTGGCATTGGAGGCTTTTAGGAGCAGGTGGGGCAAATCCCCGTCAGGGCTGATCTGGGACTACTTGGCCCTGCCTCAGCGCCGGGGGCTGGGCTTGAGGACTTCTCAGGGTCCCTTCCAGACCCACATTTCCATCAAATTAAAGCAGCGAGACTCAATCCTTAGATCGGAAAAGAGGTCGTCCCTTTCGTTAGAAACCGCACTCAGGCCTTAATCAGCTCTGCTGGCTGGATCTTTCAGGCTTGAAGCCAAATTATCTTTTACCTCATTCCTTGTGGAGCCAAATGAAATTCCTGTTCAGATGGCCCTGTTGTACATTTCTGTACAGTGGCTAAACTGTTTCCCCTTCTGTGTTTTTCCCCCAAACACAGGAACAAAGATGTTCAGGAAGCTACTCCTGAGGGAAGTCTGTGGCACTGCCTACTACAGAATTTTGTAGAAATTGAGGTTGTGCACACAGAATTTCATTTCTCTCCTCATCCCCCCAAAAATGGGCTGCAGAGACGTTGGCCACCACTGGGAGGTGCTGGACCAGAAGAGCCCAGCTCCCACAGAGAAGACAATGCCAGGGGGAGGGGGAAGGAATTGGAAGGGTCCCACCGCTGCCGTTCCCAGCACCCCCTGAAGGAAGGAGGCGACGGTGTGCACAGGGGCGCTGGAACAGTTTGTGTAGTGGGGGAGCTGAGAGCCATCGAACCAAACCCTAAGCCCTGCATATGATGGAAACCACTTCAAGCCAGGGGGTGTGGCAGCACCTCCAGCACCCCTAGTTCCAGCACTAGGGGCATGCAGGAAATTCCGTGCCAGCCCCAGACCTACCATTGGGCTGTTTCTCACTCTGGATCCATGGGCTCTGGGCAGGGTAGGGTCTGTGTGTGTCTGGTCTGGGCGGGCAGTGGCTGGGCTCGGTGTGGGGGAGGTGTGAGTGGCTGGGCTGGGGAGGGCCTTACATCTAGATGAGGGGGCTGAGTGTCTGGCACCCATCTGCGCGCGGGGTGAGGGGACAGAGAAGCAGGAACAGAGTTTTCAGGGTTTTTTCAACTTTCTACTCTTGGGGGGAAAAAGAGAGAGAGAGAGAGAGAGTGTGTGTGTGTGTGCACACGCGCGCGTGCACACACACACGTACAGAAATACTTGCTGACGGGTATTTTGAAATAAATTACCAAAATAATGGAAACTGGTGTGATTATATAGTGTTATTTTGACAAACAAAATATGCAGAATTTTAAACTATGTGCAGGATTTTTAATTTTTTGGTGCAGAATTCCCCCCTGGAGCATTTTAAAGCCCTTCCATTAACCAGAAGTTGCATCTTCCCCTAACCGAATTAGAACTGACGGTTTCTGTGGAGACTTGTCCCAAAACTAGGAACTCACCATTCAAGGTTCGATGAGTCAGAACTTCAGTGTTATTTAAATCTGGGAGATTAGGCTTTAACACTCCCCACGGCGGTCATTTACAGGTGCTCCAACACACGCACATGCTCATCTGTACATTGACCCCCTAACACAATACCCCAAATATCTTTTCTCCTGTTGGGCACAAAGGAGAATGGTTAAATGCCGCCATTGCTCTGAGACCATCCTGCACCCACAACCCGTTGCCTGGCCACCTTCCAGCAGAACAACCCTAACCTCTCCCATTGAACACTTTGCAGACCATAGTCTCACGTGACTTCTATTCTCTCTTGCTACATACCGAGAGGTCCAGCCTCTGAAAACCTACAGCCCTGGATATTAGGTTTCCAAGTAGTTCTTAGGAAGATAGGACTCAAAGAGCAGGTTAAGGGGTGACTAGATCCCAGGGCATAAAGTACCCACCGGGGAAACAATTATTTGATAATGGGTCCTTCAGTCTAGCACAGAAAGGTCTAACATGCGCCAATGGCTGGACGCTGAAGCTAGACAAAACTCAGACTGGAAGTAAGGAAGAAATTTTTAACAGTGAGAACAACTGGAACAATTCCCCGAGGGTTGTGGCAGATTCTCCCTCACTGGCCATTTTTAAATCAAGATGGGAAGTTTCTCTAACAGGTCGCTCTAGTTCAAACAGGAATTAATTCAGGGCAGGGTCGTGCCTGTGTTACCCAGGCCTTGGAATCTGTCAGGGGAAGGGGCGCTCCCGACTCACCACGGACAGGCCAGGATGGAGCTGACCCCGTACCTCACGCTTCTGAGCTCTGTTGGATCGTAGGTGCCTGCGGAGGCTGGCGTGGAACAGCTGGAGCATCCCACTAGCCCGAGGTCTCATTGGTTGGAAATCCCCATACCCAAGTCCTGGCCTTTCTCCAGCGCTGAGGGGTAGGAGCTGAGCCTTCCTGTGGAGATGGCCAAAGGGGTCCCCTGCTCGGCGTACATTCATGGGTGTAGAAACAATTCCCTTTAGCTTCAGATGGTTTTATAGCCCTCCCCCGGAATAAATAACGATGCCTGTTTCTTGGGTAGCGTTTTCTGTCAGTGGAGCTCAAACCCCTCACCATCTTCCAATGCATTATTACCCATTAGACAGATGGGAATATGAGGCACAGAGAAACTAAGGGACTTGGCCAAGGTCAAAGTCTCTGGCAGAGCAGGGAACCCACATCTTCCTGTGCCCTCTCCCCAGAACCCGCCTTCCCGCTCAGAGGGGCGGCTGGAGATCTGTCCCCCAGGACCGGACCACACGACTGCCGTTGTAGGAACTCAGCCTGGCGCCTGTTGTCACCTCAGCACGTGATCTCGGGACAGGACCATCAGCCAGGCGTTTCTAAGCATTTCACGTTACAGCCAGAGTGGCCCTGCAACGTCGCAGGAAGGCAGAGCGAGAACCGAGGGCTGGAAGTTAAAGCCGGACAAACTCCCATCAGAAACGAGGCATCGGATTTTTCACAGCGCGAGTGATTTATCAGTGGGAAAGCGGTGAGGTCTCTGTCTCTTCTGGTTTCTGAGCCAGACTGGCCGCCTTCCGGGAGATGGTTTAGTGCAACAGGAGATGTCGGGCCCAACGCAAGGGGAAGTCGGCGGCGTTCTCCAGCCTGGGTGGCACAGCAGGTCAGACGAGAGGATCTAAAATGTCCCTTCTTAGAAGCTGTGGGCGACGGCTCCCTGCTCTGGGGTGGCTTCTGGGGGACGTGTTTGGGCCACGCTGCAGCCCCGTCACCCCATTTGTCAGCCTCAGATTCGGGGGGAGAGGGACACGCCGATCAGATCAGGGGGCTGTCATCGGATAGATCCTCAGTTCTGTCCTCCTCCTCCCTCCCACCACCAGCAGCCTCAGCCCTCTGCCTATCCTTCCGGGCGATGTTCCCACCAATTCCCCCGCCCACGCCCCCACCCACGACAATCCCAGCTGCAGCGCCCGTCCCAACCCCTATGGCCACCACCTCAGTCAAGGCGAGCGCCCCAGCCGCCTCGGCAGCAATGACAGCACCAGCGATCCCGGCGCCGGCAGCTCCGCCCACCGGTCCCAGAACCAGCGCCCCCACCCCCACGCCCGCCACAATGGCGAATTTCTTGAAGCGCTTCCCGTAGGTCTTCAGGAAGGTCTCAGCCTCCTGTGTCAGCAAATCCTCCAGCTCCGTCAGCAGGGCCTCTTTCTCCGGTGCCGGCTCCTGCATGTCCGTCCGGCATCGCCACAGCAAGTGCCCGCGCCGCTCCGCAAACTGCTCTGTCATCTTGCTCGGCCACACCTTCAGGCAGGTAAACATATTCTGGGAGTCGCCGTCCTGCGCCCACCAGGAGAGGAGATGGCCAAGAGCGTTAGATGGGGCAAGAGCTGAACAGACCCCACCCCCTGACCGAGATGGGGGCCCCCATCGCGCCGAGCAGGACACAATCCGGGAGTGAGATGGGGGTACCCCCTCGCGCCAGTGTGGAACAGACCTGGACTGGGGTCGGGGCCCCCCATTGCGCCAGGCCCAGCACACAAATTCAGCGAGAGACCATCCCTGCCCCCAAAAGCTCACAGGCTAAAACCCCCGAATGCAGGGTCATTCTCTCACTTTGACAGATGGGGAAACTGAGGCCCAAAGAAACTCAGACACACCCCCCAACTCACCTTCTCCTTGAGAAAGAGAGCGTGGTCTGCGTGGGCTCTGTCCAGGACTCTCTGGTTGTGGAAGGCGATGGCCATCTGCACGGGGAGGACAAGAGTAGGGTGAGTCACAGCTTATGGGGCCCCCGGCAGCTCCCACCGCAGCAACCTCATGTAACAGAGCGACGCCACTAGCCAGTGTGAAACTACAACTCCCATGAGCCACTTCGGCAGCTCAGCCTGAAGCCAGGCACCCAAACTACAAGACCCATGATGCCCCACAGCCATGGACTCCCATGATGCATCACCTCCCTCCTCTCTGGTGCATCATGGGAGCTGCAGTCCCATCAGAGAGCTGATTTATGGGGAGAAAAAGGAGCATGCTGAGCCAAACTATTATTCCCATGAGACACCACAGAGACATTTCCAGATCGAAGTATTTCGGCTTTTGATATTTCAACAGAAACTCAAATTTGTCTGCAGGGGAAAAAAAACAAATTTTCCAACAAGTGGTAACACACTCCTGAGATGCAGCTACCTCTGGGGTGGAGCATATGGACACGCGTGCGCGCGCGCACACACACACGCGCGCGCACACACACACACACACACACACCCCTAATGCAGCCACTTCTGGGGTGAGGCAGCTGGGGAATAGCCTCACAGCAACCCCACACGGGGATGGCTTGCCCGACATGGAGATGCAGCCACCTTTCAGGCGAGGCAGCAGCAGTAAGACAAAAGTAGGAAGCAGTTTTACATCGGAAGTGAATTCAGGAGGTGGGACACATCCCTGGATCAGGTCAGGGGCAGAGACGGACAGAGAAGGTACCTGAGCGGGAGAGGAGAAGCCACAGTGATGTTTCTTCATCAGATCAGAGAATTTCTGCAAGGAAAGCACAAGAAATCACAATACAGACTCCACAGAGCTTAGGAAAATGTGAATATGGGGACGGCTCGCCCGGCGCTGAGATGCAGCCACCTCTGGGGCAGGGCAGCTGGGGAATGGCCATAAGACAACCGTGGGAATCAGTTTGGCGGGGGAAATGAAGAACTTCCTTGGATGATGTAGGAAGGCTCAGCAGAATCATCCAAGCTGGGTTTCTGCTAGGATATAAATACCACCCCAATTCTTAATTAACAAAAATTCAGCAAAAGGCCTAAGCCCCCACCCTGCTCCCCACAGCACAGCGCCCCTAGTGCCACCATGGGGTAGTGCGGGCAGCCATGACTGCCAGGGGAAAGCGTCCCTACAAACCCCCCACTCCGCTCCCTGCAGCACAGCGCCCCCTAGTGCCACCATGGGGTATTGGTACCGCCCTGACTGCCAGGGGAGAGCGTCCCTACAGGCCTGCCACCCCGCAGCACAGCGCCTCCTAGTGCCACCACAGGGTATTGGGTACCGCCCTGACTGCCAGGGGAGAGCGCCCCCTACTGAGACCAATCCCCACCTTTATCTTGGCAGCGAGCTGTGTCCCAGTGAGCAGCGCCCCATGCCGGTCCCTCCAGACGTGCTGACCGACCGAGCCCACCAGGGTGGTGACATAGTCCCTCAGGCTGTCCCGGAAATCCTCATCCATGTCTGCGAAGAGAAGGGAGATGGCAATGAACCCGGAACCGGAGTGTCCCCCCACAGCCCATTCCCCAGCAGAGCCAGAGATGCCACATTGCCCAGGCTCAGAGCCTCTGTCCCGGATCCGTTACCTCTCAGGCTTCCCTGGTTTCCAGTCATGATCCGCTTGCCAGGGAAGGGCATCAGGTAACAGCGGCTGCTGCTTCTGCTCAGCACTTCCAGGGCCCTGGGGTGTTTGCAAGGGGATGTCGCCTCCAGCATCTGACGGAACCAGGGCAAAATCGGCAAAGTGAGACATCAACAGAGAGAAATACCCCAGGACCCCAATTCCCTGCTCCCAGAGCCAGCCAGGCCCTCGCCATGGGGCCGGATCGGAGCCAGCACCCCCCAGAGGGCAAAGGCCCCACATCCCATTCCCCCCAGTCACCTGTCGGACGTCTCTCAGATGCTCCTCCCCACCGTCGCTTCCAAGGACCACAGAGCTGCTCCAGTCCCGCACCAGCAGGTCTAGGTGCTGCAGGGGAGACAGGACGATGTCAGGAGGGGACGGGTGAACCCCTCGGGTGTGGGGCAGGAGCATCCCATGCAGGGCAGGGCAAGGGATGGGGGGGGAATGTTGTCTCACCTGAATGGACTCCAGCTCGTATTCCTTTCCCACCTCTTCGGCCACGTGCAGAAACATCTGCAGAGCGGAGAGGCCAGGGGGGTGAGTCTGGGGCTGGGATCTCTGGGGCAGGGAGGCAGAGTGTGCCCTGGGGGTGGGTGGGAGTGGAAATCCTACCAACACACACACACACACACACACACACCAGCTCCAGCCTGGTCTCGGTCTGTTACCAGGGTCCAACAGCTTTCCCCTGTGGTGCAGAGACACCTAGGGGCCAAAGAGCAGAACTGCATGCCGAGGTTCCCCTCTCCCCTGCCCCATGCCAGGGGCTCTATTTGCCCCCATGCCCACCAATGGCAGGAACAGAATAGACCAAGATGCCAAATACTGAGACGTTCCCAGAGTCCTGGCAACACCCCTGTTCTCAGTAAGCCTGGAGCACAGGCAGAGGCGAGCTCCAGCCCCTGGAGCAGCACAGAAGCTGGGCCCTCCTGGATACAGCCCCAGGACTCCTGGGTTCTATCCCCAGCTCTGGGAGAAGAGTGTGATCTAGTGGTTAGAGCAGACAGTGCTGGGAGCCACGACTCCAGGGTTCTATCCCCAGTTTTGGGAGAGGAGTGGGGTCTAGTGGTTAGAGCAGACAGTGCTGGGAGCCACAACTCCTGGGTTCTATCTCTGACTGTTCCACCCATGTGACCTCAGGCAAGTCACTGATTCTCTCTGGCCCTCAGTTTCCCCAGCTGTAGAATGGGCAGACAACCCCATTGGGGCTGTATGAGAATGGCGCTGCATCCTTCACCTCCAGATATTCCAGATCAGGGTCCTTTATCTGGCTGGAAACATTCAGGATCTGCAAGTAATGAGAGAGGACAGGGCTAGATGCAGAAACCAGCATGACCCTCTCCCCACAGCAAAGCGCCCCCTAGGGCCAACCTGGGGCATCAGGGCCAGCCCTGGCTGCCAGGGGAGAGCGCCCCCTACTGAGCACTGCCCCGTTCCCCACAGCACAGCGCCCCCTAGTGCCGCACTGGGGCATTGGGGCCAGCCCTGGCTGCCAGGGCAGAGCGCCCCCCGCTGAGCCCTGCCCCACTCCCTGCAGCACAGCGCCCCCTGGTGCCTACCTGGTAGGAGCCAAGCAGCATGGAGAGGGCGGAGAGTTTCACGCTGGTCTCTGTGCCTCTGGCAATGTCCATGGAGCCCTCAGTGTCGACCAGCAGCACGGCCACCTGCGGGGGGGCATGGGCCAGGGTCACACACCAGCTCCCCGATCTGCCCCCTGCATGTGCCAGCACCGAGTGAGACCCAACCCCAGAGGGGCACTGGGTTCCCTGCCTCCCCTCCCAGGCCCCGGTCACAGATCCCCCCCAGCCTCTGTCTGCTCTGCTCCCCCAAGTAGAGATCTGATGGGGTCACTCATTCCCCCACCCCATTTCCCCCCCCCTTCCACTCACCTTCCCCCACTCGGTGGGGACCCAGAAGGGCTGACTCCAGGCCCACACCCCCTTGGTGACACTGCGGGCGCCAATTCGCCACTCGAACCCCTCCAGGGGCTCCTCCTCCCGGCCCATCCAGGATCCGTCCTTCACATCCTGGGGGGGGGGAGGGAGACACGGGGGGAGGGGCAATTAGTGCAGGGGGACTGTGGGTATTTTATTAGCAGGCAGGTAGCGTGGGGACCGGTGCACTGGGAAGATAATGGCCAGGCAGCCTCAGGCTGAGGACGAGGCTCCAGACGCACACACGGCTCCCCACCCCCCTGACACAGCTGACAGGACGTGGTCAGGGGACACAGGTCACAGATTTGTGCTGGTCTGAGCCCCTCCAGCAGGGGGCAGGAGTTCAGACCACTGCTCAGACAGCGTGAGATAGGGAGGGGTGAGATACCAGCCACCCTAGGGCTCCCATCCCCACACACTGCCCTGTGGGAGGGGAGTGGGGTCTAGTGGTTAGAGCAGAGGGGAGCTGGGAGCCAGGACTCCTGGGTTCTCTTCCTGGCTCTGGGAGGGGATCAGGGCTGCACTCACCAGGTTCTGGAGCCGGCGCAGCAGGTAGTTCAGCAGGAAGGATTTGCCCCGGCGCTGCTCCCCGACGATGGACACCAGGCAAACGGGGGCGTCCCCCACCCCACCCTGCTCCAGGCAGCGGCTCAGGGCCTCCTCATCCAGCGTCAGGCCCCCTTCCTCGTCCAGACGCACCAGCTGCACCGGGCGCCCCGGCTCCGGCTGAGCCCCTGGCCCCTGTTGCAGGGACAGAGCAGGGTCAGAGCTGGGACCCCACCCCTGAGACGGTGAGTCCCCTGTGCCCTAGATCAGAGCCCCATTCCCATCCCCTGAACCAGCCTGTCCCACCCTGGGCCAGATCCAAGCCAGTGCCCCCTAGAGGGGAAAGGCCCCATGTCCCATCCTCTCCGCTCCACCCCACCTTCCAGCCAGCTAGTCCCCTCACCCAGCCCCCTGGATGGAGTCGCAGGTTGTTTGCTTGGTGGTTAATTTCTTATCAGGAGGTCTGAGCCCGGAGGTCCAGCTCCCCACTTATCAGCCCAGGGACCGGACCCATTGCTAAAGGGACACAGGAATCCCATTAGCCAGCCTTCCCTCTGACCCCAGGGCCCTAGCCTGGGGCTAGGAGGTGCTGTGCTGTAGGGTGTGGCATGTGGCTGTTCCTCAGCTGCCCACCCCAGAGGTGGCTGCATCTCTGGACCAACCAGGGCTGCTCCCACCTCAGGGCTCCCTGTTGCTGTCAGTGTCTCTTTGCACGGCAGGTCTCTGATTTTCTCCACCAGGCTTTTGACACATGTGTCTGGGATCATCCTGCCCCTGGAGCAGGGAGCCCGGCACTCCGGGCACTGGGACCCCGAGGCCGAGACCCCGCTCCAGTGAGCCACGAGGCAGCCCCGGCAGAAGTTGTGGCCACAGTCGATGGAGACAGGGTCCTCCAAGATGTCCAGGCAGATGGAGCAGGTGACGTCCTCCTGGAGTCGCTTCACCATCCCCTGTGGAGGTGGCTTCAAGGAGGGGGGTGGGATTGGCCTGGGAGACACACAGCAGGGGGCCTGTGAGCCAGGACTCCTGGGTTCTATCCCAGCCTGGGGAGGGGCCGGGAGCCAGGACTCCTGGTTCCTATCCCAGCTCGGGGAGGGGCCGGGAGCCAGGACTTCTGGGTTGTAGCCCAGCTCGGGGAGGGGCGGGGAGCCAGGACTCCTGGGTTCTAGCCCAGCTCGGGGAGGGGCGGGGAGCCAGGACTCCTGGGTTGTAGCCCAGCTCGGGGAGGGGCCGGGAGCCAGGACTCCTGGGTCCTAGCCCAGCTCGGGGAGGGGCGGGGAGCCAGGACTCCTGGGTTCTAGCCCAGCTCGGGGAGGGGCTGGGAGCCAGGACTCCTGGGTTCTATCCCAGCTTAGGGAGGGGATGTAGGGGACAGGTCAGAGGGGCTGGGAGCCAGGATTCGGGGGCTCTAGCCCCAGCTCTGAAACAAGTTACACCTGAATTGGGTGGAACTGGAGCACTCACCCTTTATTGTTCGCATTTCCCATAATGCGGCGGGTGACAGGCCGAGCTCCACTTTCCCCTCCTCCTGGGCTGGGGCTAAAGCCAAACTCTGCTGGAGAACTGAGATAACAGGGCACCAAGGGAGTAGCCCCCTCACACCCACTCTGCTAAAACAGGGGGGCTGACAGAGGAGGAAACTGAGGCACAGAGCAGGGCTGAGACACTCCATGTCCTAATCCCACTTCTTGAGCTCTGAGTGCCCCAGTGCTCTCCTTGTGTACAGGGGACACCCCCCATCCCCACTAGCACCCCAAGAAATGAGCAAACCCTGTGGCCAGAGCCTCATGCCACAGCCCCACTGCACCCAGAGCCCAGGGTCCCAGCTCCTTTCCCTCCCTGTTCTAAACCCCTCCCCTCCCAGAGCCACACAGAGAGCCCAGGAGTCCTGGCTCCCAGCCCCCTCTGCTCTAACCCACTCCCTTCCCAGAGCTGGGGAGAGAACCCAGGAGTCCTGGCTCCCAGCCCCCTCTGCTCTAACCCACTCCCTTCCCAGAGCTGGGGAGAGAACCCAGGAGTCCTGGCTCCCAGGCCCCCCTGCTCTAACCCACTAACCCCTACTCCCCTCCCAGAGCCAGGGAGAGAACCCAGGAGTCCTGGCTCCCAGCCCCCACAACCCACTAGACCTCGTGATTGAAACCAGGAGTCCTAGCTCACATCCCCAACCCACTAGACCTCACTCCCCTCCCAGAGCCAGGAGAGAACCCAGGTGTCCGGGCTCTATGGCACTAAACACTATTAATTTCCGTCTCTGTTGAAGGAGGAAATCCCACGTCTCCAGCCGTCACGCCTAGGGAAAGCCTGCTCTGCTTTGCGCCCCCGGGCGCAGCGGGATTTTCAGCCTCTCGGGATTTTTAAAGCAGATCTGGGGATTGGCGGCCGGGCGCGGCTGGCCGCGCGGGGGTCCGCGGGGCTGCGCTGGTGGGGCCAGGGGCCGGGCCCCAGCCCCAGCCAGAGTCTGGGGAGTGGCTGGGATTTACCTGAGGTGCCTCCCAGGTGCCACTGCTTCGAAACCAGCAATTCAGGTCTCAGGTGGGTTGTGGGGGACGAGCCTGCCCCCTGGGGATGGTAGTTGCCCCCCGTTACCTGCCCCACTGCTCGCTCTGCCAGTGTCCAAGATTTTCGCCTGGGGAAACGAAAGTAAAAAGTCAGGTGGCTTCTATTTCCTCCTGCCCCGCAGCCCGGCTCTGACACCCCGGAGATTGGCTACAGGGCGTGGGAGGGGTGTAGCCACAGCGGAGGATATTAATAGCCACTGGGAGGTGGGGGCTGGGAGGAGAGCCAGGACTCCTGGGTTCTCTCTGTGGGTCTGGGATGGGAGTGGTGTCTAGTGGTTAGAGCAGGGGAGCTGGGAGCCAGGACTCCTGGGTTCTATTCCTGGATTGGGAAAGGAAGTGATGTCTAGTGGTTAGAGGAGGTGGGGCACTGGGAGCCAGGATTTCTGGGTTCTCTCCCCAGTTCTGGGAGGGGAGTGGGTGGAGTCTCATGGGTGGGGCTGGCAGCGAGGACTCCTAGATTCTCTTCCCAGTTCTGGGAGGCGAGTGAGGTCTAGTGGGTTAGAGCAGCGGTCTGGGAGCCAGGACTTCTGGATTCTCTCCCCAGTTCTGGGAGGGGAGTGGGGTCTAGTGGGTTAGAGGAGGGGGGACTGGGAGCCAGGACTCCTGGATTCTCTCCCCAGCTCTGGGAGGGGAGTGGGGTCTAGTGGGTTAGAGGAGGGGGGCTGGGAGCCAGGACTCCTGGATTCTCTCCCCAGCTCTGGGAGGGGAGTGGGGTCTAGTGGGTTAGAGCAGGGAGGGCTGGGAGCCAGGGCTCCTGGATTCTCTCCCCAGTTCTGGGAGGAGGGGGGACTGGGAGCCAGGACTCCTGGGTTCTCTCCCTGGCTCTGGGAGGGGAGTGGGAGCTAGTGGGTTGTAGGGTGGGGGGCTAGCAGGGCTCAGTGTAGACATAAAACACTTCTATGCACATTCCCTTCTCCCATGTCCAGGACAAATCCATTCACGTGCCAGCGAGGGGCGGCTGCAGGCCCTGGCTGCGTTCAGCCTGGGGAAGAGATGGCTGAGCTGGGATGGGAGAACAAGGGTCCCTCTAAAGAGGCCGGGGAGTGCTTGTGCTTCGTGTCCAGCGACGGGGGTGGGGGGGCCAGAAGGAAGCAGCTTAGCTTGCAGCAAGGGGCTGGGAATTAGGACAAACGTCCCTAACTCTCAGGGTAGCTCCACTCTGGACCAGGCTTCCAGGGAGGTTGCGGGATCCCCGTCGTTGGAGGACACACGCCGGTCAGGACCGGTCTAGATTTCCTTGGCACTGCCTCAGTGCCGGAGGCAGGACTTGATGCCCTCTCCAAGTCCCTTCCAGCCCCACATTTCTCGGATTCTCTTTGAGACGCTCGGTGGCTTCGTCTCCCACTGCAACATTTTCACTCCACCCCCCCAGTTCCTTCCTGTGTTTGATCACTAGTTGTGGGGACGCAGCACCCCCCCTACAGAATCACGTGCAGGGGGCACTGTGGAGCTGTAGAATGGGCTACCTGGAAACCACCCCCACACAGAGGCTGCCCTCCTCCCAGCAGTCCAAGCCCAACTGCCTGTGGTTGCGCCAGTCCTGCCCCTTAGAGACATATTCAGAACAGTTCCCTCCTCTCTGAGCGATAGGTTCAGGCTCTCTGCAGACTCAGGCACATGGGCAGTTGCCGGTTGATCTCCACCCCTCTCCCTTCTGCATCTCTATGTCCCACAAGCAGACGGGAACAATGGAGGGAGCTGGGCGGGGATGCCCTGATGGGAGGTGGAGGCGGCAGGTCCGGGGGACAGCGCTGAAGAGTAGGACTGGGCTGATGACAGAGGGTCTGGTGCTGCTGATCGTGGTGACATGGGGCTAGGGTTTGGTAGTGAGGGGTGAGGGGTGCTTTTGCCCCCACCCACAGAGCCCACATGGTTACCTCCCAGATTGGGCTGTCCACCACCAGCCCCTCCCGCCCTGCAGCTCACAACCCAGGCCAGGAGTCAGGTCCTATCCCCAGAGTCACCCTAGAAGGTTGCCCAGCTGCCCGCCTCCCCCCGCCCCGAGGCAGCTGCATCTCAGTGCTGAGAGGTTGGAATCAAGGAAGACCCCCTCAGACCTGCCCCTCAGCCCCTGCTAGCCCATCCCCCATCCCCCCCAGCTCTGCCGGTGCCCCTCATTCCCAACCCACAGCCCCTGCTAGCCCAGCCCTGCCCCCCGCAAGCTCTGCCAGTGCCCCTCACTCCTGACCCGCAGCCCCTGCTAGCCCAGCCCTGGGCTCCACCCAGCTTTGCCGGTGCCCCTCAATCCCAACCTGTGGTCCCTGCTAGCCCTGCCCTGCCCCCCCGCAGCTCTGCCGGTGCCCCTCCCTCCTGACCCACAGTCCCTGCTATCCCAGCCCTGGGCTCCCCCTTCCCACAACTCTTCCCCTGTAGCTCACCGCGGTGAGCAGACTCCAGCGCAGACCCCAAAGTTAATTCAATGTCTCCGTTTGTCTCTATGTTTCCCCCTCCGCCTCCCTGGCTCTCTGCGGGTCTGTCTCTGCACGGAGCCCGGCTGGCCGCTCCCTGCTCCGTCCCACTTTCACTTTCATTCTCTAGTTCCGTAACCGGGGCCCTGAGCCAGGCTGGGCTCTTGGGGTCTCTCCCTAGAGCCGTTTGGTTCTGCAGGGCCCAGTAGCACTGGACGGTGAATGGACCCGAGTCCTCGCTCCAGTTCCCTTTACCCAGAGGCCTCCCTGCCCTGCAGGACTCCCCATGTGGACTCCCCTCCTAACCTGACAAGTCTGGGCCCCGGGTCCCTGGGAGACTTCACCCCAGTCTGGTTGTGGGTTGCTCTGCGGTGACACCATGGGTCAGATCTTTGCTCTGGCGGTGCCCACATGCCCTCAGGCGCCGACGCTGCGGGTGCTCCAGATGGGATGGAGAAAAAATGGTGGGTGCTTAGCACCCACCAACAGCTCCCCTATCAACACCTCTCCCTCCCCCCAGGGCCTCCTGCCTGTCAGCAGCCCCCCCGATCAGCACCTCCTCCTGTCTCCCAGCACCTACTGCCTGCCACCGATCAGCTGTTTCGTGGCATTAGGAGGTGCTGGGGAGCGAGGGCCCAGCGTGCTCAGAGGAGGGGGTGGGAAGAAGGGGCAGGGGCAGAGCAGGGGTGGGAAGAAGCAGGCAGGGCTGGGACGTTGGGGGCAGGGGTGGGGTGGGGGTGAGGCATGGGTGGAGCACCCCTTGGCAGATCAGAAATTCGGTGCCTATGCCCTCAGGCTCTAGGGGGCAGGACCCTTCTCCCCAGCACTGGTCCTCCTGGTGGCTTCATGTCCTCTGAGTATGGCCAGCGAGGCCTCTCGTCAGGCGATGTCTCTCTGCACGGGGCCCTCTGCCCAGCCCTGCCCCACACACACACACACACTCTCTCTCCCCAGCCACTCACCAGGCTCAGCTGCAATGTTACATGGGGCACGGCCAGCACCCGGTATCCTGACTCTGGCCCCACGGCTCCTCCCACAGGTCAGCCCTGTATCCCTGGCCTCCACTGTCCCAGCTCCTGGCTCTGCCCGGCCCCAGCTCAGGCTGCTGCTTTCCCCTTAGCTCTGCCCTCTTCTGGCTCCGGCAGCTCCAGCTCACACAGAGAACAGGCCTCTGGGCTCCTGAACTCCCTCATTGGCCTGCCTGCCCTGTCAATCGGGCTGACTGGGAGCTTTGACCTCTCCCCACTGGTACTTTCTCTTCAATCCTCTCCCTTTCCTCTGGGACAGGGCCAGCCAAAAATCCACTAAATTTGGCACATGGGCAGAGCCTGGGCACATTCCCTGGACTCTGGTCCAGGGCCTCTCCCCTCAGCACTGGGTTATAGGGGATTGGCCTGGGAAGGATTTACTCAAGGCCACTCATGAATCACACAGAGAAAGGCATCAGCAAACCTCCCAAACTCCCAGCCTTGTACCCCAGAACTGGACCAGCTCAGAAGCCCAACCAGTGTAAGTTTATTACACAGTCTGCCCCTCCCTGGCTGTGGAGAGGACACACACCAGCCTTTGCAAACTGAGCTGAGATTTCCCCAGCACTTCAATCAAAACAAACTACTTTAGGTAAAATATAAAACAGGTTTATTAACTGCAGGAAGAGAGATTTCAGTGATTATATGTGGTAGGCACAAAAAGTCAGGGATAGTTACCAAAGAAAATAAAAGATAAGCTCAGACTTTAAATCTTAATCATTATTAGACCAACCAGCACTTGGTCAAAGAGTTTTTCTCACCCCACAGGAGGTTACAGGTGGGTAATAATCCTTAATCCGCCGGCTTCCCCTCAAAGCCTGAGGCCAGTCTCCCTCATTCACGTCTTTGTCCTCCCAGCGCTCTTGTTCCTTCCAGCATAGCTGGGGCAGAGGAAAGGCCAAGCCATGATGCCGCTGTCCCCTATTTTATATCCTCGGTCCATGTGTCTGGAAAGCACCAGCCCAGACATGCCCTGGTGGGCTTTGCTGAGTCACAGACTTGAGCGATCCCCCGTCGTGTGATGCTTGCGCAGCTCTTACATAACTGTAAATCCCTTGTTTATACTCCCCCCGCTGATTAATGGTCATTTAACACCTTCCGGGAGTGGATCCCCTCCTCTGCTGTCACTGGAGAACTGGCAGCAGACAACTCTCAGACTCACAACATAGTTCAGTTGCAACCATACAGAAAATCTCGTAAATTCATACGCACTAACTACATTTATACTTTCATAAAATGTCTGACATAGAATAGTTTGTACATCTCTACCCTGATATAACACAACCTGATATAACACGGTAAAGCAGCGCTACGGTGGGGCCAAGCACTCTGGTGGATCAAAGCAAGTTTGATAGAGGAATTGGGGGGGGGAAGCTCATAGCATTTCAGTGTTGGAAGGAACCTCAGGAAGTATCTAGTCTAACCCCCTGCTCAAAGCAGGACCAATCCCCAGATAGATTTTTATCCCAGTTCCCTAAATGGCCCCTGCAAGGAGATATACCAATCTCATGGAATTGGAAGGGACCTTGAAAAGTCATCAAGTCCAGCCCCCTGCCTTCACTAGCAGGACCATGTACTGATTTTGCCCTAGATCCTTAAGTGGCCCCCTCAAGGATTGAGCTCACAACCCTGGGTTTAGCAGGCTAATGCTCAAACCACTGAGCTATCCCCTCCCCATATGCAATCTACTAGTGGAATTGGGGAGGGGAAGCCCATCTACATGGGAGGAATAGACCAGCCTAGCTTTTCCAGAATAACTGCATCCCAATAACCTCTGCAGAATAGGCCCACAGCAGGTACTGTTTTGGAGTCATTGCCCCTCCACATTAAGACTTAACCAAGATTTTGTCGTCCCCCCCCCCCCCCCCCCCCCCCCGAAATGTGTCTCCTGAAGGTCAATGCAAGCCCCCAAATACGGCCAGACTTCTAAGAGCAGGTGTCACTGACATGCTGTCTGGCATCCGTCTCAGGTCGAGCTCACCTGGGGCAGGGTTTCCAGAATCCTCGGCTAGAGGAAAGTGCACAACTGCACTGGGTCAGGGAACGGAGCCAACGCTGGGCTGCCGTGAGGGTCGGACTGGAGACCAGCAGCACTGGGACCCCCAAACATCTGCCCCACTGGCTAGCGGCGTCGCTTTGTTACGTGAGGCTGCTGTGGGGGAAGCTGCAGCCGCTAGGTGGAGATGGAGCCAAATAAACAGCCGCTCACCCCAGCCTTGTCCTCCCCATGCAGATGGCCATCACCTTTCACAACCAGAGAGTCCTGGACAGAGCCCGCACAGACCATGCTGACTTTCTGAGCGAGAAGGTGAGTGACAGGGGCTGTGGCCCCATCCAGAGAACTACAGGGAACCACCCAGCCAGCCCCATGGCATTCGGGGTCCTGGGTAGGAGACGGGAGCTCATATCTCCAGCTCCCAGGGTGGCTGCTGAGATGGATGAGTCTCTCCCAGCCAGTCAGGGTCTGTCTCTGCCCAGCGCAGCAGGGGCCCTGATCTCAGATGAGGGGATTTCTGCTGCACCCAGCCTCGTGGGGGCCCCAATATTGGTTGGGGAGGGGGCAGGATCTGTGCAATGCTTGGTGTAATGGGAGCCCGTGGGTTAATGTCTCTTTCACCTGAAGCACCTGACCAGAGGACCAATCAGGAAACCGGATTTTTTCAACTCTGGGTGGAGGGAAGTTTGTGGCTGAGTCTTTGTCTTCTGCCTGCTTTTCTCTGAGCTTTGGAGAAGTAGTTTCTGCTTTCTAATCTTCTGTTTCCAAGTTATGAGTACCAAAGAGTTTGTTTCTTTTGTATTTACATGTCTATAGTTGCTGGAGTGCTTTGATTTGTATTCTTTTTGAATAAGGCTGTTTATTCAATATTCTTTTAAGCAATTGACCCTGTATTTGTCACCTTAATACAGAGAGACCATTTGTATGTATTTTTTCTTTCTTTTTATATAAAGCTTTCTTTTTAAGATCTGTTGGAGTTTTCTTTACTGGGAAACTTCAGGGAAATTGATTCTGTACTCACCAGGAAATTGGTGGGAGGAAGAAGTCAGAGGGAGGTCTGTGTGTGTTGGATTTGTTCGCCTGACTTTGCATTCCCTCTGGGTGAAGAGGAAAGTGCTTGTGTTTCCAGGACTGGAATTACAGAAGGTGGATTCCCTCTGCTTAGATTCACGGAGTTTGCTTCTGTCTATCTCTCCAGGAGTGCCTGGAGGGGGAAAGGGAAAAAGGATTATTTCCCTTTGTTGTGAGACTCAAGGGATTTGGGTCTTGGGGTCCCCAGGGAAGGTTTTTCAGGGGGACCAGAGTGCCCCAAAACACTCTAATTTTTTGGGTGGTGGCAGCAAGTACCAGGTCCAAGCTGGTAACTAAGCTTGGAGGTTTTCATGCTAACCCCCATATTTTGGACGCTAAGGTCCCAATCTGGGACTAAGTTATGACATGGTGTGCAGTGGTGAGATAGAATCCAGAAGCCGGTAAGAATATTATATTTTTCTTTTCTCTGCTAGGGGCTTTTTAGCAGAGAGAAACAGTTTGGTTTTAAAAAGGAACCAGAGAGAATTTTTTTTTCTCTGCTCTCTCTGGCAAGTTTCTGGCTTGCATATTAAGCAAGGAGCCATTAAGCTGTGACAAAAGAGTCTTTTGTGACACAATAGCACTCCCATTAGGAGGCAAATACCAGCACTATATACATGCAAATTAAGTGGTTTTTCTAGTTTACGCTAGAGGAAGAAAGGGAAATAAGCACTGTTGCTAGGCAGACTTCAGGAGGCAACAGAGAACCTGCAGTTCAGACAATAAACACCGGAGGGCACCCCACCCCAAGAAAACACGATGTCACGAAAACCAGAGGCAGTACAGCTCGAGGCAATGGAAAAACAGATGGAACTGCTCAGAACACAGATGGCCAGAGATGAGGAAACTCACAAACAAGAGATGGAAAGGCTACAAAAACAAGAAGAAGCCAAAAATGCAGCCCACCGCCGAGACATGGAAAAACATCAAAAAGAGATGGAACTCCAGAGGGAAGCCCACCGACAGGCCACGGAATTAGAAAAGGCTAAGCAAAACACAGCTAACCCTAACAACCAGGCGTCAATTATCGTTCCACAGCACAGGAAATTTCCCACCTACAAGGCAGGTGATGACACCGAGGCCTTCTTGGAAAATTTTGAAAGAGCCTGTCTTGGGTACAGCATCCCTGAAGACCAGTACATGGTAGAATTGAGGCCACAGCTCAGTGGACCTTTAGCAGAGGTGGCAGCTGAAATGCCTAAAGAGAACATGAACGACTATAAACTTTTTCAAACCAAGGCCAGATACAGAATGGGGATAACCCCGGATCATGCCCGTCGGCGTTTCAGAACCCAAAAGTGGAAACCAGATGTGTCATTTCCCAAACACGCCTACTACGTTGGGAAAAATTATGAGGCCTGAATATCAGGACACAATGTTAAAACCTTGGAAGAACTGCACCTCCTCATACAAATGGAGCAGTTCTTGGATGGTGTTCCTGAGAACATAACACGGTACATACAAGATGGAAAACCCAAAAATCTCGCTGAGGCGGGGGAGATTGGAGCCAGATGGATGGAAGTGGCAGAAAGCAAGAAAGCTACGGTCAAGGGGAACGATTACCCCAGGGGGCACACTGACCATAAACCCTACAACCGAGGACAGCCAAAGACCCCACATACAACCCAAGTAAAGCCACAGACACCCTATTCTTCCACCTCACCAGTCTCCAGTAACTCACCTCGGCCCACTGACCCATCAGATGGAAGATGCTTTAAGTGTAATGAATTGGGACATATCAAGGCCAACTGTCCCAAGAACACCATGCGAGTGCAATTCATTACACCACCATCACTCCAAAGATCCCCAGGCCTGGATGCCTCTCAAATACCCTTGGAGCGAAGGGAAAATTTGAGAGTGGGTGGAAAGAAGGTTACTGCGTGGAGAGACACGGGGGCACAAGTGTCAGCTATCCACCAATCCTTCGTAGACCCCAAATTCATCAACCCAAAGGCCCAAGTGACAATTTACTCCTTCATGTCACAAGCGGTAGACTTGCCTACAGCTGAACTGCCTGTCCAGTACAAAGGCTGGTCAGGAATGTGGACTTTTGCAGTCTATGATAATTATCCTATCCCCATGCTACTGGGAGAAGACTTGGCCAACCAGGTGAAGCGGGCCAAGCGAGTGGGAATGGTTACACGTAGCCAAACCAGGCAAGCTTCCGGACCCATTCCTGTTCCTGAGCCGTCCAAAGAGGCCCCGTCTGTGTTACCAGAGACCCAGACAGAGGTAGTGGACCCGGATTCCATGCCTACCACTGAAACAGCCACAGCACCTCCAATCCCAGGCCCGTAACTGGAACAGCACCCAGCACCAGCGATTGCAACCCCATCTTCAAACTCAATGCCAGTGGGCGCCAGCGAGCCAGAACTGGCAGAAGCAACAGACAGCCATACCCAAAAGGCTCAGCCAGAGCCTGATTTACCCTCAGGTGCACCAGCGGAGAGAGCGGTTCACCAGCAACGGAAACAACCCCATCATCTACATTGCTTCCAGAGGGACCAAGCTCAAGTCCACAGTCTGAGGAAGAACTGGTGACCCCAGCCTCAAGGGAACAGTTCCAGACTGAGCAGGAAGCAGATGACAGCCTTCAGAAAGCATGGTCGGCGGCACAGAACACCCCACCACCTCTCAGCTCGTCTAATCAATCCCGGTTTGTTATAGACCAAGGACTTCTATACAAGAAGATTCTTTCTGATGGACACTGGGATGAATGGCAGCCGCAAAAACAGTCGGTGGTTCCAACTAAGTACCGGGGGAAGCTCTTAAGCTTAGCCCATGATCATCCCAGTGGCCATGCTGGGGTGAACAGAACCAAGGACCGGTTGGGGAAGTCCTTCCACTGGGAGGGGGTGGGCAAGGACGTTGCCAAGTATGTCCGGTCTTGTGAGGTATGCCAAAGAGTGGGAAAGCCTCAAGACCAGGTCAAGGCCCCTCTCCAGCCACTCCCCATAATTGAGGTCCCATTTCAGCGAGTAGCTGTGGATATTCTGGGTCCTTTCCCAAAAAAGACACCCAGAGGAAAGCAGTACGTACTGACTTTAGTGGACTTTGCTACCCGATGGCCGGAAGCAGTAGCTCTAGGCAACACCAGGGCTAACACTGTGTGCCTGGCCCTAACAGACATCTTTGCCAGGGTAGGTTGGCCCTCCGACATCCTTACAGATTCAGGGTCTAATTTCCTGGCAGGGACCATGGAAAAACTGTGGGAAACGCATGGGGTGAATCACTTGGTTGCCACCCCGTACCACCAATGGCCTGGTGGAAAGGTTCAATGGAACTTTGGGGGCCATGATATGAAAATTCATCAACGAATTCTCCAATAATTGGAACCTAGTGTTGCAGCAGTTGCTGTTTGCCTACAGGGCTGTACCACATCCCAGTTTAGGGTTTTCACCATTTGAACTTGTGTATGGTCACGAGGTTAAGGGACCATTACAGTTGGTGAAGCAGCAATGGGAGGGGTTTACGCCTTCTCCAGGAACTAACATTCTGGACTTTGTAAGCAACCTACAAAGCACCCTCCGACACTCTTTAGCCCTTGCTAGAGAGAACCTAAAGGATGCTCAGGAAGAGCAAAAGGCCTGGTATGACAGACATGCCAGAGAACGTTCCTTCAAGGTAGGAGACCAGGTTATGGTCTTGAAGGCGCAACAGGCCCATAAGATGGAAGCATCATGGGAAGGGCCATTCACGGTCCAAGAGCGCCTGGGAACTGTGAACTACCTCATAGCATTTCCCAATTCCTCACTAAAACCTAGAGTGTACCATGTTAATTCTCTCAAGCCTTTCTATTCCAGAGACTTACAGGTTTGTCAGTTTACAGTCCAGGGAGATGATGCTGAGTGGCCTGACGGTGTCTACTACGACGGAAAAAAAAACGGTGGCGTGGAAGAGGTGAACCTCTCAACCACCCTGGAACGTCTGCAGCGGCAACAAATCAAGAAGCTGTGCACTAGCTTCGCCCCATTGTTCTCAGCCACCCCAGGACAGACTGAACGGGCATACCACTCCATTGACACAGGTAATGCTCACCCAATCAGAACCCCACCCTACCGGGTGTCTCCTCATGCCCAAGCTGCTATAGAACGGGAGATCCAGCACATGCTACAGATGGGTATAATCCGCTCATCTACCAGAGCATGGGCATCTCCAGTGGTTCTGGTACCCAAACCAGATGGGGAAATACGCTTTTGCGTGGACTACCGTAAGCTAAATGCGGTAACTCGTCCGGACAACTATCCAATGACACGTACCGATGAGCTATTGGAGAAGTTCGGACGTGCCCAGTTCATCTCTACCATGGACTTAACCAAGGGGTACTGGCAAGTACCGCTAGATGAACCTGCCAAGGAGAGGTCAGCATTCGTCACCCATGCGGGGGTGTATGAATTCAATGTCCTTCCTTTCAGCCTTCGAAATGCACCCGCCACCTTCCAGAGGCTGGTAGATGGTCTACTAGCTGGACTGGGAGAATTTGCAGTTGCCTACCTCGATGATGTGGCCATTTTTTCAGACTCCTGGCCCGAACACCTACTACACCTGGAAAAGGTCTTTGAGCGCATCAGGCAGGCAGGACTAACTGTTAAGGCCAAAAAGTGTCAAATAGGCCAAAACAGAGTGACTTACCTGGGGCACCAGGTGGGTCGAGGAACCATAAACCCCCTACAGGCCAAGGTGGATGCTATCCAAAAGTGGCCTGTCCCACGGTCCAAGAAGCAGGTCCAATCCTTCTTAGGCTTGGCCGGATACTACAGGCGATTTGTACCACACTACAGCCAAATTGCTGCCCCACTGACCGACCTGACCAAAAAGACCCAGCCAAATGCAGTTAAGTGGACTGATGAGTGTCAAAAGGCCTTTACCCAGCTTAAGGCGACGCTCATGTCTGACCCTGTGCTCAGGGCCCCGGACTTTGACAAGCCATTCCTAGTAACCACAGATGCATCTGAGCGTGGTATAAGAGCAGTGCTCATGCAGGAAGCAACGGATCACAACTTCCATCCTGTCGTGTTTCTCAGCAAGAAACTGTCTGAGAGGGAAAGTCACTGGTCAGTCAGTGAAAAGGAATGCTATGCCATATTGTATGCCCTGGAAAAGCTACGCCCATATGTTTGGGGACGGCGGTTCCAACTACAAACTGACCATGCTGCACTAAAGTGGCTTCATACTGCCAAGGGGAACAACAAGAAACTTCTTCGTTGGAGTTTAGCTCTCCAAGATTTTGATTTTGAAATTCAGCACATCACAGGAGCTTCTAATAAAGTAGCGGATGCACTCTCCCGTGAGAGTTTACCAGAATCCAGTAGTTAAAAAGTGTTCTTAAAACGTAGAAGTCTGTTAGTTATATACTTAGTGGTATATGTAAAGGTGCATGTGTTGTATTAATCTGTTTATTTTAAAGTTCTAGAAGGAAATCGCTGCCAGTGAGCTTCCCCACTGTCTGCAATTTGGGGGGCGTGTCATAAACAGATAGCTAAGGGTTAATGTCTCTTTCACCTGAAGCACCTGACCAGAGGACCAATCAGGAAACCGGATTTTTTCAACTCGGTGGAGGGAAGTTTGTGGCTGAGTCTTTGTCTTCTGCCTGCTTTTCTCTGAGCTTTGGAGAAGTAGTTTCTGCTTTCTAATCTTCTGTTTCCAAGTTGTGAGTACCAAAGAGTTTGTTTCTTTTGTATTTACATATCTATAGTTGCTGGAGTGCTTTGATTTGTATTCTTTTTGAATAAGGCTGTTTATTCAATATTCTTTTAAGCAATTGATCCTGTATTTGTCACCTTAATACAGAGAGACCATTTGTATGTATTTTTTCTTTCTTTTTATATAAAGCTTTCTTTTTAAGATCTGTTGGAGTTTTCTTTACTGGGAAACTTCAGGGAAATTGAGTCTGTACTCACCAGGGAATTGGTGGGAGGAAGAAGTCAGAGGGAGGTCTGTGTGTGTTGGATTTGTTCGCCTGACTTTGCATTCCCTCTGGGTGAAGAGGAAAGTGCTTGTGTTTCCAGGACTGGAATTACAGAAGGTGGATTCCCTCTGCTTAGATTCACGGAGTTTGCTTCTGTGTATCTCTCCTGGAGCGCCTGGAGGGGGAAAGGGAAAAAGGATTATTTCCCTTTGTTGTGAGACTCAAGGGATTTGGGTCTTGGAGTCCCCAGGGAAGGTTTTTCAGGGGGACCAGAGTGCCCCAAAACACTCTAATTTTTTGGGTGGTGGCAGCAAGTACCAGGTCCAAGCTGGTAACTAAGCTTGGAGGTTTTCATGCTAACCCCCATATTTTGGACGCTAAGGTCCAAATCTGGGACTAAGTTATGACACACCCAGCCTCGTGGGGGCCCCAATATTGGTTGGGGAGGGGGCAGGATCTGTGCAATGCTTGGTGTAATGGGATCCCGTTTATGGCATTATCTCAGCTGAGCAGAGAGGTGTATGCCCTGATCTCAGTCAGGGGGACTGTGCTGCCCTTTCCCCTTCTAATGGTCTTGGCCACCTCCTCTCCCAGCGGGTCCAGGACAGAGACTCCTGCAATCCAATCACCTGCCTGAAGGTGTGGCCAAGGAAGATGGTGGAGCAGTTCGCGGAGCAGCGCGGGCAGTTGCTGTGGTGGTCAAGCCAGCTCCAGGAATCAGCTTAGCAAGCAGGTGCTTGGGGTGGCCACTCCAGAGAGGGGCGGCATGTCCAGCTATTTGACAGCCATTTGGCAGAGGGTCCCTCGCTCCTGCTCAGAGTGAAGGACCTCCCGCTGAATTGTCACAGATCACAGCTTTTTTTGTTGTTTTTTGGCTGCTTAGGGCGGCAAAACCCCTGGAGCTGACCCTGTATGGACATGCAGGAGCTGATGCTGGAGAAAGAAGCCCAGCACAAAGCTGGAGGCAGAGCTGATGTGGGCAGCTGAGACCTTCCTGGAGATCTACGGGAAGCACCTCAAGAAATTCGCCATTTTGGAGGGCGTGGGGCAGGGGCGCTGGTTCTGGGACTGGTGTGCGGAGCTGCCGGCGCCGGGATTGCTGGTGCTGTCATTGCTGCCGAGGCGGCTGGGGCGCTCGCTGTGGCTGAGGTGGTGGCCATTGGGGCTGGGGCGGGCGCTGCAGCCGGGATCATCATGGGTGGGGGCGTGGGCGGGGGAGTTGGTGGGAACATCGCCTGGAGGGATAGGCAGAGGGTTGACACTGCTGGTGGTGGAAGGAGGGGGACGGAACTGAGGATCTATCTGATGACAAACCCCTGATCTGATCAGTGCCCCCCCCCCATCTGGGGCTGACGAATGGGGTGATGGGGCTGCAGCGTGGCCCAGACACATCCCCCAGAAGCCACCCCAGAGCAAGGAGCCGTCGCCCCCAGATTCTAAGAAGAGACATTTAGATCCTCTTGTCTGACCTGCTGTGCCACCCAGGCCGGAGAACGCTGCCCACTTCCCCCTGCGTTGGGCCCAATATCTCCCATTGCACTAAATCATCTCCTGGAAAGGCGGCCAGTCTGGCTCGGAAGCCAGAAGAAACAGAGACCCTGTTGAACTTCAAGTGCTGCACAGGATCTTTTCAGGGGGAGTAAGGCAAAGTGCCACATTCCTTCCTAATACATGTATCAATCAACACTGTATCATCTGATCTATATTACACTCATGCACTCACACACGCACAGACACACTCCGTTTTGTCGTTGTTACCAGCTAACTGCTTCCCTTAATTTCACTGGCCAGGTGAGTTAGATGGGGGAGGGGTGGAGCCGGGCTTCTGCCGAACCGGATCGATGCTCCATGTTGACAAGACGAGACCTGGGCCCCTCTGCAAGACACCTCACCTTTATAGCAGCTTCCCTCTTATGTAAATCTGTACCAGCTTCAAAATCTGTGTCTGTGTCCTATGGGCCTTTGTCCTGCTTTCTTCTAGGGGTTGTCCCAATGCTGCCACATTTATTTTCGAAGAGGGTGTTGGCAGCAGAATGTTACCCAGAGTCTCTCATCTCACCCTTCTTTTTTATAGGCTTTTAGTTTGGATTCAAAGTCTATAGGTCTTGCTGTGTCACGCTGCCTCTGGGTTTAGATTGATCACCCATCAATTGCAGGCGTGACTTTCAGCCTTGGACCTGGCTTTGATCTTCCTTCTGTTGTTCTGTTGTCCTTTTCTTTTTAGGGTGAATGCTTCTTACTTTGTTTAGGGCTGTTGTCTAGGTCTTCATCATCCCCCAAGGCCGTCAGTGTGTCTGCTCTTCTTCGGTGAGCCCAGCTGACAAGTTGTATTGTTCCTGTGTCTGGCTCCCAGCCCCTCTGCAAGGGGTGCAGCTGTCTGGAGATGCTGCCTTCCCACCTTCCTCATCCACCCCTCGTTCAGTCAACAGGGCCATTGATTAACGGGGCGGATCTTATTCTACTCCTAGAGAAAAGACATTTTTCTTCTACCTTAACTATCGTTAGGGACTATGACATTATACCAAGGCTCAATACAAAATTTCTATATAAGGATTTGATACAAAGTTCCCATATCAAAGGACTTGATACAAAGATGTCTGAAAATAGAGGCTATATATGGGTAGGCTTAATACAGGGTTATATGAAGAGGCATAATACAAAATCATACGAAAGTTATGTGAAGATGTTTAATGCAGAGATTTATCTACATGCCGCTTTCCCACTGGTGAATCACCTGCACTGTGAAAAATCCGGTGCCTCGTTTCCGATTGGAGTGTGTCTGGCTTTAACTTCCAGCCCTCGGTTCTCGCTCTGCCTTCCTCCAACGTTGCAAGGCCACTCTGGCTGCAAGCAAAGCACCTGGAAATGCTTTGCCAGTGATCATGTCTCAAGATCACTGACTTACTTCCTACATTGGCAGTCCTGTGGTGCTGTCCTGGGGGACAGATCTCCAGCCACCCCTCTGAGCGGGAAGGTGGGTCCAGGGGAGAGGGCACAGGAAGATGTGGGTTCCCTGCTCTACCAGGGACTTCCTCTGTGACCTTGGCCAAGTCGCTTCGCTTCTCCATGCCTCAGTTTCCCATCTGTATAAGGAGGGTACTAATGCACTGGAAGATGGTGAGGGGTTTGAGCTCCACTGAGAGAAAACGCTACCCAAGGAATCATTATTTATTCTGGGGGAGGGCTATAAAACCATCCGAAGATAAAGGGAATCGGTTCCACACCCATGAACAGGGGTGGCTCCAGGCATCAGTGCACAAAGCGCGTGCCTGGGGCGGCAAGCCATGGGGGGCGCCCTGCTGGTCGCTGTGAGGGCGGCAGTCAGGCTCCCTGTGGCAGCAGGCCTGCAGGAGGTCCACCAGTCCTGCGGCTTCAGCAGCAATATCGGCGTGACCAGCGGACCTCCTCCAGGCGCGCCGCCAAAAGCCGCCTGACTGCCGTGCTTGGGGTGGCAAAATACATAGAGCCGCCCCTGCCCATGGACGCACGCCGAGCAGGGGACACTGTCTGGCCAACTCCACAGGAAGGCTCAGCTCCTCCCTTCAGCGCTGGTGAAAGGCCAGGAGTTGGGCGTGGGAATTTCCAGCCAATAGGGCTCGGGCTAGCGGGACGCTCCAGCTGTTCCACGCCCACACCAGCCTCGGTGGTGCCTACGATCTGATAGAATTCCCCAGGAGTGGCTTTCTGAACATCTTTATTCCTGTGTTTAGGGGGAGACACAGAAGGGGAAACAGTTTAGCCACTATACAGAAATGTACAACAGGGCCATCTGAACAGGAATTTTGTTTGACTCCTCAAGGAACGAGGTAAAAGATAATTTGGCTTCAATCCTAAACGATCCAGCCAGCGGAGCTGATTAAGTCCCAAACGGGGTTTATAACGAAAGGGACGACCTCCTCTTTAGATTTCCTCTTTTCTGATCTAAGGATTGAGACTCGCTGCTTTAATTTGATGGAAATGTGGGTCTGGAAGGGACCTTGAGAAGTCCTCAAGCCCAGCCCCCGGCGCTGAGGGAGGACCAAGTAGTCCCAGACCAGCCCTGACAGGGGTTTGTCCCACCTGCTCCTAAAAGCCTCCAGTGCCAGAGATTCCACACACCCCCTCAGTCACCTAGTGCAGGGCTTGGCCAGCTTTAGAGCTACACACTTTTTATGACGTCCAACCCCCGACTCCCTTGCTGCACACTAAGCTGTTTCATTCTTGTCCTCGCCTTGGAGGACGTGGGGAACGATTGATCACCTTCCTCTTTATAACCATCTTTGACATATCAGACAACCGTTCTCAGGTCCCTCCCCAGCCTTCTCTTCTCCAAACATGCCCAGTTCTTTAAACCGTTCTGCATAGGCCCCGTCTTCTAAACCTCTGATCATCTTTGTCACTCTCCTCTGGACTCTCTCCAATTTGTCCATCTGTCTTAAAATGCAAAGATGAAAACTGGACTAAGGATGCCAGCTGAGGCCTCACCAGTCACTGTTTTCCCTCTTTATACAGGAGTCTGGCTTTTAAACTCAGCGCATATCAATCACGTAGGATCTGTGGTGGGTTCCCCCCTCAGGGTGCCACTTGGAACTGGGGTACCCTAAGCCCCCTGACCCACCTGCCTGGGCGCCCTTCTACACTGTACTGCTGTGACAAACTGCCCAGTCCTCCCCAGGCTTCAGCCTGCATTTTTACCAAACACACATACAGGTAGGGATACGTCCAGCTGAAATTACTTGCAGACACTCTGACTAGTCCCTGCATGGGAAGGCTACAGCTAGGGCACGTCCCAGTTCCTAAGGCACACACCCCCTCTGGGGTATAAACCCAAATTATACTGACTTGCACTGCACAGGGAACTTGATCATCACTTAGCCTCACTCTCCACCCCCACCCCCAACTGAACGTGTGGAAACACGTCTGGAGAACAAAGACTGAATGGGGGAGGTGGCCCAGGCTGGACAGGAGAATCCCAGCCTGTGTAGTAAGGAACTAGCCCATCCGGGTGAGACACGGCTTCATTCAAATCCTGTCCAATTCATAGAACTCAGATTGCGATTTTACCTTTATTTCTTAGGAAACCAGCTCTCTCCGTCCCCCTGATCATCCCAGCAGCCCCTCTTTGCACCTGGCCCGGCACAGAGCCTTCTTGCTGCAACGTAGAGTCACAGATCCCCAGGCCACAACGGACCCTTGTGAGCACCTAGCCTGAGCTCCCTGTATAACCCGGGCCAGAGAACAGCCCAGAACTAATTCCTGGTTCAACTAGAGTAGATCAGTTAGATAAACAGTGGTTGGTGATGGAGAATCCCCCGCACTCCTTGGTGAGCCGGGCCAATGGGCTGTGACTCTCAATGTTAAACGTTGACACATTATTTCCAGTCTGAATTTGTCTAGCTTCAACTTCCAGCCAATGGGTTGTGTCAGAACAAAGAGATGGACGAGGCCTCCAAGATCTACTTTCTATTCCCCTTGTAGGTACTTTCAGATGAGTTCCAGGCTCCCCTGAACCTCCTCGTCGTTAAGCTGAATAGACGGGTATCAGATTTGGACACAGGATGGCAGACGAGGTCTTCCCAGTAGTCGCATGATACACAGAACAGAATGCTGTGCAACAGCACTCTGAAACCCCTTCCAAGCCATTCCCAGAAAGAAGGTTTCACTTCTTTATACGGAAGCTCCATTAGAGGAAATAGCTTTGCTTTCGCTGGATACAGACTCTTTGTCGACTGACTGGGTGTCCTGTGTGTTCCTCTTAGGAGAATATGGTGCTGCCCTCTCTCTACAAATGCCTCATCAGCACAAAGATGGTAAAATGACAATTTCCATTTCCTTTCAAAATCATTCCGTTTCTCTCCATTCCCCCCCTTTTTAAATTAATCTCATCCACCTCACACACAAACACTTTTGAGAATGAGAGAAAAGGAACATAATTTTGTAAAAATGAATATTGTTTCATATTAGGTTTTATTTTTGTCAAGAAAACCATTTTTTTGGACCAAAACAAACATTTTCAATTTGGTCCAAAAGCCCTTTTTTGTCCAAAAAAAGTTTGACAAAAAGTTCTCAACCCGCCCTCCTTAAATTATTTCTTGACATTTAAGAGAGCATTTGGCTGGCAAAGTACAAACCTATTATGCCCTTAAGTCATCCTCAGACTTCACAGCCTCAAAATGTAAGTAGTTAAACAGAGTATATCCCATACAGCACTGGAGCAGAAGGGAATTACGTGCAGAAAACAAGCCGTCGGTACCTGCCTATGAGATAGGTGTGATTTTCCAACCCATCCTCTAGATCTCGATGGAGCTTTAGTTCTGCTGGGTTCCTCTACACTTGAGCTGATGCTGGGAGCAGCTGTACGGTTCTTACTAGATTTCAGCAGAAGTTTCCTTCAAGGGTCTCAGGATGCATCTTTGAGGGCAAGTCAGGTGACAAACTTTCATATTTAATAATACATGGCCAATCAAGTTGAACCACTTCTCACTTTAGCTATCATCCTTTTTACAGTCAGAGAAATACAGGCTGACTTGTGTAGTTTCATTCTTTGCAACAGGATACAATCAACTCCCGATTATCCAAATACCTGGGGGGGACATGGATTGTATTCAGAAGATTGGAAGTTTGGATAATCCAGAGGGCAGGAGCCATTCAGCAACCAGGTGACCACCTACACATCTGGAGTGGGTTATCATCCTCCTCCTATTCCTAGCCGGGGGTCTCTGCTCTATTATCTGGAACTCCACATTGTCCAAATCCCTTCCTGGTCCCCTAGCATGAGGTACATGAGATCATGCTGCAGAGGACAAGTGTTTCATGCCGGTGGACAAGGAAGGGACTTGGATAATGCAGAGTTTGAATAACAGGGTTTCAGAAAAACAGAATTACACCTTATATCTACTGTTCTGGGGGTTAACGTCAGGATCAATCATAGGTTATGGATGTTCCTAAATTCTTCCTTTCAGCACTTTGCAGCTGGGAGAAGGTTGGCTAATTGCCATGATTTGTAATCTCAGGTTCTCTACACAAACGCCTTGGGGCTTTCTGTTGCGAGTTTTGCCCAAGAAACACCAGACTGACATTTCTAGTTGTTATTTTCCCTCTTTACACAGGGGTCCATTTTGGAACTTTCTGACCTTTCAGGCTTTTAAACTCAGTGAATATCAGTGGAGGAGCCAGACACGCTGGTGGCCCATTAAAGGAACCCACACTCCCAAGGACTGTCCCAGGAGCCGTGTACAATGGAGACCTCTCCGAGAGAGCACACAGACGATGGAGGCTGCTTGACTCATATCGTAGCAAAGGCTCTTTCCAGCCAGCTGGAAGAAGCTATAAAACAGGGAAAGTGACATCATCACTTAGCCTCACTCCCCCCCCCCCACCCCCAACTCAACACCTGGAGAACAAAGACTGAACTGGGGAGGTGGCCCAGGCTGGACAGGAGAATCCCAGCCTGTGTAGTAAGGAACTAGCCCATCTGGGTGAGACACGGCTTCATTCAAATCCTGTCTAGTTTATAGAACTCAGCTCAGAATTTTACTTTTATTTCAATTACTTTTAAACCAATTTTGATCTGGGCGCCTATTACTTATAATCACTTCAAATCTGTCTGTCGGTAGTTGATAAACTGGTTCTATGTTTTACCTAAAGCAGGGGGCTTTGCTTGAAGTGCCTGGGAGGAACAAGAGCTGGTGCCTGTCCTTGCCGCACTGAAGGAGGGGTGGACTGGGTTATAAACTTACAATGGTCAGGGCAAGATGGTTCAGCCCCGGGGTTGTAGGCTGGGGAACTGGGGGAAATTGGCTGGAGTCTCTTTATTGTTAGTTCATGAGTGAACTGGGAGAAGCATCCATGTAACGCAGCAGGGTCAGCCCTTGCCTGTGCAAGTGCAGTATGGGACAGAGGTTTGTGTTTTAGCAAGAGCATCACAGAGTGAGAGAAAGCCCAGGTTGGAGGGACTCAGTGGTACCCCATTGCCAGGTTCCATTTGAGGGACCCTATCACACCACTTGCTCTGCAAACCCCTCTGTATCCCCCTGCAGGCTGCCAATTTACACACCTGATTCCATTACACTCCAGTGCCCAGTCACCTGCCCTCGGCACCCCCCCAAAGCGCCCAACTGCTGCCTCCATGGAAACAGAGCTCCCCTGCTCCACTTCATTCCCATGCTCTCCTGCAGACCTCGCCCTTAGGCAGGTTGGGTAAGGACCTGGGGACTAGAACCCAGGTCTGCAGAGCCACCAGGGGCCAGGCGGAGGCACAGCCAGGGAACACTGTGGGAGGAGGCACCACAGGAAGTGCCACCCACAAGACCGAGTGACAGTGCCCTGCACCCCTCTGACTGGCCAGCTGACCAGGGCCGATGCAACCCAATAGGCGACCTAGGCAGTCGCCTAGGGCACTAGCATTTGGGGGGCGGCATTTCAGGTCCTTCGGCGGCAACCGTGGCGGCTGGATATTCGGCCACCCTGGTCGTCATCAGCATTTAGGTGGAGGGAGCTGGGGCAGGGTGGCCTGCAGCAAGAGGAGGGGGGCACACAGGGGAACCGCTCCCCGTCCCAGCTGACCTCTGCTCCGCCTCCTCCCCTGAGCACGCCGTCGCCGCTCCGCTTCTCCCACCTTCCAGGCTTGCAGCACCAAACAGCTGATTGGTGCCGCAAGCCTGGGAGGCAGGAGAAGTGGAGCAGCAACGGTGTGCTCTGGGAGGAGGCGGAGCAGAGGTCAGCTGGAGCAGGGAGCTGCCGCACGGCTCCCCAGGCCGGGGAGGAGCTGCCGCAGGGTGGGGTGTCACATGGCGGAGTGGGGGAGCTGCTGCAGGGGGAGGTGCCTCAGGGTGGGGGGGGAGGAGAGCTGCCACAGGGCTCGAGGGGAGGGTGCAAGTTTCGTCTAGGGCACGAAACATCCTTGCACCTGCCTGCAGCTGCCCCTACTAAACCTCCAGGGAGGTCCCAGGAAATTGGCTGGGGAACCACAGACCTTGGCCTGCTGCACCGCAAGATTCTGGTTTGGCTCCCGATCTCTGGTCTCTGACTCCAGCCTGACGCTGACCCGGATTCTGGTCTACAGGATCTGGCCTTGTGATTCCTCCAACTCCTGCCCAGCAACTCCCTTCCCGGGTGGGCAGCCTCAGCCTCACTGTGACAGCTTGGCCAGACCACCTACGCCGCTGTCAGGGTTCCCCCCTACTCTGAACTCGGGGGTACAGATGTGGAGTTCCACATGAAAGATCCCCTAAGCTTCTTAAAAGAAGAACTTTATTTATAACGAACAAAGTAAAGGAATCACACCTGCAAAATCAGGATGGAAGGTAACTGTACAGGGTAATAAAAAGCTTTTAAACACAGAAGATTCCCCTCTGGCTCAGCTTCACAGTTACAAAAACAGGAATAAAGCTACCCCTGTGGCATAGGAAAATTCACAAGCTAAACCAAAAGATAACCTAACCCATTTCCTTGCCCTACTTACAGTTTCTGTGGATTTAGATGGATTATTCCAGGTATATTTTCAGGAGATGTTGTACCTGCCAGGCTTCTCCCTCCGTCCAGAGACGAAACAAACAACAAACAAATCCTCCCCCGACAGATTTGAAAGTATTTTCTTTTCTTATTGCTCCTTCTGGTCAGGTGCTAGCTAGGTTATTTGAACCACATAACCCCTTACAGGTAAGGTATTCAGTACAGGTGCCAAGGTTGCTACTCTTCCCCCTATTCAGGACAGCCCCCCATCCCTTACAGATTTACAGTCAAACCAAACTGAAGTTCATTTAACAGAGCCTCAGATAGAGATTCAAATAAAAGGCAAGTAAAAGGCTTTGGAAACCTGAGGTTACATGGAAAAGGAAAACATCAGACACCGTCTAGAGCCCATCCTTGCTAACAGGTTTCTTTCCTGTCTGCTGAGGTGTCTCTCACAGTGCTTCTCCAGTCCAGAGATCGGGGATCCCCCGTTCCCCTACACCCTCCACTGGCCGAGTCACTCCTCTGTAATGGGCCATTTCTTCTGGTCTTATCCAGTCACAAGTGATGGTCTCTGAGCCCAGGGGCCCCCTCTTCTGAGCATCCCCTTGGTGGTTTGCCTCTGGCCAGCCTGCATCTCGTCCAGCCAGCAGACAGATGCTGCCTGCATGGATGTGCATTGGTCTCCCATTGACAGGGTCGGCTCCCAGCCTCCCCCTGCCTCAGGTTTGATTCCCAAAAGATTTGGAACTTAATCTCCTACCTGGGACCTGGATCTAAAACCGTTGCTCATACAAACATCTGGGGAGCAGGAGGAGCGGGTGGGGGTGCAAGCTCTGGGAGGGAGTTTGGCGGTGGGAGAGGGTGGGGGTGCAGGTTCTGGGTGGGAGTTTGGGGATGGGAGGGGGTAGGTGTGCAGGCTGTGGGAGGGGGGTGCAGGCTCTGGGAGGGGGTCGGGGGTGGGGGTGCAGGCTCTGGGTGGGAGTTTGGGGATGGGAGGGGGTTGGGGTGCAGGCTCTGGGAGGGGGTTGGCGCATACCTGGGGCTCCAATTGGCCACAGGGGCACGCAGAGGCACAGCCCCGCCCCGGGGCCTGCAGACCCATGGAGAGAGCAGACAGATGCCGCTGCGCTGCCGGGGCCCCGGGCCACTGTAAATCACCGGGGGGGAGCATCCGGGGGCAGCAGGTGGGACCAAGGGAGAGACCCGTCCCCAAAACTGCTGGAGCCCAACTGGCCACATTGCAGAGGTTCACGGGCTGCAGATGGCCGGCAGGCCGGGAGTTTGAGACCCCTGCCCTAAAGCTGGCCAAGCCCTGCACTAGGTGACCGAGGGGGGTTGTCGAATCTCTGGCATTGGAGGCTTTTAGGAGCAGGTGGGGCAAATCCCCGTCAGGGCTGGTCTGGGACTACTTGGCCCTGCCTCAGCGCCGGGGGCTGGGCTTGAGGACTTCTCAGGGTCCCTTCCAGACCCACATTTCCATCAAATTAAAGCAGCGAGACTCAATCCTTAGATCGGAAAAGAGGTCGTCCCTTTCGTTAGAAACCGCACTCAGGCCTTAATCAGCTCTGCTGGCTGGATCTTTCAGGCTTGAAGCCAAATTATCTTTTACCTCATTCCTTGTGGAGCCAAATGAAATTCCTGTTCAGATGGCCCTGTTGTACATTTCTGTACAGTGGCTAAACTGTTTCCCCTTCTGTGGTTTTCCCCCAAACACAGGAACAAAGATGTTCAGGAAGCCACTCCTGAGGGAAGTCTGTGGCACTGCCCACTACAGAATTTTGTAGAAATTGAGGTTGTGCACACGGAATTTCATTTCTCTCCTCATCCCCCCAAAAATGGGCTGCAGAGACGTTGGCCACCACTGGGAGGTGCTGGACCAGAAGAGCCCAGCTCCCACAGAGAAGACAATGCCAGGGGGAGGGGGAAGGAATTGGAAGGGTCCCACCGCTGCCGTTCCCAGCACCCCCTGAAGGAAGGAGGCGACGGTGTGCACAGGGGCGCTGGAACAGTTTGTGTAGTGGGGGAGCTGAGAGCCATCGAACCAAACCCTAAGCCCTGCATATGATGGAAACCACTTCAAGCCAGGGGGTGTGGCAGCACCTCCAGCACCCCTAGTTCCAGCACTAGGGGCATGCAGGAAACTCCGTGCCAGCCCCAGACCTACCATCGGGCTGTTTCTCACTCTGGATCCATGGGCTCTGGGCAGGGTAGGGTCTGTGTGTGTCTGGTCTGGGCGGGCAGTGGCTGGGCTCGGTGTGGGGGAGGTGTGAGTGGCTGGGCTGGGGAGGGCCTTACATCTAGATGAGGGGGCTGAGTGTCTGGCACCCATCTGCGCGCGGGGTGAGGGGACAGAGAAGCAGGAACAGAGTTTTCAGGGTTTTTTCAACTTTCTACTCTTGGGGGGAAAAAGAGAGAGAGAGTGTGTGTGTGTGCACACGCGCGCGCGCGCACACACACACGTACAGAAATACTTGCTGACGCGTATTTTGAAATAAATTACCAAAATAATGGAAACTGGTGTGATTATATAGTGTTATTTTGACAAACAAAATATGCAGAATTTTAAACTATGTGCAGGATTTTTAATTTTTTGGTGCAGAATTCCCCCCTGGAGCATTTTAAAGCCCTTCCATTAACCAGAAGTTGCATCTTCCCCTAACCGAATCAGAACTGACGGTTTCTGTGGAGACTTGTCCCAAAACTAGGAACTCACCATTCAAGGTTCGATGAGTCAGAACTTCATCGTTATTTAAATCTGGGAGATTAGTCTTTAGCACTCCCCACGGCGGTCATTTACAGGTGCTCCAACACACGCACACGCTCATCTGTACATTGACCCCCTAACACAATACCCCAAATATCTTTTCTCCTGTTGGGCACAATGGAGAATGGTTAAATGCCGCCATTGCTCTGAGACCGTCCTGCACCCACGACCCGTTGCCTGGCCACTTTCCAGCAGAACAACCCTAATCTCTCCCATTGAACACTGTGCTGACCATAGTCTCACATACTTCTATTCTCTCTTGCTACATACCGAGAGGTCCAGCCTCTGAAAACCTGCAGCCCTGGATATTAGGTTTCCAAGCAGTTCTTAGGAAGATAGGACTCAAAGAGCAGGTTAAAGGGTGACTAGTTCCCAGGGCATAAAGTACCCACCTGGGGAACAACTATTTGATAATGGGTCCTTCAGTCTAGCACAGAAAGGTCTAACATGTGCCAATGGCTGGACGCTGAAGCTAGACAAAACTCAGACTGGAAGTAAGGAAGAAATTTTTAACAGTGAGAACAACTGGAACAATTCCCCGAGGGTTGTGGCAGATTCCCATCTCGATTTAAAAATGCCCAGTGAGGGAGAAGTTTCTCTAACATGTCGCTCTAGTTCAAACAGGAATTAATTCAGGGCAGGGTCGTGCCTGTGTTACCCAGGCCTTGGAATCTGTCAGGGGAAGGGGCGCTCCCGACTCACCACGGACAGGCCAGGATGGAGCTGACCCCGTACCTCACGCTTCTGAGCTCTGTTGGATCGTAGGTGCCTGCAGAGGCTGGCGTGGAACAGCTGGAGCATCCCACTAGCCCGAGGTCTCATTGGTTGGAAATCCCCACGCCCAAGTCCTGGCCTTTCATCAACACTGAAGGGTAGGAGCTGAGCCTTCCTGTGGAGATGGCCAAAGGGTGTCCCCTGCTCGGCGTACATTCATGGGTGTAGAAACAATTCCCCTTAGCTTCGGATGGTTTTATAGCCCTCCCCCGGAATAAATAACGATGCCTGTTTCTTGGGTAGCGTTTTCTGTCAGTGGAGCTCAAACCCCTCACCATCTTCCAATGCATTATTACCCATTAGACAGATGGGAATATGAGGCACAGAGAAACTAAGGGACTTGGCCAAGGTCACAGAGGAAGTCTCTGGCAGAGCAGGGAACCCACATCTTCCTGTGCCCTCTCCCCAGAACCCGCCTTCCCGCTCAGAGGGGCGGCTGGAGATCTGTCCCCCAGGACCGGACCACACGACTGCCGTTGTAGGAACTCAGCCTGGCGCCTGTTGTCACCTCAGCAGGTGATCTCGGGACAGGACCATCGGCCAGGCGTTTCTAAGCATTTCACGTTACAGCCAGAGTGGCCCTGCAACGTCGCAGGAAGGCAGAGCGAGAACCGAGGGCTGGAAGTTAAAGCCAGACAAACTCCCATCAGAAACGAGGCATCGGATTTTTCACAGCGCGAGTGATTCACCAGTGGGAAAGCGGTGAGGTCTCTGTCTCTTCTGGTTTCTGAGCCAGACTGGCCGCCTTCCGGGAGATGGTTTAGTGCAACAGGAGATGTCGGGCCCAATGCAAGGGGAAGTCGGCGGCGTTCTCCAGCCTGGGTGGCACAGCAGGTCAGACGAGAGGATCTAAAATGTCCCTTCTTAGAAGCTGTGGGCGACGGCTCCCTGCTCTGGGGTGGCTTCTGGAGGACGTGTCTGGGCCACGCTGCAGCCCCGTCACCCCATTTGTCAGCCCCAGATTCGGGGGGAGAGGGACACACCGATCAGATCAGGGGGCTGTCATCGGATAGATCCTCAGTTCTGTCCTCCTCCTCCCTCCCACCACCAGCAGCCTCAGCCCTCTGCCTATCCTTCCGTGCGATGCTCCCACCAACTCCCCCGCCCACGCCCCCACCCACGACAATCCCAGCTGCAGCGCCCGTCCCAACCCCTATGGCCACCACCTCAGTCAAGGCGAGCGCCCCAGCCGCCTCGGCAGCAATGACAGCACCAGCGATCCCGGCGCCAGCAGCTCCGCACACCGGTCCCAGAACCAGCGCCCCCGCCCCCACGCCCGCCACAATGGCGAATTTCTTGAAGCGCTTCCCGTAGGTCTTCAGGAAGGTCTCAGCCTCCTGTGTCAGCAAATCCTCCAGCTCCGTCAGCAGGGCCTCTTTCTCCGGTGCCGGCTCCTGCATGTCCGTCCGGCATCGCCACAGCAAGTGCCCGCGCCGCTCCGCAAACTGCTCTGTCATCTTGCTCGGCCACACCTTCAGGCAGGTAAACATATTCTGGGAGTCGCCGTCCTGCGCCCACCAGGAGAGGAGATGGCCAAGAGCGTTAGATGGGGCATGAGCTGAACAGACCCCACCCCCTGACCGAGATGGGGGCCCCCATCGCGCCGAGCAGGACACAATCCGGGAGTGAGATGGGGGTACCCCCTCGCGCCAGTGTGGAACAGACCTGGACTGGGGTCGGGGCCCCCCATTGCGCCAGGCCCAGCACACAAATTCAGCGAGAGACCATCCCTGCCCCCAAAAGCTCACAGGCTAAAACCCCCGAATGCAGGGTCATTCTCCCACTTTGATAGATGGGGAAACTGAGGCCCAGAGAAACTCAGACACCCCCCCCCAACTCACCTTCTCCTTCAGAAAGAGAGCGTGGTCTGCGTGGGCTCTGTCCAGGACTCTCTGGTTGTGGAAGGCGATAGCCATCTGCACGGGGAGGACAAGGCTGGGGTGAGCCACAGCTTATGGGGCCCCATCTCCGCCTAGTAGCGGCAGCTCCCACCGCAGCAACCTCATGTAACAGAGCGATGCCACTAGCCAGTGTGAAACTACAACTCCCATGAGTCACTTCGGCAGCTCAGCCTGAAGCCAGGCACCCAAACTACAAGACCCATGATGCCCCACAGCCATGGACTCCCATGATGCATCACCTCCCTCCTCTCTGGTGCATCATGGGAGCTGCAGTCCCATCAGAGAGCTGATTTATGGGGAGAAAAAGGAGCATGCTGAGCCAAACTATTATTCCCATGAGACACCACAGAGACATTTCCAGATCGAAGTATTTCGGCTTTTGATATTTCAACAGAAACTCAAATTTGTCTGCAGGGGAAAAAAAACAAATTTTCCAACAAGTGGTAACACACTCCTGAGATGCAGCTACCTCTGGGGTGGAGCATATGGACGCGCGTGCACGCGCACACACACACACACACACACACACACACCTAATGCAGCCACTTCTGGGGTGAGGCAGCTGGGGAATAGCCTCACAGCAACCCCATACAGGGATGGCTTGCCCGACATGGAGATACAGCCACCTTTCGGGCGAGGCAGCAGCAGTAAGACAAAAGTAGGAAGCAGTTTTACATCAGAAGTGAATTCAGGAGGTGGGACACATCCCTGGATCAGGTCAGGGGCAGAGAAGGTACCTGAGCGGGAGAGGAGAAGCCACAATGATGTTTCTTCATCAGATCAGAGAATTTCTGCAAGGAAAGCACAAGAAACCACAATACAGACTCCACAGAGCTTAGGAAAATGTGAATATGGGGACGGCTCGCCCGGCGCTGAGATGCAGCCACCTCTGGGGCAGGGCAGCTGGGGAATGGCCATAAGACAACCGTGGGAATCAGTTTGGCGGGGGAAATGAAGAACTTCCTTGGATGATGTCGGAAGGCTCAGCAGAATCATCCAAGCTGGGATTCTGCTAGGATATAAATACCACCCTAATTCTTAATTAACAAAAATTCAGCAAAAGGCCTAAGCCCCCACCCTGCTCCCCACAGCACAGCGCCCCCTAGTGCCACCGTGGGGTAGTGCGGGCAGCCATGACTGCCAGGGGAGAGCGTCCCTACAGACCCCCCACTCCGCTCCCTGCAGCACAGCGCCCCTAGTGCCACCATGGGGTATTGGGTACCGCCCTGACTGCCAGGGGAGAGCGTCCCTACAGACCTGCCACCCCGCAGCACAGCACCTCCTAGTGCCACCATGGGGTATTGGGTACAGCCCTGACTGCCAGGGTAGAGCGCCCCCTACTGAGACCAATCCCCACCTTTATCTTGGCAGCGAGCTGTGTCCCAGTGAGCAGCGCCCCATGCCGGTCCCTCCAGATGTGCTGACCGACCGAGCCCACCAGGGTGGTGACATAGTCCCTCAGGCTGTCCCGGAAATCCTCATCCATGTCTGCGAAGGGGAGGGAGATGGCAATGAACCCGGAGCCGGAGTGTCCCCCCACAGCCCATTCCCCAGCAGAGCCAGAGATGCCCCATTGCCCAGGCTCAGAGCCTCTGTCTCGGATCCGTTACCTCTCAGGCTTCCCTGGTTTCCAGTCATGATCCGCTTGCCAGGGAAGGGCATCAGGTAACAGCGGCTGCTGCTTCTGCTCAGCACTTCCAGGGCCCTGGGGTGTTTGCAAGGGGATGTCGCCTCCAGCATCTGACAGAACCAGGGCGAAATCGGCAAAGTGAGACATCAACAGAGAGAAATACCCCAGGACCCCAGTTCCCTGCTCCCAGAGCCAGCCAGGCCCTCGCCATGGGGCCGGATCGGAGCCAGCACCCCCCAGAGGGCAAAGGCCCCACATCCCATTCCCCCCAGTCACCTGTCGGACGTCTCTCAGATGCTCCTCCCCACCGTCGCTTCCAAGGACCACAGAGCTGCTCCAGTCCCGCACCAGCAGGTCTAGGTGCTGCAGGGGAGACAGGACGATGTCAGGAGGGGACGGGTGAACCCCTCGGGTGTGGGGCAGGAGCATCCCATGCAGGGCAGGGCAAGGGATGGGGGGGAATGTTGTCTCACCTGAATGGACTCCAGCTCGTATTCCTTTCCCACCTCTTCGGCCACGTGCAGAAACATCTGCAGAGCGGAGAGGCCAGGGGGGGTGAGTCTGGGGCTGGGATCTCTGGGGCAGGGAGGCAGAGTGTGCCCTGGGGGTGGGTGGGAGTGGAAATCCTACCAACACACACACACACACACACACACACACACACACACACACACACACACACACACACACACACACACACACACACACACACTGCAGCTCCAGCCTGGTCTCAGTCTGTTACCAGGGTCCCACGGCTTTCCCCTGTGGTGCAGAGACACCTAGGGGCCAAAGAGCAGAACTGCATGTCGAGGTTCCCCTCTCCCCTGCCCCATGCCAAGGGCTCTGTTTGCCCCCATGCCCACCAATGGCAGGAACAGAATAGACCAAGATGCCAAATACTGAGACGTTCCCAGAGTCCTTGCAACACTCCTGTTCTCAGTAAGCCTGGAGCTCAGGCAGAGGCGAGCTCCAGCCCCTGGAGCAGCACAGAAGCTGGGCCCTCCTGGATACAGCCCCCGGACTCCTGGGTTCTATCCCCAGCTCTGGGAGAGGAGTGGGATCTAGTGGTTAGAGCAGACAGTGCTGGGAGCCACGACTCCAGGGTTCTATCCCCAGCTTTGGGAGAGGAGTGGGGTCTAGTGGTTAGAGCAGACAGTGCTGGGAGCCACAATTCCTGGGTTCTATCTCTGACTGTTCCACCCATGTGACCTCAGGCAAGTCACTGATTCTCTCTGGCCCTCAGTTTCCCCAGCTGTAGAATGGGCAGACAACCCCATTGGGGCTGTATGAGAATGGCGCTGCATCCTTCACCTCCAGATATTCCAGATCAGGGTCCTTTATCTGGCTGGAAACATTCAGGATCTGCAAGTAATCAGAGAGGACAGGGCTAGATGCAGAAACCAGCATGACCCTCTCCCCACAGCACAGCGCCCCCTAGGGCCAACCTGGGGCATCAGGGCCAGCCCTGGCTGCCAGGGGAGAGCGCCCCCTACTGAGCACTGCCCCGTTCCCCACAGCACAGCGCCCCCTAGTGCCGCACTGGGGCATTGGGGCCAGCCCTGGCTGCCAGGGGAGAGCGCCCCCTGCTGAGCCCTGCCCCACTCCCTGCAGCACAGCGCCCCCTGGTGCCTACCTGGTAGGAGCCAAGCAGCATGGAGAGGGCGGAGAGTTTGACGCTGGTCTCTGTGCCTCTGGCAATGTCCATGGAGCCCTCGGTGTCGACCAGCAGCACAGCCACCTGCGGGGGGGCATGGGCCGGGGTCACACGCCAGCTCCCCAATCTGCCCCCTGCATGCGCCAGCACCGAGTGAGACCCAACCCCAGAGGGGCACTGGGTTCCCTGCCTCCCCTCCCAGGCCCCGGTCACAGATCCCCCCCAGCCTCTGTCTGCTCTGCTCCCCCAAGTAGAGATCTGATGGGGTCACTCATCCTCCCACCCTATTTCCCCCCCACACACACTTCCCACTCACCTTCTCCCGCTCCCTGGGGACCCAGAAGGGCTGACTCCAGGCCCACACCCCCTTGGTGACACTGCGGGTGCCAACTCGCCACTCGAACCCCTCCAGGGGCTCCTCCTCCCGGCCCATCCAGGATCCGTCCTTCACATCCTGGGGGGGGAGGGAGACATGGGGGGGAGGGGCAATTAGTGCAGGGGGGCAGGGGGATTGTGGGTATTTTATTAGCAGGCAGGTAGCGTGGGGACTGGTGCACTGGGAAGATAATGGCCAGGCAGCCTCAGGCTGAGGACGAGGCTCCAGACGGACACACGGCTCCCCACCCCCCTGACACAGCTGACCGGACGTGGTCAGGGGACACAGGTCACAGATCTGTGCTGGTCTGAGCCCCTCCAGCAGGGGGCAGGAGTCATATCACTGCTCAGACAGCATGAAATAGGGAGGGGTGAGATACCAGCCACCCTAGGGCTCCCATCCCCACACACTGCCCTGTGGGAGGGGAGTGGGGTCTAGTGGTTAGAGCAGAGGGGAGCTGGGAGCCAGGACTCCTGGGTTCTCTCCCCGGCTCTGGGAGGGGATCAGGGCTGCACTCACCAGGTTCTGGAGCCGGCGCAGCAGGTAGTTCAGCAGGAAGGATTTGCCCCGGCGCTGCTCCCCGACGATGGACACCAGGCAAACGGGGGCTTTCCCCACCCCACCCTGCTCCAGGCAGCGGCTCAGGGCCTCCTCATCCAGCATCAGGCCCCCTTCCTCGTCCAGACGCACCAGCTGCACCGGGCGCCCCGGCTCCGGCTGAGCCCCTGGCCCCTGTTGCAGGGACAGAGCAGGGTCAGAGCTGGGACCCCACCCCTGAGACGGTGAGTCCCCTGTGCCCTAGATCAGAGCCCCATTCCCATCCCCTGAACCAGCCTGTCCCACCCTGGGCCAGATCCAAGCCAGTGCCCCCTAGAGGGGAAAGGCCCCATGTCCCATCCTCTCCGCTCCACCCCACCTTCCAGCCAGCTAGTCCCCTCACCCAGCCCCCTGGATGGAGTCACAGGCTGTTTGCTTGGTGGTTAATTTCTTATCAGGAGGTCTGAGCCCGGAGGTCCAGCTCCCCCCTTATCAGCCCAGGGACCGGACCCGTTGCTAAAGGGACACAGGAATCCCATTAGCCAGCCTTCCCTCTGACCCCAGGGCCCCAGCGTGGAGCTAGGGGGTGCTGTGCTGTAGGGTGTGGCCATGTGGCTGTTCCCCAGCTGCCCACCCCAGAGGTGGCTGCATCTCTGGACCAACCAGGGCTGCTCCCACCTCAGGGCTCCCTGTTGCTGTCAGCGTCTCTTTGCACGGCAGGTCTCTGATTTTCTCCACCAGGCTTTTGACACGTGTGTCTGGGATCATCCTGCCCCTGGAGCAGGGAGCCCGGCACTCCGGGCACTGGGACCCCGAGGCCGAGACCCCGCTCCAGTGAGCCACGAGGCAGCCCCGGCAGAAGTTGTGGCCACAGTCGATGGAGACAGGGTCCTTCAAGATGTCCAGGCAGATGGAGCAGGTGACGTCCTCCTGGAGTCGCTTCACCATTCCCTGTGGAGGTGGCTTCAAGGAGGGGGTTGGGATTGGCCTGGGAGACACACAGCAGGGGGCCTGTGAGCCAGGACTCCTGGGTTCTATCCCAGCCTGGGGAGGGGCCGGGAGCCAGGACTCCTGGGTCCTATCCCAGCTCGGGGAGGGGCCGGGAGCCAGGACTCCTGGGTTGTAGCCCAGCTCGGGGAGGGGCGGGGAGCCAGGACTCCTGGGTTGTAGCCCAGCTCGGGGAGGGGCGGGGAGCCAGGACTCCTGGGTTCTAGCCCAGCTCGGGGAGGGGCGGGGAGCCAGGACTCCTGGGTTCTAGCCCAGCTCGGGGAGGGGCGGGGAGCCAGGACTCCTGGGTTCTAGCCCAGCTCGGGGAGGGGCGGGGAGCCAGGACTCCTGGGTTCTAGCCCAGCTCGGGGAGGGGCGGGGAGCCAGGACTCCTGGGTTCTAGCCCAGCTCGGGGAGGGGCGGGGAGCCAGGACTCCTGGGTTCTAGCCCAGCTCGGGGAGGGGCGGGGAGCCAGGACTCCTGGGTTCTAGCCCAGCTCGGGGAGAGGATGTAGGGGAGGGGCTGGGAGCCAGGACTCCTGGGTTCTATCCCAGCTTAGGGAGGGGATGTAGGGGACAGGTCAGAGGGGCTGGGAGCCAGGATTCGGGGGCTCTAGCCCCAGCTCTGTAACAAGTTACACCTGAATTGGGTGGAACTGGAGCACTCACCCTTTATTGTTCGCATTTCCCATAATGCGGCGGATGACAGGCCGAGCTCCACTTTCCCCTCCTCCTGGGCTGGGGCTAAAGCCAAACTCTGCTGGAGAACTGAGACAACAGGGCACCAAGGGAGTAGCCCCCTCACACCCACTCTGCTAAAACAGGGGGGCTGACAGAGGAGGAAAATGAGGCACAGAGCAGGGCTGAGACACTCCATGTCCTAATCCCACTTCTTGAGCTCTGAGTGCCCCAGTGCTCTCCTTGTGTACAGGGGACACCCCCATCCCCACTAGCACCCCAAGAAATGAGCAAACCCTGTGGCCAGAGCCTCATGCCACAGCCCCACTGCACCCAGAGCCCAGGGTCCCAGCTCCTTTCCCTCCCTGTTCTAAACCCCTCCCCTCCCAGAGCCACTCAGAGAGCCCAGGAGTCCTGGCTCCCAGCCCCCTCTGCTCTAACCCACTCCCTTCCCAGAGCTGGGGAGAGAACCCAGGAGTCCTGGCTCCCAGGCCCCCCTGCTCTAACCCACTAGACCCCACTCCCCTCCCAGAGCCAGGGAGAGAACCCAGCTCCCAGCCCCCACAACCCACTAGACCTCGGGAGAGAAACCAGGAGTCCTAGCTCACATCCCCAACCCACTAGACCCCACTCCCCTCCCAGAGCCAGGAGAGAACCCAGGCGTCCGGGCTCTATGGCACTAAACACTATTAATTTCCGTCTCTGTTGAAGGAGGAAATCCCACGTCTCCAGCCCTCACGCCTAGGGAAAGCCTGCTCTGCTTTGCGCCCCCGGGCGCAGCGGGATTTTCAGCCTCTCGGGATTTTTAAAGCAGATCTGGGGATTGGCGGCCGGGCGCAGCTGGCCGCGCGGGGGTCCGCGGGGCTGCGCTGGTGGAGCCAGGGGCCGGGCCCCAGCCCCAGCCAGAGTCCGGGGAGTGGCTGGGATTTACCTGAGGTGCCTCCCAGGTGCCACTGCTTCGAAACCAGCAATTCAGGTCTCAGGTGGGTTGTGGGGGACGAGCCTGCCCCCTGGGGGGGGTAGACTGGAGGGGGGGATTCTGCCCCCCGGGGATGGTAGTTGCCCCCCCGTTACCTGCCCCACTGCTCGCTCTGCCAGTGTCCAAGATTTTCGCCTGGGGAAACGAAAGTAAAAAGTCAGGTGGTTTCTGTTTCCTCCTGCCCCGCAGCCCAGCTCTGACACCCCGGAGATTGGCTACAGGGCGTGGGAGGGGTGTAGCCAGAGCGGAGGATATTAATAGCCACTGGGAGGTGGGGGCTGGGAGGAGAGCCAGGACTCCTGGGTTCTCTTTCTGGGTCTGGGATGGGAGTGGGGTCTAGTGGTTAGAGCAGGGGAGCTAGGAGCCAGGACTCCTGGGTTCTATTCCTGGACTGGGAAAGGAAGTGATGTCTAGTGGTTAGAGGAGGCGGGGCACTGGGAGCCAGGATTCCTGGGTTCTCTCCCCAGTTCTGGGAGGGGAGTGGGTGGAGTCTCATGGGTGGGGCTGGCAGCGAGGACTCCTAGGCCTGGTCCACACTACGCTGTTAAACCGATTTTAACAGCGTTAAATCAATTTAATGCTGCACCCGTCCACACTACACTGCTCTTTATATCGATTTAAAGGGCTCTTTAAATCAATTTCTGTACTCCTACAAAACGAGAGGAGTAACGCTAAAATCGATATTACTATATTGATTTAGGGTTAGTGTGGACGCAAATCGACATTATTGGCGTCATTCTTTTACAGTAGCTACCCACAGTGCAGCGCTCCAGAAATCGATGCTAGCCTCGGACCACGGACGCACACCACTGAATTAATGTGCCTAGTGTGGACGCGCACAATCGACTTTTTAATATCTGTTTTATAAAATCGGTTTAAACTAATTTGAATTTATCCTGTAGTGTAGACGTACCCCTAGATTCTCTCCCCAGTTCTGGGAGGGGAGTGGGGTCTAGTGGGTTAGAGCAGGGGGGCTGGGAGCCAGGACTCCTGGGTTCTCTCCCCGGCTCTGGGAGGGGAGTGGGGTCTAGTGGTTAGAGCGGGGGGACTGGGAGCCAGGACTCCTGGGTTCTCTCCCTGGCTCTGGGAGGGGAGTGGGAGCTAGTGGGTTGTAGGGTGGGGGAGCTAGCAGGGCTCAGTGTAGACATAAAACTTTTATGCACATTCCCTTCTCCCATGTCCAGGACAAATCCATTCACGTGCCAGCGAGGGGCGGCTGCAGGCCCTGGCTGCGTTCAGCCTGGGGAAGAGATGGCTGAGCTGGGATGGGAGAACAAGGGTCCCTCTAAAGAGGCCAGGGAGTGCTTGTGCTTCGTGTCCAGCGACGGGGGTGGGGGGGCCAGAAGGAAGCAGCTTAGCTTGCAGCAAGAGGCTGGGAATTAGGACAAACTTCTCTAACTCTCAGGGTAGCTCCACTCTGGACCAGGCTTCCAGGGAGGTTGTGGGATCCCCATCGTTGGAGGACACACGCCGGTCAGGGCCGGTCTAGGTTTCCTTGGCACTGCCTCAGTGCCGGAGGCAGGACTTGATGCCCTCTCCAAGTCCCTTCCAGCCCCACATTTCTCGGATTCTCTTTGAGACGCTCGGTGGCTTCGTCTCCCACTGCAACATTTTCACTCCAGCCCCCCAGTTCCTTCCTGTGTTTGATCACTAGTTGTGGGGACGCAGCACCCCCCCTACAGAATCACATGCAGGGGGCACTGTGGAGCTGTAGAATGGGCTACCTGGAAACCACCCCCACACAGAGGCTGCCCTCCTCCCAGCAGTCCAAGCCCAACTGCCTGTGGTTTGGATGCGCCAGTCCTGCCCCTTAGAGACATATTCAGAACAGTTCCCTCCTCTCTGAGCGATAGGTTCAGGCTCTCTGCAGACTCAGGCACATGGGCAGTTGCCGGTTGATCTCTACCCCTCTCCCTTCTGCATCTCTTACATCCCACAAGCAGACGGGAACAATGGAGGGAGCTGGGCGGGGATGCCCTGATGGGAGGTGGAGGCGGCACGTCCGGGGGACAGCGCTGAAGAGTAGGACTGGGCTGATGACAGAGGGTCTGGCGCTGCTGATCGTGGTGACATAGGGGCTAGGGTTTGGTATGAGGGGTGAGGGGTGCTTTTGCCCCCACCCACAGAGCCCAGATGGTTACCTCCCAGATTGGGCTGTCCACCACCAGCCCCTCCCGCCCTGCAGCTCACAACCCAGGCCAGGAGTCAGGTCCTATCCCAGAGTCACCCTAGAAGGTTGCCCAGCTGCCCCCCCCCCACAAGGCAGCTGCATCTCAGTGCTGAGAGGTTGGAATCAAGGAAGACCCCCTCAGACCTGCCCCTCAACCCTTCAGCATCCATTAACCAGCCCCCATCGCCCTAGGCACATGGGCCACTGCGTGGCCCACCCACGTGCTTTGGCCCCGCCCCTGGACTCTAGCCCCATCCGGTGACACACCCATGCTGGTATATTGCCCCCGAGCCGACTGTCCCCGCGGGAGTTCACCAAAGACGGAAGCCCAGAGCTAGCTGGCATCACGGGTGTTACAGGACGTTTGGGCCAGGATCGGTTTTCAAGCCGGGGCCCAGGGCATATGTTGGGTTCCAGGACGGCTGAACGCAAAGGACAGCCATGAACCCCTCCTGTGCCCACCCCGTCCCAGCCACACACCTGAGCGACGGCAAATCCCAAGGAGCCCAGGAAAGTCTCCCAACAGGGAGGCCTGCCCGGCTGAGCTGAAGAGAACAGCCCGCCCGTCTAAGCCCCAGGGGCTCAGGAGAGGGTGGAAATGAGGTGAAACCCAACGGAGCAGGACGCCTGCTTCCATGGAGACCGCGAATCGCTGAGCACTGGGGGTTGACCAGCCCTGGAAGACAAGGAACGGGGCATTAGAGAGTACCATGCCAGTGGGTGCTTGACCCCACCTCTGCCCCTGGCCCCACCCTGACACCACCCCCGTTCCAACCCCTTCCACAAATCCTCGCCCCAACTCCACCCCCTCCCTTCCCCTATTCCGTCTCCTTCCCAAAATCCCCATCCCGGCCCTCCTCTTCCCCGCCTCCTCCCCTGAGCATGCCACAGTCCCCCCCAGCATGCCGCTAAACAGCTGGGAGGTAGGCGGGGAGCGGCATGCAGCGCCCTTAGGGGAGGAGGAAGAGTGGGGAGCTAGGGGAGCTTAGCACCCACTAATTTTTCCCTGTGGATGCTCCAGCCCCAGAGCACCCACAGAGTCAGTGTCTATGCCATGGTGGGGTCAACCTCTCCCCCAGCCCGCACTGGGAAAAAACCCACAGAAACGCGGCCCCTGGTGTGTGTCCTGGGCTGGATCGAGCCCTGCGACGCCAGCGCTGAGGTGGCAAAACCACAGCAGCGGTGTGGACACAGGTAGCCACAGCATCATGCCCATGTCACGAGCAAGTACACAGGCCCATACTCAAGTATGATGAAAGGTTTAGAAAACACAGCAGACGAACAGAGACTGGAAAAACCTGGGTTTGGTTTGTCTGGAGAAGAGCCGCCCGAGGGTGGCACGTGGGAACAGTTGTCAAGTACGTAAAAGACTGTTATAAAGAGCAGGGTGAGCAATTGTTTGCTTTAGCCACTGAGGGCAGGACGAGAAACTGCGGCTAGGGAGAGGCAGGTTAGACATTAGTTCGATCAAAAGCTGCCCTGATGCACTGGTGTAGCCCTCCACCCTGCGGCAGAACTGTCTGCACGTAACTTGGTCTTCCGTTCTCTGGTCCTTCCGAAAAATTGGGGTGGGGGAGGGAATTATCATTTTGGGTTGATCTGAAAAAAACATTTTCCCCACCAAAAAGCCCAAAAACTCCAGGGGAAAAATCATTTCTGGTCAAATGAAACTTTTCTTTTGGTGAAAAATTGAATCTGAAAAAAATCAAACCATTTCAAGCTTTGGGAGGATGTTTTCCCCCCTCGATGGAACGAATTCGACACTAAGCCCTGAAAGGTTTCAGTCAAACCAAGTCTACACTGATCAGTCTTCAGACTTTCACCCAGCGCAGTGAGGAAGGAGGTCTCTGCTACCATCCGCTGGTGAAGAGAATTCAGAGTATTTTCTCCTGCTGATGACAGCTCATCTCAATTGATTAGACTCTTCCTGTTGGTATGCATACTTCCACCTTTTCATGTTCTCTGTATGTATAAATATCTCCTGTCTGCGTGTTCCATTCTGTGCATCCGAAGAAGTGAGCTGTAGCTCACGAAAGCTCATGCTGAAATAGATTTGTTAGTCTCTAAGGTGCCACATGTCCTCCTGTTCTTTTTTTGGTGAAGAGGAGGAAGGGCTGGCATGGACCAGGCCTTATTTGCATCTTGGTTACCCCCAGCATTCGAGAGTCAACATTTTGGTCTTTGGGTTAAAATTCGTTGAAGTTTTGGGTGTGTGGGAAATGAAATTGTGGCTATTCTTATTGTGGGATGAAAGGGCAACAGGGTTGTTTTTATGCCCTGAGGGAGGGAGATCACCCTAAGCAAAACTTCAGACATAGAGCAGTGAACAGTGGAGGTTGAGCACAGACCAGAGAGATGAGGATGGTGTTTTTTAATGTGGGGAGAAGGACCTGGAGATGGATCTCCTGAGAACATTCCCAGCTGCTGGAATTCAACTCTCCCAAGCTGTGAGTGGGGTGTAACAAAGTGAGGTGCTGGAAGACCCTGGGGTGGGGGGGGTCTTACTTCACAGTTTGCTAGGGAAACTGAGGGGCAGGACTGTTCCTCAAGATCTAATGGGGTAGGGTGTTTCCCTTACCGGTTATACATACAGAGTATGGACATGCCCACATTAGTATTGCATCCTTTTCCCCTTAGCCCTTGTTTCAGACCCAGGCTCAGCACTTGTCAGAGGGGAAGTGTTTCCGTTAATCACACTCAGGGAAGATTTTAAGGTTTCTCCCAAAGTTTCTGGGTGGGGCCTCAGTGCGTGTGCTAATTTCAAGAGGACCCCCCCAGCTATTCACACCCCACCCTTTGCACTGCCACGAAGCCCCGGCATGATTCCAGTGTCACCTCACCCCAGTCGAAGAAAGGGGATTGAGAGATGACAGGCTGGGCAGGCAACGGGATCAGGGCTGTACCAGACACTGATAAAAGCAGGTTGCCGGGTAAATGTCATGCTCCTAAAACTGCTGCTGATTTTGGCACACAGGAGGAGTCTGGGCTCCCTGGCATTCAGGGCCGTCCTTCGGCATACACGCGTAGGGCACCTGAAAATTTGGGGCACCACTGGGTCTTCGTGTCCACGCACCTGACTTTGCCATCCCTGGTCTGACCCTTCCTGTAGACCCCACAGCTGCCTGCTGCAGCCCGGTGAGCCTTCCTCAGTGAAAAGTGAAACAGCCTCCAGCCTGCCAGCCCTGTTAGCACAACCCTGAAACTGTTAAAGAACCGGTCAAGGGGTGATGAGCCATTTCACAGGCCTGTGCCCACCCCCAGGGATACACTGTCAGCTTCTGAATGTACCGACAAAACCAGCGGTGCATCACTGTCCTATTTCCTCAGAACACGTCCGTCCACAGGACCTTCGGTTAAAATTTGCTTTAAAAATGTTTCACGAGTGAGTTGTTGAAGATTATAAAATCATATCTCTAAAAAATCCTTGCATCCATTTTTAGACGCACAGTCATCTTTAGCCTTAAATGCTTGGATCTTCAGACATACGGTTTTTAAAAGAAATCCTTCAAAAGACCCCCCCTCAGCTAAAATACACATTTTAATCACGATAGTAAAAAAAAACTTGCTTCCAAAGTTTTCCTGTCCTTTCTGTCCATCCCTTTCTCCCTTCAGCCCCTCTCCCCCGCCACACACACATTGAAGAGAGCTCTTAAAGGAAAAACACCCCTTTTCTTCCAGATAGCTGGACAAAGAGCTTCCCTTTCTTTACTTCTGACTATCTGATGAACTAGTTTTAAGAGAACCCTCCAGCAAAATCAGGACCTAGTAAGATATAAAATCCTTTGTGATGCCTACAATCGTTCGAAACATATTTTTTTAAAGTTGGTGAAATTTCATAAACACGTCTGTTGTTATGGAGATCACACTCAGTAAATTAATGTTCCCTTTTTCTAAAAGCAATGAACGTGGTTATGAACACACCAAAGCTCTGTGACTGATTCATTTAAAAGAATGTCTTTGTTTCAGTGAGTTAAATATGTAGTAATCTGGTGTGATTACCTTATGAAGGTTTAGAGTACATTTAAAATATAAAATCAGCTTAGAAATACTGATTAAGAAAATGTAAAACAGAGCAGAGCTGCATCCCATATTCCATAATATTGAATGTTGTATTCAGCAGGACTGCTGACTCACCCTTAGTACAAAGGTTTTGCAAATAAATCTCTGACAAACTTCAGGGTGTATCAAAAAACCTGTGACTGACATTTTTTATTCCCAAGGTTAGTGCTTTGAGATAGGCACCTTTTGCACGTCCATTCTGCATGAGGGAGAGGGTACCGGGGTCTCTGCGGGGAACTGTGACTCTCCGCCACTGTGAGGCGGGCCGGGGGGTTCATTATCCTTTGCTGTCTCGTGCCTCTTGCATCTTGGTTACCCCCAGTGTTCCAGAGCGAATGGTTTGGTCATTGTGGTTAAAATGCATTGATGTTTTGGGTGCGTGGGAAATGAAATTGTGGCTATTCTGACTGTGGGATAAAAGGGCAACAGGGCTGTTTATATGCCCCGCATGATGGAGATCACCCTAAGAGAAACTTCGGTCACAGAGCAGTGGGCAGTGGAGGTTGGCCATGGACCAGAGAGACGGGGACAGTGTTTTCTGATATGGGGAGGAGGACCTGGAGATGCAGCTTCGGAGAACACTCTCAGATGCTACAATTCCACTACCCCAACCTATGAATGGGGTGTAACAAAGTGGGGAACTGGATGACCCTGTGGGGGGGTGTCTTACTTCATCCTGTTTGCTGGGGAAACTGAGAGGCAGGACTGTTCCTCAAGATCTAATGGAGTAGGGTGTTTCCTTCACCGGTTACACGTATGCATTGTGGACTGCTCAGTGTTATGTTTGCCCAAATTAACACTGATGGGACGAGTCGTTTACCAGGTTTGGTTAGAAATCCTTCTAGCCTGGTGTAGATAAATCCCCAGTATTAAGCTGTTTTCATACAACTTTGTATCAGATCCCTATGTAGAAAAACTTCTCGAGAACTTTGTGTTAAGCCCTTGGGATAATGTTATAGCCCCTAAGGAGAGTTAAAGTGGAAGACACATGTCGTTTTGCTCGGAGTAGAATAAGATCTCCCCCCAGCTCCCTTAATCAATTGCTCTGTTGAATGAATGAGGTGTGAATGAGCAAGGTGGGAAGGCAGCACCTCCAGCCAGCTGCACCCCTTGGCGAGGGGCTGGGAGCCAGCCCCAAGGACAGTAAAACCTGTCAGGTGGGCTCGTTAAAGAAGAGCAGAGACACTGACGGACTCAGGGGTTAAAAGCCAGCCCCTTCCTTTGGAAACACCCTCTGTGCAGCATCCGGACAACCCCCAGAAGAAAACAGGACAAAGGCCCAACGGACACAGACACAGATTTTGAAGCTGGTACAGATTTGCATAAGAGGGAAGCTGCTATAAAGGTGAGGTGTCTTGCAGAGGGATCTGGGTCTCGTCTTGTCAACATGGAGCATCGATCCGGATCGGCAGAAGCCCGGCTCCACCTCTCCCTCATCTAACTCACCTGGCCAGTGCAATCAGAGGGAGCAACTAATTGGTAACAACAAGAGGGAGTGTGCTTGTGTGTGTGTGTGTGTGAGTGCATGAGTGTAATATATCAGATGCATATGATACAGTGTTAATTAATACATGTATTACTAATAAATGTGCCGTTTTGCCTTATTCCCCCTGAAAAGATCCTATGCAGCACCTCAAGAACAACGCTGGGACCAGCACTTCCCCCAGTTCGGTCTTTGTTCCTCAGGTGTTTCCAGGAGTGTCCTTGTGTGGGGAGTGAGGCCACCTGATGATGTCGCACACACACACACACACCCCTTATCTAGCTTTAACATATGGCTGGAATCCTTTCTTCCAACAACAGTTCCCAGCCCAGTTTGTGGGAAAATGCAGGTATCAATATGGAGATCGGTGTCTTGTGACCTGGTCACATGTCCCTGTAGGGTCACAGAGGCCATTACTCACAGGCTGTCTGGAGCGCTCCCCGGAAGGCTCCCCAGGTAGGGGATAAGCTTTTTCTAAGGCCTACTGTACCCCTAATCACCCGTTACCTCGAATAGGCCCTTCCCAACCAGCTGTCTAGACTGGAAACATCTTGCCTGGTGGGCGTCACCCAGGTGTAACCCCATTTGAAATACAGACCCATAGTCAATAATCATAACTTTAGACACAAAACTGATAGATGCCCACAAAGAGGATAATCCTATTCAGCAACTCATTACTTTTCCACCGACACCTCACAAGATGTATCTTGGACAAGATGCAGCATAATTCTCTAGCCCTGTCTTAATGATTCCCAACACTCTGTTCGCTTTTTTCACTCCCACTACACATCAAGGGAGGGTTTTCAGAGAACTCTCCACCGTGACTCCAAGGTCCCTTTCTTGAGTGGGAACAGCTCATTTAGACCCCATCATTTTGTTTGGGATCATGTTTTCCAACGTCCATTTGTTTGCATTTATCAACACCGAATTTCATCTGCCATTTTGCCACCCAGTCACCGAGTTTTAAGAGATCCTTTCGTAGCTCTTTGCAGTCTGCCTGGGACTGAACTATCTTGAGTAATTTTATGTCATCTGCAAATTGTGCCACCTCACTGCTTACCCCTTTTTCAAGCTCATTTATGAATATGTTGAACAGGACTGGGCCCAGTACAGACCCATGAGGAACCCTGGTATCTACCTCTCTCCATTCTGAAAACTGCCCATTTATATCTACCCTTTATTTCTTACCTTTTAACCAGTTCTCACTCATTCAGAGGACCTTCCCTCTCACCCTGCTTGCATAAGAGACATGGCTCCCTGTGGCACAGGACCGGCTGGAGAGGCAGGCTTGGGGATTTCTCCCTACTGTAGTTTGCTTCGGGGACAAAGAACTTGTAAATAAACAAGCTGGCACCAAAGCGCAGACTGGACTTGTCGCAGCAAATTCTCCCCCCAATAGAAAGAAGGAGCTGGAATATCAACTTAGAAAAGGGGGGAGTGGATCCAGAGATCTGCAGTAACCGCTGTGACAAACTGGTAGCAAATTCCTCCTTGGGGCCAGAGCAGCTCATCGGTGACATGGTCCGTGCCGGGAACGTGGACGGTGAGAGAGAGCTGCGCTGCTGCCCTGGCAGATGAGTGTCAGGGGTGTAGGGCCGATCCAGGAGGTGCACAGACCATTTCGGGTTTGATGGAGTCCCTGCCAGTCTCCGGGTGAGGGTGGATGCTGCAGAGTGCACGTTGCAGGCTGGGTCTGAATCTCTTGTGGAGTCTGGGGTGGGAGGACGGCAGAGAGGGGTCGCAGAACCCCTCCGCCTGCCCATCCCCCTCTGTCCCACCCTTTCCTCACCCCTCCACACTCCAGTCCTCACCCCCTTCCCTCCCACATCCACCCATCCCCACGCTGGCATCCATTCCCCTTCCCAGCTGGCCACACCACACCGACGCCCCCCACCCCCGCACATACCCCCCAAGGCAGAGCCTATGCCACAGCTCCCCAAGCGCTGCGGGACCCGAACCCGTGACACAAAGCTCTCCCGCCTGAGCTAACCTGCAGCCTCCTTGACCGCCACCAGGGGGCAGCGCAGGCGCAGAACTCCTTCAGGCTGGACAGAGGGGCCTTGACCTGGTCTTGAGGCTTTCCCACCCTTTGGCATACCTCACAAGACCGGACATACTTGGCAACGTCCTTGCCCATCCCCTCCCAGTGGAAGGACTTCCCCAACCGGTCCTTGGTTCTGTTCGCCCCAGCATGGCCACTGGGATGATCATGGGCTAAGCTTAAGAGCTTCCCCCGGTACTTAGTTGGAACCACCAACTGTTTTTGCGGCTGCCATTCTTCCCGGTGTCCACCAGAAAGAATTTCCTTGTATAAAAGTCCTTGGTCTATAACAAACCGGGCTCGATTAGAAGAGCTGAGAGGCGGTGGGGTGCTCCGTGCCGCCGCCCACGCTTTCTGAAGGCTGTCATCTGCTTCCTGCTCAGTCTGGAACTGTTCCCTTGAGGCTGGGGTCACCAGTTCTTCCTCAGACTGTGGACTTGGGCTTGGTCCCTCTGGAAGCGATGTAGGTGATGGGGTTGTTTCCGTTGCTGGTGAACCGCTCTCCGCTGGTGCACCTGAGGGTATTTCAGGCTCTGGCTGAGCCTTTTGGGTATGGCTGTCGTGTGCTTCTGCCAGTTCTGGCTCGCTGGCGCCCTCTGGCGTTGAGTTTGAAGATGTGGTTGCAATTGCTGGTGCTGGTTGCTGTTCCAGTTCCGGGCCTGGGACTGGAGATGCTGTGGCTGTTTCAGTGGTAGGCATGGAATCCGGGTCCACTACCTCTGTCTGGGTCTCTGGTAACACAGACGGGGCGTCTGTGGACGGCTCAGGAACAGGAATGGGTCTGGAAGCTTGCCTGGTTTGGCTACGTGTAACCATTCCCACTCTCTTGGCCCGCCTCACCTGGTTGGCCAAGTCTTCCCCCAGTAGCATGGGGATAGGATAATTGTCATAGACTGCAAAAGTCCACATTCCTGAGCAGCCTTTGTACTGGACAGGCAGTTCAGCTGTAGGCAAGTCTACAGCTTGTGACATGAAGGGGTAAATTGTCACTTTGGCCTTTGGGTTGATGAATTTGGGGTCAACGAAGGATTGGTGGATAGCTGACACTTGTGCCCCCGTGTCTCTCCACGCAGTAACCTTCTTTCCGCCCACTCTCAAATTTTCCCTTCGCTCCAAGGGTATTTGAGAGGCATCCGGGCCTGGGGATCTTTGGTGTGATGGTGGTGTAATGAATTGCACTCGCATGGTGTTCTTGGGACAGTTGGCCTTGATATGTCCCAGTTCATTACACTTAAAGCATCTTCCATCTGATGGGTCACTGGGCCGAGGTGAGTTACTGGAGACTGGTGAGGTGGAAGGGTAGGGTGTCTGTGGCTTTACTTGGGTGGTATGTGGGGTCTTTGGCTGTCCTCGGTTGTAGGGTTTATGGTCTGTGTGCCCCCTGGGGTAATCGTTCCCCTTGACAGTAGCTTTCTTGCTTTCTGCCAGTTCCATCCATTTGGCTCCATTCTCCCCCGCCTCAGCGAGATCTTTGGGTTTTCCATCTTGTATGTACCGTGTGATGTTTTCAGGAAAAACCATCCAAGAACTGCTCCATTTGTATGAGGAGGTTCAGTTCTTCCAAGGTTTGAATGTTGTTTCCTGTTATCCAGGCCTCATAGTTTTTTGCAATGTAGTAGGCGTGTTTGGGAAATGACACCTCTGGTTTCCACTTTTGGGTTCTGAAGCGCCGACGGGCATGATCTGGGGTTATCCCCATCCTGTATCTGGCCTTGGTTTGAAAAAGTTTATAGTCATTCATTTGCTGCTTAGGCATTTCGGCTGCCACCTCTGCTAAAGGTCCACTGAGTTGTGGCCTTAATTCTACCATGTACTGGTCTTCGGGGATGCTGTACCCAAGACAGGCTCTTTCAAAATTTTCCAAGAAGGCCTCGGTGTCATCACCTGCCTTGTAGGTGGGAAATTTCCTGTGCTGTGGAGCAATAATTGGCGCCGGGTTGTTAGGGTTGGCTGGCACATGCAGCCCAGCTTTTGCCAACTCCAGTTCATGTTTTCTCTGTTTTTCCTTCTCTTCATTCTCTTTTTGTTGTTTTTCCATTTCTTTTTGTTGTTTTTCCATTTCTCGGCGGTGGGCCAACTCTTCTTCTGCTTGTTTCCTTCGGTAGGCCACCTCTTCTTCTTCTAGTTTTCTTTTGTGTGCTGCCTCTTTGGCTGCCTGTTCTCTTTGGTAGGCTGCCTGTTCTCTTTGGTAGGCTGCCTGTCTGATCTGTTCTTCTCTTTCTTTCATCTCCATGTCTTTTTGTTTTATATCCAGCTGTCGCCTGTGTTCAGCTTCTCTGATTTGTTCTTCAGCCTCCCTTTTTGTCTTGGTAGACATGGTTCCTGTTTTCTTGTGTTGGGGTGCCCTCCGGTGTTTATCTTCTGAACTGCAGGTTCTCTGTTGCCTCCTGAAGTCTGCCTAGCAACAGTGCCTTTAGCTAATCTTCAATGTTAAGTAAACCTGAAAAACCACTTTATTTGCATTTATATAGTGCTGGTAATGACTCTCAATGGGAGTGCTATTGTGTGACAAAAGACCCTTAACAGTCTGGTAATGGCTTCTTGCTTAACATGCAAGCCACAAACTGCCAGAGAGAGCAGAAAGAAAAAAAAATTCTCTCTGGTTCCCTTTTAAAACCAACTGTTTCTCTCTGCTAAAAAGCCCTTAGCAGAGAAAAGAAAAATATAATATTCCTACTGGCTTCTGGATTCTGTCTATATCCCACCCACTGCCACTCATGTCATAACCTTAGTCCCAGATCTGGACCTTAGCGTCCAAAATATGGGGGTTAGCATGAAAACCTCCAAGCTTAGCTACCAGCTTGGACCTGGTACTTGCTGCCACCACCCAAAAAATTAGAGTGTTTTGGGGCACTCTGGTCCCCCTGAATAACCTTCCCTGGGGACCTCAAGACCAAAATCCCTTGAGTCTCACAACAAAGGGAAATAATCCTTTCTCCCTTCCCCCCTCCAGGTGCTCCTGGAGAGATACACAGACACAAGCTCTGTGAAACTACACAGAGTGACTCCCCCTCTCTGTTCCCAATCCTGGAAACAAAAAGAACTTTCCTATTCCCCCAGAGGGAATGCAAAATCAGGCTAGCAAATCCAACACACACACAGATCTCCCCGATCTCTTCCTCCCACCAATTCCCTGGTGAGTACAGATTCAATTTCCCTGAAGTAAAGAAAAACTCCAACAGGTCTTAAAAGAAAGCTTTATATAAAAAGAAAGAAAAAATACAAATGGTCTCTCTGTATTAAGATGACACAACACAGGGTCGATTGCTTAAAAGAATATTGAATAAACAGCCTTATTCAACAAGAATACAAATCAAAGCACTCCAGCACTTATATTCATGCAAATACCAAAGAAAAGAAACCATATAACTTACTGTCTGATCTCTTTGTCCTTACACTTAGAAACAGAAGACTAGAAAGTAGAAACTACTTCTCCAAAGCTCAGAGAAAACAGGCAGACAGAAAACAAAGACCTCAGACACCAAATTCCCTCCACCCAAAGTTGAAAAAATCCGGTTTCCTGATTGGTCCTCTGGTCAGGTGCTCCAGGTGAAAGAGACATTAACCCTTAGCTATCTGTTTATGACAACAGGTCCCCAAGCGCTGCGGGACCCGAACCCGTGACACAAAACTCTCCCGCCTGAGCTAACCTGCAGCCTCCTTGACCGCCACCAGGGGGCAGCGCAGGCTCAGAACTCCTTCAGGCCGGACACGATGGGGAATTCACGTCTCCCGCAGAGTTTGTGCCACGCCGTGTGGAGCGGCTCGCGGCCGTGAGTGCCAACCTCAGGGCAGCCTGTAATTATATTTCCCCGTGCCAGGATGTCACAGGGTGTGGGGGAGTCAGGGCCCTGCACCCCCCACTTCCTGCGATTCCCCGGGACTCTCAGCCGGCCAGTAACACAGAAGGTTTATTAGACGACAGGAACGCAGTTAAACCAGAGCTTGTAGGTACAGAGAACGGGACCCCCTCAGTCCAAGTCCATCTTGGGGGGCAGGGAGCTCAGACCCCCACCCTGAGGCTCCCTCCATTTCCCCAGCCAGCTCCAAACTGCAACTCTCCAGCCCCCCCATGGCCTTTGTCTCTTTCCCAGGCCAGGAGGTCACCTGATCTCTTTGTTCTCCAACACCTTCAAGTTGGCACCTTGCAGGGGAGGGGTCCAGGCCATCAGTTGCCAGGAGACAGGGTGCCGGCCATTCTCTGTGCAGACACCATCACCCCTGCCCTCCAGGGCTCTGCAACAATCTCACACCCTGATCCCCCCACCTAGATACCTAAGAAAGGCATAGGGGAAACTGAGGCACCCACACTATTCGGAGAACACTCCCACTTCGTCACACAGGAACAAATGGGAACTCCTGGACCCCTAGAAAAGTCATGTCACGAACAGTCCTAGACTCTACAGTCTCTCTGGCCCCCCGGGCAAAGTGGACTTCATGATGAAGGGTCATTTCCACCACGCTCAGGTTGTGCCCGGCCCCAAGAGCCCCGTCCCTTACCCCAGTTCAGCTGGTGCCCCACATCCTGCACCACTGATGATGCCAGCAGCCAGTCCTGGAGCGATTGATGGATTATGAGTTACCAGCTAACACCTGAGCAGGACAGAGCTGTCAGTTCAAAGCATCTTTCTGGGTGACCCCAAGAGTGACACCGGAGGATCTCTGGCTTCAGTCTGGTGGCTCTGGCCCTGAGAGCGTTCAAACAGCAAAGAGACAGAAAATTGTCTTCCTGCGGCTTTGGTTTAGTTCCTCCATTCAGCCTCCAAGCTCACAGGACGACAGGGCCACTAACCCATCCTTCGTACTGCGATATTCTTTGATGGCCCATCTGAGTCTGATAGTCCCTCTGCATGAATTACCCCGGCTGTTAAAACCGAGATTTGTCCGGCTTCCACTTCCGGCCATTGGGTCTTGTTCTGCCTTCCTCCGCTGGCTTTTCCTGCCTGTGGAAGTGCTTCCGGAGAGTCTGGGATTCCCGAGGCCAGAAGAGCCTATTGAGATCCTTTGCCATGCCCACCCATATAATCAAGGCCAGAGAACAAACCCACAATAGTTCGTTTGGAACCAGAGCTTGGGACGTTGCCGCTGAAACACATCACCAATCCATTAAGCCGCTCCTGGGAGAGGTTTTTGAGATGTCCAATGGTTTCCCCATCCCAAATCAAGCCCCCAAGTCAAAGCCTCGAAAACGATGGCGAACTGGCAAAAATTGCTGTTCGGCTCCGTGGCAGAATGTTTCGTTTTGCTTTCGAGTTGTTGTTTCTTAGCTGAAATGAACGGGACTTTCAAAGCTCAAACTCGGTTAGACTCAAAAAAAACCAACCCCAAAAACGTTCCGGTTCGAAAAGGTCCAAACGAGGACGTTTCCGCCTTTTTGAACCTTGTTTTCCAAAATATTGCCAGGTCAGCCGGGGTGAAACCTGTCCTGTGTCTCGACCATTGCTGGTTTTGAGGAAGCTGCATGTTTCTGGAGGAAAAAGAAAATTCCCCGCCAGGTCTCCTTCTCAGACTCCTTTTCCAAGAAGCTAAAGGAATCGACCCCTTTAAATCTCTCTCTCTCTGGTATCTCCTCCGGCCTGTCCATGGTTAATTTTGGGGGCTTTGTTCTGCACCCCTCCGCAGTTTTCCAGCCTCCTTTTCACAATGCAGTTTGCAATATTTCCATATCGGTCAAATTGCCTCGCTGTTCCTGCTCCTTCTTCCCTATTTGTCCACCCCAGGATCACACTGGCCCTTTGAGTCACAGCAGGAGCTCGTGTTAACTTGCTTCCGCTAAGCCCCCAGAGTCCTTTCCAGGGTCCCTGTTTTCCAGGATCCAGTCTCCCATTCGGTGGGTCCGGCCTGCATCCCTGTGTCCTTGCAGTTGGGCTGTAATAAAATGCATTACTGTCTGAATGGGCCCAGGGTTGTGAAGCGACCCACTCACCTGGCCTCCTCCTTCTTTGCCATCCCGACAAGCTTTGTGGCAGCCACAAATTTTAGAGAGCCGGGCTGGGTTTATTTCAAGGTGCAGCAGGAATCCCAGGACTCCAGAAGCACGGGGCTTTAGACATGGAGCAATTGCATCTCCCCCAGGGGATGGTTTTACTACCTGAGTAACACTCTCCCCAGCTGGTCACCCAGCATGAGTTGTTTGCAGGGGAGGATCAGGGGGGCCCGGCAAGCAGATGGGGTGAATTGAATAGCACTGGCTTCATTGGCTGCGCTAGAGTGACATCGGCTGAATGGCTGCACCTATTGCAATCAGGATAGACGATCTGATGCATGGGGGATCGGACCCTCCACCCACCTCCCAGGGTTCACAGGCTAGGCAGGCTGAGGACCAGAGCTGGGGAGAAGAGAGAAAACAACAATTAATGGGGAAAGACGGATTGCAAACATGGGCAAAAATGCAGTTGGGTCTGGGGTGGACCAGCAGGAAAAGAACCTCCTACAATAACACACAGTGCTTGTGTGGCTGTGAAATGCAGCCACCTCTGGGGCAGGACAGCAGAGGAAAAACTGCCCAGCAATGCTACACAGGGATGGTTTGCCTGGTGCTGAGATGCAGCTACCTCTGTGGGGTGGAGCAGCTGCATATAACACTACATGGGGGAAGGGCTCTCCCAGCATAGATCCAAGCAGAACATCTGCCTAGAATCATAGAATATGAGGGTTGGAAGGGACCTCAGGAGGTCATCTAAACCCCCTGCTCAAAGCAGGACCAATCCCCAGGCAGATTTTTGCCCCAAATGGCCTTCTCAAGGATTGAACTCACAACCCCCAGGCCAATACCCCAACCACTGAGATAGCCCTCCCCCTGCCTGGCCACTTGTCCCTCCCCACCCCAAGTGACTCACCTTTCAAAGCAATGAACTGCTGACACAACCCACTGGTCTGAGATGAGGGATCCTCTGCAAAAAAGACAGCTGAGTAAACAGATGCTGACCTGTCACGGCCACTGGACCCATGGGGCACCCCCTGCCCCAAACATTTCAGCCTGAGATCCTGGACTGATGACACATGGGAGGGCAAGAGCACTGACATCGGGTGAGCAGAGAACCCAGGAGTCCTGGCTCCCAGACCCCTCTGCTCTAACCCACCAGACCTCACACCTTTCTAGAGAAGGGGATAGATCAGACACAGTGTTCAGAGGTGACCATGTTACAGCCCAAACCGAGCAGTGCTGCTGAGCGGAATGTAAGAACTTCCCAGGCCCGGCAAAAACTTTCCTCTGTCTGTTTAGACTGCGGTCACTCAGTCAGGGTCTGTGCAGCACCTGGCACAAGGTGACCGCTCCCCGTGATCTCAGTTTCTTCTACGGTAATGCTCTTTCACTTCCACTTTGATGAACAAAATCTCGCACCCAGCTGTGATCAGTGACCGTTACCCACATGAGAAGATTCTGGCCCAGAAAACAGATGTCTTTTTCCAATACAAAATTTCAACTTGTTGCCAAAAAAACAAGAAAAGAAGAAGCCAGAAACGTCTCAAGATTTTGGTTTTTAAAAATAAATCCAAAAGTCCCCCTCTCAAATCACACACTTTCTGTGGACGGAAAATCTGTTGGGTCTAATACCCTGTTTTTCCATACAAAAAAACACCGTAAAAGATACTCAGAAAAATGCAGACATTTTTCTCCTGTAGAAAATTTCAACTTTTCATAGAAAAGCCCAAAACTGAAAAGTTTGGGCCACAAACTCGAATTTTATTCCCCCCCCCAGGAATCAGACACTTTTCAGGAAAACTTCTCATTGACATTTTAATTTCCCTTCAAATCTGCCGCACTGAAGGACCGCCCTCACCGCCGCCGAAATGCTGCTGAAGACCTGGAGTGAGTGAAGGGTTCCCAAATTGTCAGAGAAAAGCTTAGTATCCGGATGAGCTATGTATAAACAAAATGCAGCTGTTGCTTATTATTGTCTGTAACAAAAGTATAAATGCTGCTGTAATTGTTTACCTGCGGAGAGACCTGTCTAGGAAGGGGAGACCCTATGTCCTAGTGCATTTTCTCCCTGCTGTAGCTGCTAAACAGAATAAAGTATCAGACTCTGCTGCGCCCAACCAAAAAGTGAGAACTCTGTTATTCTCTGACAATTTGGGGGCTCGTCCGGGATGGCAACACCTACTGAGACACAGGCAGCTGCTGTGGATCGTTCCCCTTCGAACCGCATGGCGCCACAAGAGAGGTATGAGACCTTTTGAAATTTCTATTGGGGTATCGGAGGAGGACTGTCCAAGGGGACGCCTGTCCCTGTTGGGCTCACGTCATCGAACCTATGGACTGTGCAGCAAGATCAGATGCAGAGCGGTGCTGGGGAACTGTTTCGCCGCCCCCAATAAGGTTAGTTTATGTGGTGCCGGGGACTTAGTTTTGCCGCCCCCAATAAGGTTAATGCATAAGGGAAATGCATTAGGTGCACCGATGCTGAGGGGGTTTTACCGCCTCATGTGTATTGAGTCTGGACGTAAGGTACAGATGCATCCTAAAGCCGGCCTTGCCCAGAGGCCTTTGCCAGCCGTGCTTCAGCGAGCGAAGATGAATCAGGCCCAGTGTGGCTTTGCTCAACGCCAAGACAAATTGCTCAAGAGGACCCCGAGCAGGACAAGGATGACAGCCGTGCGGACGGAAGGACAGCCCTCGGCCCAGAAGCTTACGGAAGATTGTGAGGGCCGCGTTAGAGACGCGCCGGGCCAGCAGCATCGTGACTGCGTGGACTTCAGAGGACAGAAACTGCCAGCGCCGGCCTGTGTGCTGACCTGGGCCTGGGAAGAAGCCGTAGGTTCCCCACGCAAACGCAATCTCTGTGCTTAACCCACCAAAATGTAGCCCCCGGTGTCCCCTCGGTAAATGCTGTGCAAAGCGCTAGTGCCCCGGACAGTAGTTTAAAGAGAATTAGCGAATCGATGGCTCCTGGCTTAGGGCATTACACTGCCTGCCTGAACCTCACAGAGCCCTGCTTAGGAAAAAGAGGATTTGTAAGAAATCCAAAAGGATGAAGTCAGAGGATGGTGTCAGGACAAACCTAAGAAAACTTGGCACTTGCGAATAACAATATCTCTTGAAAAGGCCTCTGGGACCATCTGTGTTTCCATTCCGGGGGCCTTGGATAAGAGGAAGAGTTTGATGGGACAGGGTGGTTTGTTTTCAAGGACCATATGTAGGTTCAATACAATATCTTGCCTGATCCCGGCTTTTTAAGAAAAGGGACGGATTCCCAGCTTGAAATGCCGGCAGGAGAAACGGGAGGGGATAAAACCAGTGAGGTGAGTTTAAAAGACAAGCAAGGAGCTCTCGCATTTTGTGTAAAGCCCGGACGTGTGACACACCCACTTGAGCTCAGCAGAGCTGACCTGGCCCCATCGACCCACGGAAGGCACCTCTGTCTCCTTCAGCGGCGCTATAAGACCAGGCCTAGGGGTGACTCTTCCTTCACTTTCCAGCAGGGTTGAAGATATTAGGCCCTGCTGGAGGTTGGAAAGATTGTCAGTAATTAGGACTAAGGCCCATTCACCGCCCAAAAGCTCAGATTGGTAGTAAATCAAACAGAAGCTCGGGAGTTTATATACCCCTGTGGGTCATGGAATCATAGAATATCAGGGTTGGAAGGGACCTCAGGAGATATCAATCCAACCCCCTGCTCAAAGCAGGACCAACCCCAATTAAATCATCAGGTGTAATAACCCCTCACAAGTTCGTGGCACACTCTGGGTCAGGCTTTCTAGCCTCGCAAAGTCTCTAACCGGTTGAAAAATCACATTGTTTCCAAAGTCAGCACCGTTCTAACACCGACACGTTGCCCGGGGTGACACGCCTCTCCCACATTTATAAAACACGCTGGTAGAACAAACTCCTCCCTGTCCAGCATTTCAAAGTAGGGGGTGTTTTTTGGGGAGGTGTTTGCTGTGGCTCTCCGATGTCCATTTCGATTGAAGCACCAAAGTAACAGGTTGAAATGGAAAAAACACAAAGACCTCCATTGCGTAGGCCGTGGGGTGCTCTGGTTTGAACTGAAAACCAAACAATCGATTGTAACGTTGTCATTCCACTAGCCCCATCTCCAATGTGCGGGAGGTCAGGCTAGATGACCCGGATGGTTCCTTCTGGCCTTACAGTCTATGAGAACTAGCTGCATTGGAAAGTTCTGGCAAGAAACCCCATTGCTGAGAGGGGCTCTTCTGCATCAGCCGCTGTTTGAGCATCAGGGCCGGAGTCTCTCGCGAGCAGATGGGAACCCCACTACGTGGACTTCTCGAATTCAGCCTCTCTGCAATCCAACCCCTCATTCTCAGTCATACCATTGTGTTTTCTCCTCCCCGCCTCTTCAGACTTTTCTACATTTTTATTTTTTTACAGTGACTCTAGTCCATAGTTTCAGCAGGCGGCTGTCTGTCCCCCAAACTCTGCAGATCCAATCGTTCATTCCACCTGCCACCGCTGAGCGCTCCCTCTGCAATCCTGCGCAGACCCTCGTGTGTTCAAACCCCGTTATCCGCATGGCCATGAGCTCCATGCCTAGGCCCGTGTGGGCAGTGCTACCATTTCCTCTTTAAAAACCCGATTTTTGACTGCCACCAGCATAGACTTTGTACATTTATCAGTGCTTCCAACCGGGTGGATTTGATTGCAATGAAATTGATTTAAATCACTAGTCAGGAAAACTCGATTTAATGATGGTTTTCTACATAAAAGTGCATTCTTGTTGGTTGTCATAACCTTAATACATATTCTTCACAACTCAGAGATAGATGCAGGTTCCGTTTTTAGAAAGTACACACTAGACATTTTTAAACCGTGATTTATTTTGAAAACTTTTCAGATGAGTTTTACAGCTGTATCAGAAAATGAATGATTGTTTGGTCATTTCATTTACCAAAGGTAACTGAAGCAGATATTTCTGAAGTCATTGGGAGGTGAATAGGTTGATCATTAATATTTGGAGGATTTTCTTGCTGCGCTGTATTAGGAGGAGAACACCACCAGACAGACATTGACATTGTTTTATTTAACTAAAACAACAACGTTAAGTATTCTGGATTTTTTTTTTCAGCAGCAAACATACAATATTTTAACAAAAAAGCATCTGTCCCTCACTTCTCACAATTACCTCCAGACTTCTTCTCCTTGTCCAGATCTATTCCACCCCCAACAATCTTCTAGTCATTGAACTTTTTGAAACTTCGCACTTTTAGAGAGAGGTGAGGGATTGACGCTGTCTCCACAATTTTACAGAGGGACAGCAGGGTGGAGGTCTGTTATTTCTCACCTCTATATATTATTTATTTATTTTAAAACATTTTTGCATTTAAAACATTTTGCTTTTAACAACTGTGTTACCTCTGGAGACACAAATCCACAGTTTGAGAACTGCAAAACTAAGCATTTCTGCTGGTATCTTCAGGGGCAGCTCTATGTATTTTCCTGCCCCAAGCACGGCAGTCAGGCGGCTTTCGGCGGCATGCCTGTGGGAGATCTGCCGTTCCCGCGTCTTTGGCATACCCACTGCTGAATTGCCGCCGAAGTCGCAGGACTGGCGGACATCCCACACAAACGCCGCCGAAGGCAGCGGGACTGCCGCCCTCGCAGGGACCAGCAAGCCGCCCCCCGTAGCTTGCTGCCCAGGCAAGCTCTGGGTGCCTGGAGCCACCCTGGGTATGTTCTAGACTGAACACTGAGTCCCATTGGGTAGATAGAAAGATTAACCTAAATAATCTCTACAGCAGCCCCTGGAACCCCATAAGATTGGGTCTATGATCTATTGGAACTCATTTACAAAACTTTTCTTAAACATGACATGAATATATTGTCTTATACTATTGAATTTGAATTTTTAATCCCTATTCCATGAGGCGAGATCTTTGAGCTATAATGTATCTTAATTAAAACTATCTTTAGATAGGTGTTTTATCAAAAAAATCCAATTTAAATTTAAAAAAACCCTGATTTTTTTTAAAAAATCATTGATTTTTATCCACCCTGCTTTCCAAGTTACTCAAAGGGTCAGTACTCAGGGACAGAACATCCATCGTCAATGTTTGCTTCCAGTCTCCAAAATCCTTACTGCTGGTATTAACGAGAGAAGACCTGACGAGAGGAATTGTTGCAACCATGTTTCTGCAGCCCGTAGCCACCCTGGCGCTGTGTGTGTTTTCAGCCCTGGGGTTTTTCTACTCACCACCCTAAAGCGCACACCCGCCTTCGTGTTTTCGCTCACAGCTTTCTCAGGGCTTGGTGTGGTGTGAACCGCAGAGGAGCTGAAGGTGTGGCTGCCATGCTGATTTTTGAGTCTTTTGTTTTGGCTGGCCGGAGCCAAGGTTTAGGTTGGCCTGATGCTTTGTCTGCACTCATCTGCTGGCCGTGTTGTTAACGGGCTGGGCAGATCCTAGTTGTTCGGTGGTTCTGCTGGCCACGTCTCCTAGCTGTGACTGCGGCAGGTCGAGAGAGTTACACAGGATTGATTAGCAAAAAGATGCCCCAATTTAGCATCAAATAAACAACGTTCACAAACAAACCCTTAACTCTATAATCTATAACCTCTGCCTCTCACCGAAACCTACCCACACCTAGGCATTTGCTTAACAACAAAACCAGTTAAGCAACCAAACAAATCATCAAAACATATTTACTAGGTTTCAACCATCTGTCGACAGTCGATCCTGGAGAGTCTCTCTCCTCTCATTCTTTTTTCTTTTGGCTTCTTTGCACTCGGGTCTAAGGATTTCTCTTATTTTGACCAGACTGTGGGGAGTCAACATGATTACAAGACATAGGAAACGTTTGTGTGAAAGTGAAAAATCAAGTGCTAATTTGGGGGGGTGGGGGTTGTTGCGCTGGGGCTGTTTAAAAGTCACTGCGTTACACAATCAATTTCAGACTGTAAAATACCCACGCACAAACAATTCCCCCGCCCCCAAGTTTTGCACAGAGTAAAACAAAACCAGTATTTTAAGCATCCAAAACCAAACAGTTTGCAACAAAATACATTTTTAAAAACACACTTTTATCCACCTTCCTTTCCTGAGATCACACGTACATTTTCCTGGGTGGGGAAGGGGGAAGACACATTTCCTGTGCCCTTAAATCACAAGCAATTTAAGCATGAAAACTAATTTTTTGTCCCATTTTAAAACATACATTTGCACAGAGTGAAAAAAAATCTCCTAGTATTTTAAGCCCTCAAAAGCAGTTGGCAATTGCAACAAAGCACTGCAGAAAACCCACCCGCACATGCTCCTAAATATTTTAAACAGGAAAACCAACTTTTATAACCATTTCAAAACATACACGGCCCACGTTTGGCACCCTGTATATGTAAGCATCCAAAACCCAAACAGTTTGCGACAAAATACTTCTAAAAAACCCACACACCCCTTCGCCTCCCCCACCTGCCCAAGGTCACGCGTACATTTTCTCAGAGAAAAAAAAAAGTTCAGTGCTTATGCCCCTAAACCACAAACAACTTAAGCATCCAACCTCACTTTTTTAAGAAACCCATTTTTAAAAGGCACATTTGGAAACAAGTGTCAGCAATTTACACGGCGCTCCAGGGTACAGGGATGCTGGCACAGGGTTATTTTGCTTTTCCCCCATGTGGATGTGGGCCTTTGGTTTCAGAACAAGCACAAATTTTGCTAGTATTATTCCCCGAGTGCACAACCCTCGTACAGCCTATTTAATACCAGGTTGTTAAAAACCAGTATGAAGCACAACCGTAGTAAACGTGGGGCTTTACTTGCCCTGGTGAAACACAGTGTGAAGTTGTGCTTTCCGCACTAACCAGCCGACTTTGCAATAAAGACGCATATCATTATTAGCAAGGAGAGCAGGTACGAACAGTAAGAATCTATAATACGTATTTTCAGAGTTAGAAAACCAGCAGCCGAACTGCACATGAGCGCTTGTGAGTTACTGCGTTACCTAGGGAGGTGGTGGAATCTCCTTCCTTAGAGGTTTTTAAGGCCCGGCTTGACAAAGCCCTGGCTGGGATGATTTAGTTGGGATTGGTCCTGCTTTGAGCAGGGGGTGGGACTAGATGACCTCCTGAGGTCTGTTCCAGCCCATATATTCTATGATAGAAACTCCGAATCACTGAGAGATGTGTGGATGGGTCATATTTAAGGAATAATGTAACTAACATTGAAATGTGAGCCCTGGTGGTCTTGGAGTGCAAGATTGTCACCAGGGAATCAGACGGCTCAGTGGTGGCCCACTCAGGTAGCAGCGATCACCCTTCCCCAGGAACGGGGGTGATGGAATTCACGGTTCAGTTCTCTACCCTTGTCTCAGCCCAGAAGAAGTCAATGGAAACCCTTCAAGACAACGGCAAACCATTGGAACCGCATGGAGGTGAAACGGAACGACGGCAGCGAGGGGCTGTCCCTGTCTGTGAATGGAGACAAGCGACTGCTCCAGCAGCTCACAGCTGGAGAAAGCCTCTCTGCGCGTACCTTGATGAGTGGGGACCCGGGGGTGTCCTGGTTCCATGGGGCAAGCAAATACCGCAAAGGAGTGAATTTGGGGGTGACACATGCTACTTTGCTAGCTAGGAAAGGTGACTATTGATCGGGGTAGGCCCTAGTTTGTGTTTTCTGGTTTCTTTTGTACGTGACCGGTTGTTTCCATCTCTCCCACCTGTTTCCAGTTGAAGCTCTGTTCTTTCTGGAATCAATGGGGTCTGCTGGTGCTTTGGGAACGGAGGCTCAGTGGCTGGACACCACAGGTCACACTTGGAAGGGACTCGGGGCTGGGGCATAGGCACCGATGCCACAAGCGCTTCAGGGCTCGAGCACCCATGGAAAAAAATAGGGGGTGCTCAGCACCCACCCGCCGCAGCTAGCAGGAGGCGCTGGAGGCAGCGAGCAGCTGGCAGGAGGGGGATCTTGGGAAGGGGGCAGAGCAGAGGTAGGAAGAGGCAGAGTGTGGGCGGGGCCTCAGGGAAGGGGTGGAGTGGAGGCGGGGCTTTGGGGCAGAATGGGGGTGGAGCACCCACTGAGAAAATTAAAAGTCAGCCAGTGCCTGTGCGCTGGGGTACATTTCTTGTCAAAGGGCAGGGCAGATTAGTCAGCGGAAGCATCGCAGCCTGCTCTGGGATCTGCCCCTACATGCCCCCATGTCCCACTCCCTGCCGGGTCCCAGCTGGGAATTCAGACGTGCAGCTGTAACCTACACACCTCCCGGCTGGGTGTTCTGGCCCATCTAGTGGCACCAAGACCACTAAGAGAGAGAGAGAGAGATAAAAGGAGTTTGCTCTACAGCCTTCACTAAGGGCCACACGGCTTTTAGCTCCTGCAGGAGAGGCTCATGCATTTAGCTCCCAAAGTCCCAGGTTCGATACCACCCACCGACCCCCAGGGTGTGTCGGCATCACAACACCCCCTTGCGTTGCACTGTGTGTATTATCCCCGCGGGTCCATTTTGTCTTCTCTCCAACAGCTGCAGCCCAGGCGTGGCGTGCATGGCGGCCAGTGCCCAGGTGCAGACGCAGGGGGCTCTCGCTGCCATATGAAGTGAGGGCCGGGCCAGGGGCTGGAGGGGCCAAGGCGGGCTTGGCGGTGCTGGAAGATTCGAGGCCAGAGAGGAGGGTCGAGGCCAGCCGGTCGGCTGCGGAAGCCCAGTGGGGCAGGGCTGGCAGGAATGGTGTCAGAGGCAGCGGCACTGCTCAGAGAGAAGTTCGCCACCAGGAAAGTCACACCCGGCACGTCGGCTGGGAGCTGCTCGGGTGTCTTGGCTAAACGTTGGGGCAGGGGCTTGGGTCTGGCTCACAGATCTCAGTCTGGGGAGGGGCTCTGTGCAGCGACCAGGGCTGGGGCATAGAACCCAGGCGTCCGGGCTCACCCCACTCCTTGACCTTCCCAACATGGCGACAAGGCAGTGCTCGCAAAAGGTCATTTGACCTTCTCAAAATGGCTACGGGTAAGTGCTCCTTGAACTTTGACCTTTCCAAGATGGCGAATTGCACACGACCTTCCCAACATGTCGCCCTTCCGCTCTATGGTGGCCAGACGCTGATGTGACCATCCCAACATGGCTGCCCGCGTACGCCTTTTTAACAAATTGACCTTCCCAGCATGGCCGCCCTGCAGGCCTTTCCCCACCTCCCCATTGGTCCTGCAGCTCCTCTGACCCGGCCGCTCTCAAGATGGCGGCCTGCGCGGGGTCGCGCGCTGTGTGTCGCGGGTCGCGCGGTGCAGGCTGGGACAGTGGCGGAGCCTGGGGCTGCGGCTGCGTCTGGGCGAGCGGGGAGCGGCCGGGATGGTGAGCGAGCGAGCGAGACCGACCCCCCCTCCCCCACCGCCGGGACCCCGCCCCCCGGGACCCTGCCCGGGAGCCGCCCCCGCGCTCAGCCGGTGGGGAAACTGAGGCACGCCCGGGGGGGGGCGCGCGGGCCCTTCCCTGAGCCGGTGGGGAAACTGAGGCACGTCCCGGGGGGGGGCGCGCGGGGCCCTGCCCTGAGCCGGTGGGGAAACTGAGGCACGTCCCGGGGGGGCGCGCGGGCCCTGCCGCTGAGCCGGTGGGGAAACTGAGGCACGTCCCGGGGGCGGCGCGCGGGGCTCGTCCCTGAGCCGGTGGGGAAACTGAGGCACGTCCCGGGGGGGGCGCGCGGGCCCTGCCGCTGAGCCGCGTGTCCGCCTGCCCCCCCCCCAGGACGTGTTCCTGATGATCCGGCGCCACAAGACAACCATCTTCACCGACGCCAAGGAGTCCAGCACCGTGTACGAGCTGAAGCGCATCGTGGAGGGCATCCTCAAGCGGCCCCCCGAGGAGCAGCGGCTCTACAAGGTGCGGGGCGGGGGGCTGGTGGGGGCTGGGCAGGGGGTGCGTATGGGGCAGGGGGCTGGTGGGGGCTGGGCAGGGGGCGCCATGGGGCAGGGGCCTGGTGGGGGCTGGGCAGGGGGCGCCATGGGGCAGGGGCCTGGTGGGGGCTGGGCAGGGGGTGCGTATGGGGCAGGGGACTGGGTAGGGGGCTGGTGGGGGCTGGGCAGGGGGTGCGTATGGGGCAGGGGCCTGGTGGGGGCTGGGCAGGGGGCGCCATGGGGCAGGGGGCTGGTGGGGGCTGGGCAGGGGGTGCGTATAGGGCAGGGGACTGGGTAGGGGGCTGGTGGGGGCTGGGCAGGGGGCTGGGCAGGGGGTGCGTATGGGGCAGGGGGCTGGTGGGGGCTGGGCAGGGGGCGCCATGGGGCAGGGGGCTGGTGGGGGCTGGGCAGGGGGTGCGTATGGGGCAGGGGACTGGGCAGGGGGCTGGTGGGGGCTGGGCAGGGGGTGCGTATGGGGCAGGGGGCTGGTGGGGGCTGGGCAGGGGGCGCCATGGGGCAGGGGCCTGGTGGGGGCTGGGCAGGGGGCGCCATGGGGCAGGGGCCTGGTGGGGGCTGGGCAGGGGGTGCGTATGGGGCAGGGGACTGGGTAGGGGGCTGGTGGGGGCTGGGCAGGGGGCGCCATGGGGCAGGGGACTGGGTAGGGGGCTGGTGGGGGCTGGGCAGGGGGTGCGTATGGGGCAGGGGGCTGGGCAGGGGGTGCGTATGGGGCAGGGGCCTGGTGGGGGCTGGGCAGGGGGCGCCATGGGGCAGGGGCCTGGTGGGGGCTGGGCAGGGGGCGCCATGGGGCAGGGGGCTGGTGGGGGCTGGGCAGGGGGTGCGTATGGGGCAGGGGATTGGTGGGGGCTGGGCAGGGGGTGCGTATGGGGCAGGGGGCTGGTGGGGGCTGGGCAGGGGGTGCCATGGGGCAGGGGGCTCGTGGGGGCTGGGCAGGGGGCGCCATGGGGCAGGGGGCTGGGCAGGGGAGGCTGTGGGCCAGGGGCTCTGCAGGGGTCCCGTGCTGCGGGGAGCAGGCAGGGGGGCTCAGCAGGGGGCGCTCTCCCCTTGGCCATCAGTCCCTGTGCCGTGTTATATGCGGCGGTTCCCCAGCTGCCCTGCCCCAGAGGCGGCTGCATCTTTGGGGCTCATGCACCGCAGCTCCGCTCTCCCTTCTCTCTGTCCCAGGATGACCAGCTGCTAGACGACAGCAAGACCCTGGGAGACTGCGGCTTCACCAGCCAGACAGCGCGGCCCCAGGCCCCGGCCACGGTGGGCCTGGCTTTCCGAGCCGGGGGTGAGTGCTTGGGGGGAAGAGGCTATGGGGAGCCTGGGAGGCTGATCCTGCCTCTCTGACCCTCTCTCCTCCTCCAGATGACTCCTTCGAGGCTCTCCGCATCGACCCCTTCTCCAGCCCGCCGGAGCTCCCCGACGTCATGAAACCCCAAGACTCCAGCAGCAGCGCGAACGAACAGGCCGTGCAGTGAGATCAGGGGGATGGCACAGAGACCCATCCTGCCCCCACAGGATGTCTCCCCCGGCCCCCCAACACACAGCCCTCGCCTCCCTGCCTGGGATCAAACCCCCTTCACCAGCCCCCCCGAAATCCACCTTCTCTTCAGTTTGGAGACAATAAAGGTTTGGCTGGTTTTGTGTTACCTGGGTCTGGGGTCTGACACTGAGGCAGGGAGGTTCTCCGGGGATCCCCCATAATCCTCTGGGGCTCCCCAAACCTTTGTCGTATTGGGGGATCCTGGGGCTGCCTCCCTTGAACCTGAAAAACCAGCAAGGTATCCCACCTCTCTGACCATGCCAGCCCCCCCATCTCTTCCACCCAATACCCCACAGCACCCCCTCTGATTGTGCTGTCTCGCCCAGTTCCTCTTTATTACCAGCAGGTCACCCCCCTTCTCATCGCAGACATTAGGGTGCCCCAGGGCTCTCCTATAACATAGAGCCCCCCGTTCCAATCTCTGATATTCGGGTGCCCCAGGGCTCTCCTATAACATAGAGCCCCCCGTTCCCATCTCTGGTCCCACAGGACACCCTTGTACCAAAGGGGCTTTGTGACGACAGGAATTTTGTCATTTTTATGACTCCTGCGTGCCTCGGTTTCCCCAGTGGGGGAAGATCCCTATGTCTGCCCTCAGCCAGAGAAACCCCAGGTGTCTTAGCCAGTGATTTGAGGCCCTGCCACGACCACCTCCCCTCATCTGCCAGGGAGCAAAGGGGCAGGGGACTCACCTTTCCCCAGGGTCAGCCTGCTTGGGGCACCCATTCCCCGGAGCCAGGGGAGGCAGAGCCATCCCTTGAGCCTTTTGGGGGGTTGGGGTAGGTTAGTCACTATGCACACCTGGTCCTCACCCAGCCGTGTCTGGGGGGCTCTCGTGGCTCAGGGATGCAGGGGGCTCCCCCACATTGGAAGGCCCCCTTTGGCCTGAACCCAGCCCCCGGGACAGAGCCCTCCCTGCCCCGCCGGTGGGCTGCGATTCGGTGTGTCTCGGTTATGAGAACCCACCATGGCTGCGCCATGCTCTGCCCAGGTGTATCCATTACGAGCAGCAGCGTCTCAGCTGCTTTCCCCTTCTCTGGGGGGCCCCTGACGCCCTCCGGCTCGCACAGTTCAAACCCTGGGCGGGGAATGTGTTGTTGCATTTTATGAAGCCTGCCTGTGCCTCAGTTTCCCCAGCGGGGGGGATGAGTTTTGCCCGCAGGCCAGCTGGGTGGGTCTGTCCACACTGCAGCATAACCCTAGGGCTAGCAGCACTTGTGTTAACCTCTCCAATGTCTACACTGCAGCCGGGGGTCGGAGCCCACTCAGCCACCCGCCAAAACAGGGCTGCTCTGGCCCCAGCTGGCCGGCACGGCCACAGGTCAGCCCGTGGCCTTGGGGGCAACAGTTCCTGGGCTCCCGGAGCAGCCGTCCAGCGGGGCTGCGTCTACACTGCGAAGGAACAGGGCTCAAACCCGGCTCACGGGGCAACGGAACGGGACTGGAGCCAGCGCGGTGGGAAATCGCCGAGGATGGGGAAGCTGGGCCAGCCCCGAAACCAAAGGACCTAGGGGCGAGGGGGAAGTGGGGGCTGCTGGAGGACATGCGGAGCCGACCCCGGAGGATGTGGGAACCCCTGGGGGTCTGGCACGTTGGAGAGAGAGGCTCTTCTATAGGATTCTTCCAAAGCTGGGGGGGCATAGTGCTGGTCATGGTGTCTGTGACATGCCCCCAGGCCCATCAGTGATACTGGGGTGCCCCAGTGCTCCCCTATAGCACCGGGTGCCCTATTCCCACCACTCAGACCAAGGTGCCCTGCAGCTCCCCTATAACACAGGGTCCCCTAGTCCCACCACTCATACTGGGGTGCCCCGTAGCTCCCCTATAACACAGGGTCCCATAGTCCCACCACTCATACTGGGGTGCCCCGTAGCTCCCCTATAACACAGGGTCCCCCAGTCCCACCACTCATACTGGGGTGCCCCATGGCTCCCCTATAACACAGGGTCCCCAGTCCCACCACTCATACTGGGGTGCCCCCCAGCTCCCCTATAACACAGGGTCCCCCAGTCCCACCACTCATACTGGGGTGCCCCCCAGCTCCCCTATAACACAGGGTTTCCCAGTCCCACCACTCATACTGGGGTGCCCCAGGGCTCCCCTGTAGCACTAGGTCCCCCATTCCCATGACTCCTACCAGGGTGCCTCACAGCTCCCCTATAACCCAGCCCCTGCTCTTAACCCTGAGTCTGAGCCCCCCCCACCCCCCAGCTGCCCGTGGTCTGCAGACAGGGCTGGGAGCAGTGAAGGGGCCTGCCTGGCTCTGAGCCAGGGAGTGACCCCCAGGGCCTAGAATATGGTCCAGAGGGGGTGGAGCGAGGTCACATGGGGTAACAACAGGGGCACTGTGGGATCACGAGGGGTCACAACAGGGTCACCATGGGCTCAGGAAGGCAACGGGCTGCCAGAGGCAAATGTCAATTTTGGGTCAAGAAGTCATATGGGTAACAGCTGGGCCAATGGGGTGGGGAGGGAGCAGACGCCCAATGGGTCAATGTGGGGCCATGTGGTCACGGGTGGGTTACAAGGGGGGGCTGCCCATCCAAGGGGGGGTTAATGCGGGGGAGGGGGTCACATGGGGAAATCAAGCACTCCAGCCGCCCCCCATCCATGGTGTGGGAAACCTCCCCGGCTCAAACTCAAACACCCCCCACATCCCGGCCGGGTCTCAGCCCCCCCTGGCTCAAGCCGGAACAAGCCCCGGGGGGGGGGGGCTATTTTAGCCACATGGCAAACAGCAGCCCCCATCTCTGTAAGGCAGAGAATCCGGCTCCCCCCCAACACAAAGCTCAGACCCCCAAAAGCACCAACCCCCCCCCTCGCGCTCTGCCTATGGGGTTGCCAGCCTGTCGCTGTCTCTGGAGCTGTTGGGGGGGAGGGGTCCTTGTCTTTCTAGCCCCCCCACCAAAAATAATCATACACTCTATACACACCAATTTCTGGCTCCTGACACCCCACTGACCTTCCGGGGGAGGTGCGGGGGGGGCTGATGAGGCTGCGATAGAAGCCCCCGGCCGGGCCCGGGCTGAATAGCTCAGAGGACGTTGCTGTGACGCGGGCTGAGTCCCTTGGCCAGGGGAGCATCTCGTCCACCAACAGCAACCGGGCCAGGAAAATCAGTCCGCCGCACACACGCACCCTTGTCACTCTGCACCCTCTGGCGAGCTGGGGGGTGGAATTCACGCCCAGCTCCGTCACGGCCCCGCCAGCCCCATGGGACGCACTCCAGTGCCAGCCAGGAGCAGCAGGCACCCTCTGGGCACTGCAAAGGCCAGAGGGAAACTGAGGCAGGCAGTGGCCACATACAACGTGACAGGAACGGCCCATTTCATCTCACCAGGGATCAACTGGCTGGCGTTGGGTTCGCATGGATGCGGGGTCGTGAAGGTGAACCCAGGGGGTCAGCCCAGCCAACCCCACGCCATAATGAGCCCAGCTGGGAGCTCCAGGTGCTCTGCAAAAGGCCGCTCCGGTCTCCGGCTAGCCCTCTCCCAGCTCTTGCCACCTCCTGGCCCTGGCGTCCCGTGTGAATTCCCCATCGCGCCCTCCCCAGTGGTCAGCTAGTTGCCAGGTTTGTCGTCGGCAATTCGACTGGCAAGTGAAACAAGCATGTGCTCAAACACTTGTACCTGAAAGGGGCCACGGGGTTTGAAATGTGTGACCCACAGCCTAGCTCCCGCCCAGCAGCCGCTGGGTTTTATGACACCGTCGGCGCGGCCGCTAGCCAATCGCCTCGTCTCACGGTTACGCTGTGTAAGCGGGGTCCGACTGAGCTCGCCCCCGACAGCTAGTGCGGCGCTGGGAAAGGCGGCAGGCCCCGGCTGAGTTTGCACGAACACCCCCGCACTGCCTAGTACCGCGCTGTGTTGCCCAACTGAGCCGCGTTGGCGAGTGTCACAACGTCAGTGAACTACGGCTCTGGGGAATTGTGTTGGCTGAGGCACAACTAAGCTCAGCTCTCCGTGACTGAACGCCAAGCCCTGCCTGCCACCAGCTCTCACGCTATTTTGTGAGTGATGCACCCAAATAACCGCATGGTTCAGTTTATTCCCTGACGCTTGGCCTAGAGCGGATTACGTACTGTGTATTTTATGGCTTTTAATGGGTAATTTTGCATAAGTTGAGCGTTATACCCGGATGCACAGACACGCTCTGGGTTTGGGATCATTTTAACCTGAGCTTTAATAAAAACTGGGGATGCAGCGTTGTTAGCCGTACTGTATGAGGAAGGGGCAGCAGAACAGTGCATAGCCTGTCCCGATTCAGGGGGTCACCCTCAGTGCTTAATCTGTGCCAGTTCAGAGCCCCGCTCGAAGGGCTCGGCCCTGCTGCAGGACGGCGTTCGGGTGCAAGAGACGGCCCAGCAGCGAGGTTCCCCCGAGAGCTGAAATCCCAGAGCTGGTGGGACCTCAGGAGCCCGACTCGCAGGTGGCAGATGAGGGCGCAGGGCCATCGGGGACGGAGCGCTGGAGCGAACGGAGGCACGACAAACAGCTGCCAGAGCGAGGTGCCCTGTCCCCCCTCACCTGCCAGGGTGGGGAGATGAACTCACGCGAATGGGCCTCTGGGTCGCTGCTGACCACGCCGCGGCGTGGGGGGCCAGGGAAGGAGGCGGGAGGGGCACGGTGCTAAAGGAGCAGTTGTTGGTTGGACTATGGTTCAGTGACTTTGCTCTAGGATGCGAGATTTGTGCCTGGGAAACGTTTATACATTTACGTTTATTAATAGGCCAAAGATTTTTAAAATGCATTATTTGCCAAGGCTGTTATCTCACCTCAGCGCCATCACGAGAGGTCATAATCTGGGGAAGTTTCTGTACTAAACAGTTTAATTATTGTAATTAATTTTTACATAAGAGCATAAAAACAGCCATACAGGGTCAGACCAAAGGTCCATCTAACCCAGTGTCCTGTCTTCTGACAATGACCAGTGCCAGGTGCCCCAGAGGGAATGAACAGAGCAGGGAATCATCATGTGATCCATCCCCTGCCGCCCATTCCCAGCTTCTGGCAAACAGGCTACAGGCACCATCCCTGCCCAGCCCGGCTAATAGCCATTGAGGGACCTGTCCTCCATGAACTTATCCAGTTCTTTTTTGAACCTTGTTATGGTCTTGGCCTTCACAACATCCTCAGGCAAGGAGTTCCACAGGTTGACTGTGTGTTGTGTGAAGAAAGATTTCCTTTTGTTTGTTTTAAACCTGTTGCGTATTCATTTCATTGGGTGGCCTCTAGTTCTTGTGTTATGACAAGGAGTAAACAACACATCCTTATCTACTTTCTCTACACTAGTCAGGATTTTATAGCCCTCAATCATATCCCCCCTTAGTCACCTCTTCTCAAGCTGAACAGTCTCAGTCTTTTTAATCTCTCCTCATACGGAAGCTGTTCCATGCCCCTAATCGTTGTTGTTGCCCTTCTCTGAACCTGTTTCAACTCCAATCGGTCTTTTTTGAGATGGGGTGACCAGACCTGCATGAAGTGTCCACGATGTGGGCGTACCGTGGATTAATATGGTAGAAGTGGAGGTGCTTGGTTTGCCAGACCGATTAGCAAAGCCAGTGCTGACCATCTACGTGAAAAGGCTGCAAACCACCAACCTCGGGACCGCAGCGCGCTGCAGAAAGCCTTGTAAGCCAGTCACTGGCAAAGCCAATTTTAGAAGTGCCTCGTGCGGCTGTTAAGAATGCTGGAGCCCCAACGCAGTGTGCACAGACAAACATACCTGCGGTACCCCCACCCCCATTGCAAACTGGAGGCCAACGTTAAGGGCATCAGCACTTGTTGGACACTGGTTCCTACCAAGCCTGGCAAAGGCTCACCAGCTTTCTGCACGACACTCAGCTGAGTGGTGAGAAGCAGGCGAAAGGCTCAGCAGTAGAAACTGTGACGCACCCCTTGCGCCACACTCAGAAAACGTCCAGCATGGCCGATGAATGCACCAGTGCAAAGGCACACCAAGCAGTAAGTCATTGTGTACATTAGCTTGCTGTCCGGGGAGGGTCAGTAGATGCATTTCTAGATGTTCACGTTACAGAAGACGCATCGGTTGCATCTGTGACAACCCACATCGCACAAGAGTTAAATGCTTGTCAATTGGGCCCCAAACAGACGGCTGCTTGTGCATTTGATGGAGCTGCAAACTTCTCCATGAGACATGGTGGACACAAGCTTTGCTCAGAGAAAAGTATCAGAGGGGGAGCGGTGTTAGTCTGCATCTGTAAAAGCAGCAAAGAATCCTGTGGCACCTTATAGATGAATCCAATGAAGTAGTTATTCACCCACGAAAGCTCATGCTCCAATACGTCTGTTAGTCTATAAGGTGCCACAGGACTCAGAGAAAAGTGTGACCCTAATCTCTCCTATACACACTGCAGAGGCCGTCTACTCCAACCAGCTCTAGTACGAGCTGCAGACTCTTCAAAAGGCATTTAAAAAGCTATACATTTAATGTCTTCCTTACATTCTTTTTTCAGCAAGAGTCCAAAAAGACTGAATATCTTGGCGAATATAGAAGATACACTGGGACTGAAGTTCAAATTAGTCCAACCCGGGAAAACCCTCTGGCTTTCTCCTGAGTGATCCTTGGCTGTTGTCTTAAAATTACTCCAGCCGTTATTACTGGCTTTGGAAAGTATCTACCAAGATGGGATGGATCTAAGTAGTGAGGCTGGTGGATTATTTTCGCTACTGTGTTCAGAGAAGACTATTTCCACTCTCCCTCTTGTAAATCTTCTGTTGAAACCACTTGGGTCATTACACAAGGCCCTCCAGGCACCTGCTACAACAGTAGGAGATCTTCATCCAGCAATGGACGCTACCCTTGGATCACCCAGAGAGCTATCGATTGAAAACGTACTGGGAGAAGCACAGACGTCAGTCTGGAAGTTGACTAATGAAGGAACTTTTACTGAATCCTTAGCTGAAGAGGACAAGAAGGGTTTGGAAAAGTCAAGTACACAGAGTTGATTCTTACAAATCTACAACAGCCACTTTTGGATTCTATCAGCGTCTGCGTAGGATTTACAGAGGCCTGTCCTGTAAACCACCGACAGTTGAGTGGATCGAGGCGCTACCAGCATTGTGTTGCCATGTTATCAGGACAGAAGAGAGAATTTGAACACGCAGTGGAACGTCATAGGATGAATGAGCGAACATTTGACTTCAGCGTCTTATCAACACGAGAGGCTCGGCCGAATCTTTGTGCTCTGTTTCCTGGGAGGAGAGAAGTAGGGATTCATCTCCTGCTACTCCCAGTCACAACAGCTACAGGTCAGCATCTTTTTCCTCACTGAACAGAGTTTTGTGTTCTGAACGGCGTCGCCTCCTGCCTGACCCCGAGCAGATGGGGAAGGCCTGGCTCTACCGGACACGCGAGAAGCCACCAAAGATGAATGCCCTGCGTTCGAGAAGTTCCTCAACAGAGTTGTGCCAAATTACAAGATGAACCCAAGAGGGCTGGAACTGCCTGGCTTCGCAGAAGGCCAGAAGAGCCAGTTTCCATTTGCGTGACGATTTTAAAACACGAGTGAAATTGAATGAAATGGTTGGGAGACGTTTTTCACTTTTTACGATGGTGCTGTAAGCCCCCCTTCGCCCTCACCCCTCGGCCTTCACCCCCTGGTGTATTCGAACACCCCTGCTCATTTCAATTCCTGGGGGGGACACCGGTCCCGAACTGGATCCCGCCCATCGAGAGGCTGGCTACGGGGGAGAGAGACACGTTCCCAAGTGGGACGGCCCAGGCATGACGACAGGGTCAGGTTCAGCCCAACCTTTCAGGTACGTCCAAACGGCAAACCCCTGCGGGGGCAGCGCGGCTCAGAGCTCAGAGCCCAGCTGTACACATTCAGGATCAAGCCCCTGGGCTAAAAACGCCAGGAGAGATGTTCCCGCTTGGGTTGGGACTCAGGGGCTGAAACCTGGCAAAGGTCTCGGACCTTGGGGTCCAACACCACAGAGAGCAGGGGGGCTACGTGTCGGGAGTGAGGGGCACCAGCAGAACTTGCGGGGGGAGTCAGGGCTGGGCTAGCAGGGGCTACAGGTCGGGAGGGAGGCGCTCCGGCAGAGCTGGGGGGCCAGGGCTGGGCTGGCAGGGGCTGCGGGTCGGGAGTGAGGGGCACCGGCAGAGCTGGGGGGGGCAGGGCTGGGCTGGCAGGGGCTGCAGGTCGGGAGTGAAGGGCACCGGCAGAGCTGGGGGGCAGGGCTGGGCTGGCAGGGGGCTGCGGGTCGGGAGTGAGGGGCACCGGCAGAGCTGGGGGGGCAGGGCTGGGCTGGCAGGGGCTGCAGGTCGGGAGTGAGGGGCACCGGCACAGTTGGGGGGTCGGGGGGGGCTGGGGCTGTTTCTATATTTACAGGGCTGAGTTTCCGGCCTTCTCGGCACTGCTCTGTGGTTTGGGGCAGGCGGGGGGGGGGGCGGGTCCATTGGGCGCGGTCTCGAATCGGCGGCGTCATGGAAAAGTCCAGAGCGGGGGGCCGGGGGAAGGGTTGTGTGGTTCTCCCTGCGCCCATTCTGTCCTCTGGGGGGGGCTGTGATTGGGTTGGGGGGCACGGTCTGCATGTTGCCTGTGGGGGGCAGCGCTTCCCCCTACTAGAGGGGGCCAGGGGGGTGGCTATGGCTGGGTCATGCACCAGCCAGTGGCTCGGGGGTGGGCAGGGGGGGTTGAGGCTCATTGAACCAGTGGATCCCAGAGCACCATGTGCCCAGACCCAGACACTGGGGGACAAACACCCCCACACCACGGCCCCCTTCCCCATCCCAATCCTCCCCCCCAGAGCCCCTCCATCCCCTCCCCCCCATCGGGCGCCTGCAAACCAGGGCCTGACAATAGCAGAAGTCGCAGCTCAGCCACATCCTGGGGCCTCGGGGGGGGGGGGGGGGGGGACAGATGGCTCCTCCCCCCAGGGGCCACTTGTGCCCATATAAGGGCATAAGCCCCATCCCACTGCTCAGGGGCCCCTGTGGGACACATCCTGGGGCTCAGGACTCCTGGGTTCTATCCTGGCTCTGGGAGGGGAGTGAGGGCTGGTGGGTGAGAGCGGGGGGCGCTGGGGGCCAGGACTCCCGGGATCTCTCCCAGCTCTGGGAGGGGAGTGGGGTCTGGTATTCAGAGCCAGGGGGGCTGGGAGCCAGGACACCTGGGTTCATCCCACTGCCGGGGGCCCCCCAAATCTGCCCCACCCTCCTCCACCTGCTGAAAAGCCCTTTTATCTCCGGGAAGCCGTCTGACTTTCAGGGTGGGAGCCACTTCCTGTCCCAAAGCCCCTGACACAACTTCCTGTCTGATGTGAGCCTCAGATCACAGGGCCCAACCATAGGGTTAACCCCCCCGCAGACCTGACTCTCTAGGCTGAGCTCCCATAAGCTCCCCCCTGCACTGAGATGCAGCCCCCATGCCACGGTTCAGTTCCCCCCTCCCTCAGCCACGGTTCAGTTCCCCTAGCTCCAGCGACCCGGCACCTCCCACCCCCAAAGACAGGAGGAGGAAGCAGGGCCTAGGGGTCGGGCTTGTGGGGGAGGGGAAGCCACCCACCTACACCTGTGGGGCTCCACCCCCCCAGCTCTGCCGGTGCCCCTCACTCCCGACCCGCAGCCCCTGCCAGCCCAGCCCTGCCCTGCCACCCCCAGCTCTGCCGGTGCCCCTCACTCCCGACCCGCAGCCCCTGCCAGCCCAGCCCAGCCCTGCCCCCCCAGCTCTGCCGGTGCCCCTCACTCCCGACCCGCAGCCCCTGCCCCCGCCCTTCCACAAAACGTTATGAATTTTCCATTCACACTTGCACCAGATGCTCCCTAACCACTAAAATTAAGGTCATGGCGTTAGCCAATTTTGCAGGGAAGGGGATGGCAGGACCTGGTGGCAGGTGGGGAGCAGGGAGCCAGGAGGCGTCGATGGGGATGGGGGAACTGGGAGCTAGTGGGGGGGGGGTGCAGGTGCCTTTTCTGCTGTCCCCCACCCCAGCTCCACTGTACTCACCCACAGGCCTGAGCTGGGCCAGGCCAGGTCTTGGAGGTGGGGGGGACCGTCAGGGTACTTGGCTGCCTATGGGGGGTGGGGGAGTCACTGTGTGTGGCCCCCCCTTTGCCGAGCACCCCACAACACTAGCTCTTAGCACATGATGGAGGGCCACAAAGGAGACTGGCCACAGCAAACCCCACCCCCCATGTCCCAGGACAGGCCTCAATCCCCGGACCCCTTCTGCCCCTGAGGAGAGAACCCAGGAGTCCTGGCTCTCAGCTCCCCCTGCTCTAACCCACCAGACCCCACTCCCGGCTGGGCTAGCAGGGGGCTGCGGGTCGGGAGTGAGGGGCACCGGCAGAGCTGGGGAGGCAGGGCTGGGCTGGCAGGGGCTGCGGGTCGGGAGTGAGGGGCACCGGCAGAGCTGGGGGGGCAGGGCTGGGCTAGCAGGGGGCTGCAGGTTGGGAGTGAGGGGCACCGGCAGAGCTGGGGGGGGGGCAGGGCTGGGCTGGCAGGGGCTGCGGGTCAGGAGTGAGGGGCACCAGCAGAGCTGGGGGGCAGGGCTGGGCTAGCAGGGGCTGCAGGTCGGGACTGAGGGGCACCGGCAGAGCTGGGGGGCGAGCCCAGGGCCAGGGTAGCAAGGGCTGCGGGTTGGGAGTGAGGGGCACTGGCGGAGCTGGGGGGGCAGCACTGGGCTGGCAGGGGGCTGCGGGTCGGGAGTGAGGGGCACTGGCGGAGCTGGGGGGGCAGGGCTGGGCTGGCAGGGGCCTGCGGCTTGGCAGTGAGGGGCACCGGCAGAGCTGGGGGGGCAGGGCTGGGCTGGCAGGGGCTGCGGGTCGGGAGTGAGGGGCACCGGCAGAGCTGGGGGGGCAGGGCTGTTCTAGCAGGGGCTGCGGGTCGGGAGTGAGGGGCACCGGCAGGGCTGGGCTGGCAGGGGCTGCGGGTCGGGAGTGAGGGGCACCGGCAGGGCTAGGCTGGCAGGGCCTGTGGGTCGGAAGTGAGGGGCACCGGCCAAGCTACCCAAGCCAGCTCTCACCCCTGGCCTTTTAACGGGCCTGGAGGAGACGGGGGCTGGGGGGATTGTTCCCCTTTCTGGGTCAAGATCCCCTTCCTGCCACCATGCGGGCCTGGGTCCGTTAACGCCGCACGGCCAGGCGGTGAAGCTATGCACAGAGCTGGGAAGGGACTAGAATTTCCACTGTCAGGCCCCACTTCGAGCCATGGCCCCCCACTTCCTGTGGTTTCGGGGGGGGGGGGGGGGGGGAAGGGCGGCAGATCACATGACTAGTGCAGGGCGGGGGAGGGGCGCGCATAGTGGGAGGGCTTCAGGTCAACCATAAAAAGCCCCAGCACCGGCTCCTCGCTCTCTCTCCTCTGCAGGTTGCTGACTGGAGCCCCCACCCTCCCGCCACAGCCACAGGTGGGTTTCTCACACTACGGCGATGCAGGACTCCTGGGTTCTCTGCCCGGCCCTGGGAGGGGAGTGGGGTCTAGTGGTTAGAGCAGGGGGGCTGGGAGCCAGGACTCCTGGGTTCTCTCCCAAGCTCTGGGAGGGGAGTGGGGTCTAGTGGTTAGAGCAGGGGGGCTCAGAGCCAGGACTCCTGGGTTCTCTGCCCGGCTCTGGGAGGGGAGTGGGGGCTGGTGGGTCAGAGCGGGGGGGGGCTGGGAGCCAGGACTCCTGGGTTCTCTCGCCAGCTCTGGGAGGGGAGTGTGGTCTAGTGGTTAGAGCGGAGGGGGCTCGGAGCCAGGACTCCTGGGTTCTCTCTCTCTGTGCCTCAGTGGCCCCAGTTCTGGAGCTGTGGGGGGAGTCGCTGTGCTGTCTGGTGCCTGCTGTGCCCCATCCAGGAGGGGAAGTTTCAAACCCGCGCAGTGGTTTATGCAACAGCAAAATGGCGCCTGATCGCTCTTCCACCCTGGCGGGCGGGGCGAGATCCTTCCTGGGTCCCGCTTCTGGGGCGCAGGGATGCCAAGTCCCAGAGCACCTCCCTGTTGGGTCCCCCCATTCTGGGGTCCCCCATGCTGCTTCACCCCTCCACCCACCTCTTCCTCTTGGGGGTCATGCCCTGCTCACTGCAGGGGGCAGTAACTGGGGGTACAGGCTCAGAGCCCCTCTCCTCCCAACCAAGCAAACAAGGATTTGGGGCTCATCCCCCCCCCAGCTTCTAACATCAGGAAGTACCTTGCTTGACCCCCACACATGTGAGCTGGATACAGGGCACAGGTAAGAAGGCGTCCTTTGCTCCAGGCTGGGAGCCAGGACTCCTGGGTTCTCTCTCGGCTCTGGGAGGGAAGTGGGGTCTGGTGGATTAGAACAGTGGGGGTCTGGGAGCCAGGACTCCTGGGTTCTCTCCCCAGGGCCGAGAGGGGTGTGAGGTCAAGTGGTTAGAGCAGGGGTGCTGGGAGCCCAGAGTCCTGGGTTCTCTCCTGGCTCTGGGAGGGGAGTGGAGTGGAGTCTGGTGGTTACTAATTATTTCTTGCCTTATTTGCCACCTATCAAACCGCTGCTCACTGCCCCCATCCTCCTGAGTTAGTTTCCTGCCCCGGTGATGCTCTGCTCTCGGCTCTGTCCGTCTCCCGCGGCCGGCGGCCCTGGAAGGAACAAGCAGTCGGCTGCCACATTAGGAACTGAGTGATTCCCTGTGCCAGGATTAGCCACGGCCTAGGAAATGCTACGGCGCCGCTTCTCGTTTGCTGTCAGTGCTTGCCACTAATTAGCCCCTGCACGACGCTGCATTTGCAGCTAGAAACTAACAATAATTGGTCAGAACTGCATAATTATTAGTCTCTTACTAAGCATAGTAGGTATTAATCACCATTTTCTAAGGAGTAATTCAATGAAGACCCTGAGGTCTGGGAGTTCAATCTTTCCTTGCCAGCTAACGAGCAGCAGATCCACCTTTGAGATCACGAGGAGTCGTTTGGTAGTTGGCAGCGGGTGTGGCGATGGAAGCAGAGCCAGAGCTTTATTTTAATCTAGTCATTAGAGAATTACTAATTCACCAATCACTGCAACTGTTAAATCCGTCTCAGTTCATAAGTGATCGTTAGCTCATAACCATCACCATACGAGTCATTATTTTGTTGCTAATTATACGGAACTACAGCTCTGGGAGGGGAGTGGGGTCCAGTGGTTAGATGGGGGGGGGCGGCTAGGAGCCAGGACTCCTGGGTTCTCTCCCCAGCTCTGGGAGGGAAGTGGGGTCCAGTGGTTAGATGGGGGGAGGCGGCTGGGAGCCAGGACTCCTGGGTTCTCTCCCCAGCTCTGGGAGGGGAGCGGATCTAGTGGATCAGAGCAGGCAGCTGGGTGCCCGGATGCTGACAATCCGACACAGGGCCCCTGAACCGGCCCCCTCTGCTTGTGGCTCCCTGTTTGTTCACCCAGCCGGGGACCGCAGGCAGCGGGAGCTGAGGGAAGGGCAGGGGAGGGGATGGGGCAGCCGGAGCCTGGCACAGGCAGTGCCCACCGAGGGACGCCGCCCGAGGACTGGCACCGATACGGACAGTGCACTCCTCCATAAAGTAGAAAGCACTACTAAACCGCCGCGTCCTGTGTAGTGTTTCCTACTTTATGGATGAGTGTACTGTGAGCAACAGGACGAGAGACCGTTGCGCCAGGGGCCGGGGCCCCAGGCGTCCGGGGAGGGAACCCAGGAGTCTGGCCCAGGGCTGAGAGGAAAGGGGTAGGAGCAGGAATCCAAGACAACGGGGGCCTGGGCAGAGAAACATGGGGAGCGGTTCCCAGCGCCAGAGGCGGGGAGCATTGGTGGAAGGGGACGGAGGAGTCCAGATCCGGTGGTGGGAAGAGGATCCGGGCACCTGGGGGACAAAGAAGATCCTGGGGGCAGGACCCAGGCATTGGAGAAGAGCAAGGAGCCAAGGGAAGCCGGGGTATCAGAATGGAGGGACCCAGGAGTCTGGGACTTGGGGATGAAAAGCCCCCTGAGATTCCAGCAGATTTAGGAGCAGGAGAAATGACGATATCAGGACCCCAAACTCGAGGAGCAGCCAGGGTCTGCTTGGACGCCGGCCTGGGAGACGGGGGCAGGTTTCAAATCTTTACTGGGGCAAACCAGCTATAGAAGGTTGTTATCCGCACAACGCCGGGGAGCAGGGATCTAGGGACCGTACCTCAGCCAGCATCTGTATTCAAATAAACTGCTGCATTAAAAGACAAAAACTCATCACCTGCCTCCTCACTCATTCGTCTGGCGTGGAGATGCAGCCACCTCTGGGGTGGGGCAGCTGGGAAACAGCCACATGTAACACCGCAGTAGGATGGCTCACCTGGCACCGAGAGGCAGCCACCTCTGGGGCGGAGCAGCTAGGGACAGCCACATATAACACCGCACAGGGACGACTCACCTGCAGCTGCGATGCAGCCAGCTCTGGGGTGGGGCAGCAGGGGAACAGCTGCACAGCGATGCCGCAGAGAAGATGGCAACACAAAGTGTGAGGTAAAATCCATTCCGGGGCTGAGGGCGAGTGAGGGAGGCAGAACCGAAGCCCCTGGTTTGGGGCTGGACCCAGACTCCGGGGCTTAGGGACAGCTTTGGAGGAAATGCTGCAGCTTAGATTCACCCGGCTCCCTGCACCACAGCATCCCCCAGCACCACACTGGGGCATGGGGCCAAAACTGGCTGCCAGGTGAGAGCGCCCCCTGCTGAGTCCTTCCCCACAGCACAAAACCATTGCAACCACCCTCCTACCCCACACAGGAGAAGTAGAGCCTCGAGGGGCACAGGCAGAGCCCTGTGAGGAAAAGGCGCCCAGGCTGGGCTAGCAGGGGCTGCGGGTCGGGAGTGAGGGGCACCGGCAGAGCTGGGGGGGGGCAGGGCTGGGCTGGCAGGGGCTGCGGATCGGGAGTGAGGGGCACCGGCAGAGCTGGGGGGGCAGGGCTGGGCTGGCAGGGGCTGCGGGTCGGGAGTGAGGGGCATCGGCAGGGCTGGGCTGGCAGGGGCTGCGGGTTGGGAGTGAGGGCACCGGCAGAGCTGGGGGGCAGGGCTGGGCTGGCAGGGGCTGCGGGTCGGGAGTGAGGGGCATCGGCAGGGCTGGGCTGGCAGGGGCTGCGGGTTGGGAGTGAGGGGCACCGGCAGAGCTGGGGGGGCAGGGCTGGGCTGGCAGGGGCTGCGGGTCGGGAGTGAGGGGCACCAGCAGAGCTGGGGGGGCAGGTCTGGGCTAGCAGGGGCTGCAGGTCAGGAGTGAGGGGCACCGGCAGAGCTGGGGGGGGCAGGGCTGGGCTGGCAGGGGCTGCAGGTCGGGAGTGAGGGGCACCAGCAGAGCTGGGCGGGGGGGGGACATGAAATGGGACTTTCCAGGCTGTACCAACACGTGGGGAGACCAGGGCTGGACTTGGTACATCCCGCTGCCCTTGCCAAGGGCAGTGCTGCCCTCTTGTGGCTGTGGCCGACACGGCAGCAGCAGGTTCCGGAGCCCCCCGGGCCCTGCCTGTCCCTCCATAAAGGGGTTCACTGGAGTGACCACCCCCTCCCCAGGCCCGTGTTACGCAGGGATCCCTCCTCGGCTTGTTCCTGCCCCCCCGTCCGCATGGGGAAGCACCCCCCGTTCCTGCCCGCCGCTGGGGGTGGGGGGCAGTTTGGGGGGGCCCCGCCGCCCCCCGAAAGACATAGGCACCCGAGGAAAGGGAGGGGGCGCAGGCTCTGCTTTTCGTCATTTATTTCACAGAAAAGTCTCCTTGCTGTACAGATTAAAAAAAAAAATCCAACGCTTTTAAGAAACGTGAAGAAAATTCTCTGCCCCGCCTCCACCCCACCCCCAAATCTGCCCTTCGATTTAGGGTTTCTCAGCCGGCTCGCCCCCCACAACCGTGGGGCCCATGGCCCAGCCACTCCCACTCCAAACCCGCTATGGTCTGGGCTCTGCTGACAGTGCCCCCAAACTGCTGTTTGGGGTACAAATAGCCCCCCCCAAGAGTCCCTTTATTGGGGGGTCCAGTGAACCTCCACGCATCAGAAGAGGTGCCCCAAATTTAACTGAAAGCACATATGCTCCCCTAAATCAGTCTCATTTTGGGAGTGGCTCCTGAGAGGGCAGATTATGCCCCTGAACTCGGGATGCTGCTGCTAACACCCCCTCAAATATCGATAGCTGGAACCCCCCAGTGAGCCCAAAGAAGCACTCCCCCACATTTTAATGGCAGGGAGAACTCAAATCACTTCCTCACCTCCTCTTAGAGTAATTTGGGGGGGCTGTGTAGGGGGATAGGGGCCTGGACATTTGGGGTGCTAGCAATGAGAGCTCCTGGCGCTGCTGCCAGTGAAAGGGGAGCAATCTACCCCCTAAAATTTGGGGGGGCTGCCAGAGGGTGATCTAAACCCGAGATTTGGGGGGATTCACCCCCTGAAAATTGGGGGTGCTTCAAAGAGGGGTGATGCATCTCAGAAATGTAGGGAGCACATGCCATGCGGGTCTCTGCCAGAGAAGCAGGATCTCGCCAGCTCCCTGCCCCTCGACTGAGAAACACTAAATCAAGCCGGCTTTTTCCACGCCCCACCCCAAAATCCCGCCCCTACCCCCCCCCTTTTTTTGTGTTTTCCTCTTGAACCATTTTTTGTCTAAATCAACCCAACTCGCCCCACCCACCCACCCACCCACTTGTCTCAAAACACAGAAGTTTTGTCGGTTTTTTTATCGGTAAAACTCACAGAAGAGAAAAAACTGAAACGCTCACATGGGAAAAAACGAGAGTCGAGTCACAATGGGGCGGGGCCCCAGCAGCCGAGGGGGCGGGACGTAGCCGCCAGCCAATGGGGGAAGGGGAGGAGCCAATAGAAATGAAGGAGGCTGCTGCCGGAGCCCCTGCTAGGGGGCGCTGCTGCTGGAGGCTGAGCAGAGCCCCGTGGGCTACGGTGACCTGGAAAGAGAAAGGGGGGAGGGGTTACGGGGCTACAGGGAGAGGTCTGCCCCCTGGTGGAGAAAGGGGGGAACACAGACCCCAATGGCTCAGCCCCACAGGCCCATCTACCCCGCCTCCTCCCTGCCCCTCCAGAGCCCATTTACTCCCGTCCACCTCCCAGATCAGCCCCACGGGCCCACGTATCCCGGTATCTCACCCTGTCCTGTACCCCTCGCCCATCAGCCCCACGCACCCCAGTACCCCACCCACTCCCAGATCAGGCCCATGGGCCCATCTACCCCAGCATCCTGCCCCCTCCTGGCTGCCCCAGATCAGGCCCATCTACCCCGGGGATCCTGCCCCCTCCTGGCTGCCCCAGATCAGCCCCATGGGCCCGTCTACCCTGGTATCTTGCCCCCTCAGCAGCCCCATGGGCCCATCTACCCTGATATCCTGCCCTCTCCCGGCCCCCCCAGCCCCGTCTCAGCCCCCTCGTACCGGGACGCTCGGCGACGGGCAGCGTGGGGGGGGCTGGGTGTTTCCCGCCTGCGCTTGCGACCTGGGGAGCGGCTGTTGGTTCCTCGGCTCCTCTGGGAGGGTTTGTCACTGAGGGGGGTCGTCGGGTAAGGGGAGGGTCAGTGGGGCCCCCAGATCTGACCCACAGGCCCCCTCAACCCTCCCAGCCTGCCCCCTTCCCTGCTGCTCAGGCCCCCCGCCCCTCACCCTTCCATCCTAGCCCCCCACCCCACCACAAGCTGGTCCCTGGGGGGGGCTCAGGCAGAAAGCTACCTGTGCCGGTCCCGCTGGGCCAGGGGGGGCTCCGGAGGGGAGGGCCGGCGCCGCTCGGCCGGGGAATAGCTGAGAGAGCGCGAGTCGCGCAGGGAGTCGATCGGCTTCCGGGGGCTCCGGGAGCTGTGGGGGGGTAGGGAGGACAGCAGGTGAGACACGCTTAGACAGACCCAGAGAAAGCCACAGGAAAATAGGGACCCAAGTGTCCATCCGCGCAATGCCCAACCCCTAGGAGAACGGGGACCCAGGCGTCCGGGCTAGCAGCACGTACCCACACCCCCCACAACTCAGGCCTGTGCTAGCCCACCCCCACCAGGAGAACGGGGACACAGGCGTCTGGGCTAGCAGCATGTACCCACACCCCCCGCAACTCAGGCCTGTGCTAGCCCACCCCCACCAGAAGAACGGGGACGCAGGCGTCCGGGCTAGCAGCACGTACCCACACCCCCCGCAACTCAGGCCTGTGCTAGCCCACCCCCACCAGAAGAACGGGGACGCAGGCGTCCGGGCTAGCAGCACCTACCCACACCCCCCACAACTCAGGCCTGTGCTAACCCACCCCCACCAGGAGAACGGGGACGCAGGCGTCCGGGCTAGCAGCATGTACCCACACCCTCCGCAACTCAGGCCTGTGCTAGCCCACCCCCACCAGGAGAACGGGGACGCAGGCGTCCGGGCTAGCAGCACGTACCCACGCCCCCCACAACTCAGGCCTGTGCTAGCCCACTCCCACCAGGAGAACGGGGACCCAGGCGTCCGGGCTAGCAGCACCTACCCACACCCCCCGCAACTCAGGCCTGTGCTAGCCCACCCCCACCAGGAGAACGGGGACGCAGGCGTCCGGGCTAGCAGCATGTACCCACACCCCCCGCAACTCAGGCCTGTGCTAGCCCACCCCCACCAGAAGAACGGGGACCCAGGCGTCCGGGCTAGCAGCACGTACCCACGCCCCCCACAACTCAGGCCTGTGCTAGCCCACCCCCACCAGGAGAACGGGGACCCAGGCGTCCGGGCTAGCAGCACCTACCCACACCCCCCGCAACTCAGGCCTGTGCTAGCCCACCCCCATCAGGAGAACGGGGACCCAGGCGTCCGGGCTAGCAGCACGTACCCACACCCCCCGCAACTCAGGCCTGTGCTAGCTCACCCCCATCAGGAGAACGGGGACCCAGGCATCCGGGCTAGCAGCACGTGCCCACACCCCCCGCAACTCAGGCCTGTGCTAGCCCACCCCCACCAGGAGAACGGGGACCCAGGCGTCCGGGCTAGCAGCACGTACCCACACCCCCCGCAACTCAGGCCTGTGCTAGCCCATCCCCACCAGAAGAACGGGGACCCAGGCGTCCGGGCCAGCAGCACCTACCCACACCCCAGGCCTGTGCTAGCCCACCCCCACCAGGAGAACGGGGACCCAGGCGTCCGGGCCAATGCCCGACACTTACCGCCTCTGCTCAGGTGAGGGCTTCTTGGGGGCTGCCTTGGGCTGCGGTTGGGGCCCCGGCTTGGGGGAGGAGGAGGACGAGGACGAGGAGGAAGAAGAGGATGAGGAGGAGGATGACGAGGAGGAGGAGGAAGACGAGGAGGAAGATGAGGAGGATGATGACGACGAGCTGCTGCTGGAGCTGCTGGAGCTTCGGGAACGGCGTTTCCGCTTGGCCAGCTCCAGGGGGCGCCCCTCACGGGCCAGCTCCTTCTGCGCCGGGCTCGGTGGCCTGCGGACAGGGGGAGCGTGAGAAACTGGGGCAGGGAGAGCAGGACTGGGCAGGGGGCGCCGCACGCAAGGTGGGGGCTCAGCAGGGGGGCACCAGGCTGGGACGGAAGGAATGGGGGTGGGGAATTAGTTGGGGGGCACCGAGCAGTGGGGGGGGGCACCGCGGGAGACTCACTCTTTCTTCGCCGTCTCCAGGTCGGGCCCCTTGCTCGCCGGGGAGTCGTGGCTGGACTCTGAGGAGCTGGAGCTGGAGTCGGAGGAGGAGGAAGAGGACGAGGAGGAGGAAGAAGACGAGGACGACGAAGACGAGGAGGTGGACGAGCTCCTCTTCTCTTTGGACGGGGTGCGGGGAGGCACCGGCAGCGGCACCAGCGCCTTGGCGGCTCCGCCCCTGGCTTTGTCTGGCAGGTCCCCGGGCACCTCCGGGGCTGGCGGCTCCAACTTGACCTTGGGCCCTTCCCTGTCTTCCTCCTTGGGGGGCAGCACCGGGAGTGGGGCGGGCAGGGGGCTGGGCACCTTGTGGGAGGTGGAGGAGGAGGAGGAGGAGGAAGAGGAGGAAGATCTGACTTTCTCTGGCCCTTTGGCTTGGGGGAGGCGGCCGGCAGGCGGGGAGCCCCCAGGGGCAGCAGGGCAGGAGTTCAGGGTCCAGGTGGGCGCCGGACCCCCGTTCCTCACCGCCCCCAGGGACCCCTCCGGCCGCGGGGAGTGGATCTTGGGGGCAGGGGAATGGGCTTTCCTGGCTTTGGGAGAGGACTCATCCGGAGCCGGCGGGGAGCGGGACGGGCTGCGCCGGATGGGCACCAACACCACGGGCGACGTCTTCTCAGCTCTGCCTGGTGCTGCCTTGTCGGCTGCTCCCACTTTGGGGTATTTCTCCAGCACCGGTGGGGAGCGGGACCTCCTCCCGGCTCGTTTTGGCGAGCCGGAGCCTGAGCGGGTCCTGGCCGGCGACGCCTTTGAGCGGCCGTGGTAGGAAGAGGCCGGGGTGCGGGAGACGTCCAGTTTCGGTGGGGAGCGGGAGCGGGGCTGGCGGGAGCCGCGGCGCTGGGGGGAGGACCCCGCTCGGGCTCGGCGGGGCGGCGTGCGGGATCTGCTGCGACGGGGTGAGGATGGCGAACGCTCCCGGCGGCGGGAGAATCGCGAGGTGGATCTTGAGCGGCTCCTGCCGGGCGACGAGATGGATCGGTCTCTCCGCAGGGAGCTTCTGGATTTGCCTCGTCTGGAGATGGACCGGGACCGGGTTCTCCTGGGCGAAGACCCGGATCTTCCTCGCCGCAGGGAAGATCTCCACTTCCCCCTTCTGGAGGGAGAGCTGGATCGGCCACGCCTTGTTGGGCCTTTGGGTCTCTCTGGAGACGACCCAGAGCGGCTGCTTCTGGGAGACGCCCCCAGCTTCTCTCGAGGTCTCGGGGATGAACTGGACCTGCCACGCCTTGGAGTGGATCTGGATTTCTCTCGAAGTCTTAGGGACGAGCCGGATATGCTGTACCTTGCGGGAGATCTGGATTTCTCTCTAGATCTCAGAAATGAGCCGGAACTGCCATATCTAGCAGGAGATCGGGATTTCTCTCGAGCCCTGGGAGATGAACCAGACCTGCTGCGCCTCGGGGGTGATCGAGACTTCTCTCGAGGCCTGGGGGGCGATCGGGATTTCTCTCGAGGCCTAGGAGATGAACCAGATCTGCTGTGCCTCGGGGGTGATCGGGACTTCTCTCGGGGCCTGGGGGGCGATCGGGATTTCTCTCGAGGCCTGGGAGATGAACCAGACCTGCTGCGCCTCGGGGGCGATCGGGACTTCTCTCGGGGCCTGGGGGGCGATCGGGACTTCTCTCGGGGCCTGGGAGATGAACCAGACCTGCTGCGCCTCGGGGGCGATCGGGACTTCTCTCGGGGCCTGGGGGGCGATCGGGATTTCTCTCGAAGCCTGGGAGATGAGCCAGACCTGCTGCGCCTCGGGGGCGATCGGGATTTCTCTCGGGGCCTGGGAGATGAGCCAGACCTGCTGCGCCTCGGGGGCGATCGGGACTTCTCTCGGGGCCTGGGGGGCGATCGGGACTTCTCTCGGGGCCTGGGGGGCGATTGGGATTTCTCTCGAGGCCTGGGAGATGAACCAGACCTGCTGCGCCTCGGGGGCGATCGGGATTTCTCTCGGGGCCTGGGAGATGAGCCAGACCTGCTGCGCCTCGGGGGCGATCGGGACTTCTCTCGGGGCCTGGGGGGCGATCGGGACTTCTCTCGGGGCCTGGGGGGCGATCGGGACTTCTCTCGGGGCCTGGGGGGCGATCGGGACTTCTCTCGGGGCCTGGGGGGCGAACCAGACCTGCTGCGTCTCAGAGGCGATCGGGATATTTCTGCCCGTTCTGGAGAAGACTCTGAGCTGCTCGGAGGTGTTCTGGATTTCTCTCTGATGCCAGGGGATGACCCCAATCTGCTCCTTCTTGGGGACGTTCCATATTTGTCTTTTGCCTCAGGAGACACTGGCTTGACCTGACCTGCTAAAATCCTCACTAGCTCTGTAGCTTCTGGACAAACCCCAGGCCTGTTGTGTTTTGAAACTGCTCCAAGTTTGCTTCCTGACCCTGGAGAGGATCCAGATCGGCTGTGTCTTGGGGGCGAACTGGATTTCCCTTTCAACGTCAACAATGATCCGGATCCGCTCAGTGAGGGAGGCGATCTGGATTTTGCTTGCTCTACAGAGGCCCCTCTTATGGATGGTGATGGGGATTTCTTTTTCACTTCTGGAGAGGATCCGGATCGGCTTTGCCATGGCTGGGGAGATCTGGACTTTTCTTTCACCACTGGAGAGGCACCAGGTTTAACACATCTTGGAGGTGATCTGGATTTCTTTTTTGGTTCTGGAGGGGATCCTGATTGGCTTTGTCTTGGGAGTGAGGAGCTAGATTTATCATTTAGTTCTGGAGAGGATCCCGACCTGCCTATCACAGGCGGCGATCTGGATTTCTTCATCAGTTCTGGAGAAGATCCAGACTGGCTGCATCTTGGAAGTAAACTTGATTTCTCTTCCACCACTGGAGAAGACCCAGCACCACTGTGTCTTGGAGAGGTCTTAGACAGCTTCTTCAGGTCTGGAGAGGATCCAGATCTGTTTCTCACTGCAGGAGATCTGGATTTCCCTTCCACAGCTGGCGAAGATCCAAGCCCACTTTGCCTTGGAGGAGACCTAGACTTCTTCTTCAACCCAGGAGAGGAGTCAGACCGGCTTCTCACAGGAGGTGATACAGATTTCCCCCTCTGTTCTGGAGAGGATCCAGATCTGTTTCTCACTGCAGGAGATCTGGATTTCCCTTCCACAGCTGGCGAAGATCCAAGCCCACTTTGCCTTGGAGGAGACCTAGACTTCTTCTTCAACCCAGGAGAGGAGTCAGACCGGCTTCTCACAGGAGGTGATACAGATTTCCCTCTCTGTTCTGGAGAGGATCCAGATCTGCTTCTCACTGCAGGAGATCTGGATTTCCCTTCCACGGCTGGCGAAGATCCAAGCCCACTTTGCCTTGCAGGAGACCTAGACTTCTTCTTCAACCCAGGAGAGGAGTCAGACCGGCTTCTCACAGGAGGTGATACGGATTTCCCTCTCTGTTCTGGAGAGGATCCAGATCTGCTTCGTCTCAGTGGTGATCTCGGTTTCTCTCTCACAGCTGGAGATGATCCAGATTTGCTGTGTCTCAGGGGTGATCTAGATTTCTCTCTCACCACTGGAGATGATCCAGATCTGCTTCGTCTCGGGGGTGATCTAGACTTCTCTCGCACCACTGGAGATGATCCAGATCTGCTTCGTCTCGGGGGCGATCTAGATTTCTCTCTCAATGCTGGAGACGACCCAGATCGGCCTCTCACAGGCGGTGATCTGGATTTCTTCTTTGCCACTGAAGAGGACCCAGAACTGCTTCGTCTCGGGGGCGATCTAGATTTCTTCTTCAACACTGGCGAGGAGCTAGACCTGCTTCGTCTCAGGGGTGATCTAGATTTCTTCTTCAACACTGGCGAGGACCTAGACCTGCTTCGTCTTGGCGATGATCTGGATTTCTTTCTCGCCAGTGGAGAAGATCCAGACCTCCTTCGTCTTGGAGGTGATCTGGATTTTTTCTTCACTTCTGGAGATGATCCAGACCGGCTTCTTCTAGGCGGTGATCTGGATTTCTTTTTGAGTGCCGGAGACAATCCAGACCTCCTCCTCCTCCTCCTCCTGGACGGCGTTCTGGATTTCTTCTTCAGCACTGGAGACGACCCTGACCGGCTCCTCCGAGGGGATGATCTGGATTTCTTTTTTGGCCGAGGGGATGAGCCAGAGCGGCTCCTCCGGGGCGATGATCTGGATTTCTTCTGTAGCCGAGGGGATGATGCGGAGCGGCTGCGTCTTGACACTTTCCTGGATTTCTGCTTCACATCTGGTGACGAGTCAGACAGGCTCCTTCGCAGGGGCAGCCTGGATTTTTTCCTCCGCTCGGCTGATGACCCAGAGCGGCTCCTCCTGGCTGAAATGAGTGATTTCTCCCGCCTGGGAGAGGACCCTGACCTGCCTCGTCGGGGCGGGGTTCTAGACCGGGACCTGCCTCGCCGGGGCGGGGTTCTAGACCGGGACCTGCCTCGCCGAGGAGGGGTTCTAGACCGGGACCTGCCTCGCCGAGGAGGGGTTCTAGACCGGGACCTGCCTCGCCGGGGCGGGGTTCTAGACCGGGACCTGCCTCGCCGGGGCGGGGTTCTAGACCGGGACCTGCCTCGCCGGGGCGGGGTTCTAGACCGACCCCGCCTTGCCGTGTTCCGGCTCCTAGACCAGCCAGGCCTCTGGGGTGTCCTGGAGCGAGACCACCCTCGCCGTTGAGGGCTGCGAGATCTCCCCCTCCTCTGGGGCGTACGGGATTTGCCCCACCTGGGCGGAGTGCGGGAACGGGACCGTCCCCACCTCTGGGGGCTCCGGGACCTGCCTCTCCACTGGGGGCTCCGGGATCGGGACCGGCCCCGTCTCGGTGGCGTACGGGAACGGGCCCCCCGGCGGGGTGGGGTGCGGGAACGGCCTCCCCGGCGGGGCGGGGTGCGGGAACGCTCCCTGCGGGAAGGGGGCGTCCGGGACCGGGACCTGGCGTCTCTCTTGGAAAGGGAGCGGGTTTTGGCGCTCTTTGCCGGGGTGCCAGAGCGCTCACGCCGGGACGAGGGTTTGGAGGCAACCTTAGCAGGCTGGGAGGGCTCTGGGGAAGAACTGGAGCGGTCCCGGCGCTGGGAGCCCTTCGATTTCTCCTGTCTGCTCGGGGCCGGCTTATCCCGCTCGGGGGAAGAGGAGGACGAGTTTTCGTCGCTCTCAGAGCCCGAGCGGGACAGCTGGGCCTTCCGGGTGGTGGCCGGTGGCGAGGGAGCAGCCGCTTGGGACGGGCTCTTGGGGCGATCAGCCACTGGCTTTTTGGGAGGCGGGGAGGAGGATCGGGGGGACTTGGTCTCCTTGGAGGGTGGGCGCTTGTGGCCGGATGAGGCCCTCTCTCGGGCCGGCTCAGGGGACGGGGAGCGGCGTTGAGGGCGGGGCTCACGCTCCGAGGACGGGGCGGGGGTGGATTTGCGCTCTGGCTGCCAGGGGCGATCCTTGTCCTTTATTTTCCCCTCGGAGACGGGCGACGGGGAGGAGGAACGCTGGCGGGGGGAGTGCCGAGACGACCGCTTCTGGGGGCAGGAGAGAGAGCTGCTACTGCATGGACTTCAACCCACACCCCCAGCTCCCCTGCTCTGACCACTAGCCCCCACTCCCCTCCCAGAGCTAGGAGAGAACCCAGGAGTCCTGGCTCCCAGCTCCCCCTGCTCTCACCCACTAGACCCCACTCCTCTCCCAGAGCTGGGACAGAACCCAGGAGTCCGGGCCCCCAGCCCCCACCATTCACCTCTCGCTTATCTCGACTCTTCCGGGGGCTGCTGCTCTGCGCGCGCCGGCTGACCTCGGGGGATGCCGAGCGATCTCTCTTGAGGGCATCCTTTGAGGCGCCCTCGGGGTCGGCTCTCCTCCGTGGCGGTGCTGGGGGGGTCACGCTGGGCAGGGAGGCCCGCTTCTGAGTGGTGACGCTCCGGGACCTGGGGGGCCGGAGGGGGGCACAAAAGAGAAGGCTAAGAGGTTACGAAGAACAGCAGGACCCCGCGCCCCCGCCCCCCCCAACTCCAGCGGGGAGGCCTACCTGCTCCGCGAGCTGTCCGAGGAGGAGGAAGAGTCTGGGGAGGACGAGCGACCTCTTCGGCCCTTCTGGGACGCCGACTCGCTGGTGGATCTGAGAGCACGTGAGTGGTTAGGGGGCGGGCAGTGGGGGGGGGGGGCAGGGGCTGGCAGCGTGGGGGGGGCAGGGGCTGGAGGGGGAAATCAGGAATCCTGGCTGGTGGAGGGAGTAGGGCAGCGTGTGTGTGTGTGGGGGCAATCTTGGAAGTGGCAGGTGGGCGTGCAAGGGGGCGTAAATCGGGCCCTGTGGGAGCGCAGGGCGAGGAGGGGGCTGACTGCTGCGTGGGCAGAAGAGGGTCTGGCCGCAGCATAGGGGGGCACAGGCCGGGGAGGTGCAGGAGGGGGCTGGCAGCAGCGGTTGGGGTGGGGGGGGGGTCGCACACGCTGGGCTCTTACCTCTTCCTCTTCTTCTCCTTGGCTTTGTGTTTGCTCTTCGGACTGGGAGACCTGAGGGGAGGAACAGGGACCATTGGGAAACGTGAGAGACTCCCGCGCCCCAAACGCCCCGCACCCCAACAGCACTCCCTGCTGGGTGAGGCCGGAGGAGCCGGGAGCTCCCCCCCACAGCCAGCGCCCCCCCTACACACACAGCGCCCCCTGCTGGGACAGCTGGGGCTGGAGGAGCCGGGAGCTCCCCCCCACAGCCAGCGCCCCCCCTACACACACAGCACCCCCTGCTGGGGGAGGCCGGGGCTGGAGGAGCCGGGAGCTCCCCCCACAGCCAGCAGCACACACCCCCCCCACAGCACCCCCTGCTGGGGGAGGCCGGGGCTGCCCATTTCACTACCAAAAGCCAGCGCACTCTCTCACCTGTGTTTCCTCTTCTTTGAGTCTGACTCGGACCTGGACAGAGAACACGGAATCTGGAGTCAGAAGAGCCAGTCACCCCACGGCGTGCCAATCCCCTCCCAACTAACAGACCCTGGGGCCCATTCCCACCCCCCGAGCCAGCCAGTCCCTTACCTGTGTTTCTTCTTCTTAGAGCTCTTTTTCCTCTCTCTTCGAGAAGGGGATCTGCTCTCTGACCTGCGGGGAACACAGCTCGAGTCAAATGCAGCTGGAGAGAATTGGAGAAACCCAGGAGTCCTGGCTCCCAGCCCCTCTGCTCTACCCACCAGACCCCAGTCCCCTCCCAGAGCCAAGGAGAGAACCCAGGAGTCCTGGCTCCCAGCCCCTCTGCTCTACCCACCAGACTTCAATCCCCTCCCAGAGCCAAGGAGAGAACCCAGGAGTCCTGGCTCCCAGCCCCTCTGCTCTACCCACCAGACCCCAGTCCCCTCCCAGAGCCAAGGAGAGAACCCAGGAGTCCTGGCTCCCAGCCCCTCTGCTCTACCCACCAGACCCCAGTCCCCTCCCAGAGCCAAGGAAAGAACCCAGGAGTCCTGGCTCCCAGCCCCCTCTGTTCTCACCTACTAGACCCCACTCCCCTCCCAGAGCCAGGAGAGATCCCAGGAGTCCTGGCTCCCAGCCCCTCTGCTCTACCCACCAGACCCCAGTCCCCTCCCAGAGCCAAGGAAAGAACCCAGGAGTCCTGGCTCCCAGCCCCTCTGCTCTACCCACCAGACCCACTCCCCTCCCAGAGCCAAGGAGAGAACCCAGGAGTCCTGGCTCCCAGCCCCTCTGCTCTACCCACCAGACCCCAGTCCCCTCCCAGAGCCAAGGAAAGAACCCAGGAGTCCTGGCTCCCAGCCCCCCTGCTCTAACCCACTAGACCCCACTCCCCTGCCAGAGCTGTGAAGAGAACCCAGGTGTCCTGATACTCACCTGCCTCTGTCTTTCTTCTTTTTCTTTTTCTTCTGCTTGGGGGATGGAGAGCGGGAGCTGCTGGACTCATGGACCAGGCTGGGGACAGACAGAGCAGGCGGGAAGGGGTTAATCCCCCCTGGTCCTGGTCCAGCCCCACCCTCACCCCCAGCTGAGCCCCTGGTGCCAGGGCAACCAGCCTGGAGCTTGTGCCCCGTGGGCAGGGCTGCACCTCAGGCCAGACGGGGGGGGTAATGACCTCCCACCCCAGCACTGTACACAGCCTGCCCTCTGCCAGCACTGTGCCGCCCCCACCCCCGAACTGCCCCAGCAGGGGGCAGCACTGTGCCCCCACAACTCCAATCTGCCCCAGCAGGGGGCAGCACCGCACACAGCCTGCCCCCCGCCAGCGCTGTGCCCCCCGCAACTCCAATCAGCCCCAGCAGGGGGCAGCACTATGCCCCCCCACAACCCTCATCTGCCCAAGCAGGGGGCAGCACTATTCCCCCACAACCCCGATCCGCCCCAGCAGGGGGCAGCACTCTGCCCCCCACAACCCCCATCTGCCCCTGCAAGGGGCAGCACCACACACAGCCTACCCCCGCAGCAGTGCCCCCCTCACTCCGATCTGCTCCAGCAGGGGGCAGCACTGTTCCACCACAACCCCGATCCGCCCCAGCAGGGGCCAGCACTATGCCTCCCCCAACCCCGATCCACCCCAGCAGGGGGCAGCACTATGCCCGCCACAACGCCCATCTGCCCCAGCGGGGGCAGCACCACACACAGCCTGCCCCGCACCAGCACTGTGCCCCCCCACCCCCATCTGCTCCAGCAGGGGGCAGCACTGTGCCCCCCACAACCCGGATCTGCCCCAGCAGGGGGCAGGGCTCCCCCCACACCCCGCCAGTACCTGTACTGCTTCTGCTGCTCCTGTTGCTTGGCTGCCGCAGCCGCCGCCTCCTTAGCCCTGCGGTTGGGGTCGAACGAACTCCCGTCGACGTAATTCTCGCTGATGCCAAAAGCCGCCCGCAGCCGCTCGTTCTTCTTTTCGTTGGCCTCGGCCAGCTGGTGGGTCTCTGTGACCCTGGGGAGGGGGAGAGGGGGGTAAGGGGCACAACAGACTGCAGGACTGGGGCACCAGCAGAGCTGGGGAGTGGGGGGAGCCAAGGGCCGGGCTAGTAGGGTGCTGCTGGTTAGGAGGGGCATCGGCAGGGCTGGGGAGGACAGGGGCTGCGGGTCGGGAGTGAGGGGCACCAACAGAGCTGGGAGGGGGCTGGGCTGGCAGGTCGGAAGTGAGAAGCACTGGCAGGGCCGGGGGGGGCACGGGATCAGGAGTAAGGGGCACCAACAGGCCTGGGGGTCGGGAGTGAGGGGCACCAGCCGGGCCTGGGGGCAGCTGCTGACACACGTCAGGCCCATGCCACGGGAAGTGAAGGGGGAGCCTGTCTCTAGAGCCTGCCCAATGAAGCTGGCAGTGCCAGGGGCCGCGCCCCCCGCAGCAGCCCCCCTCAGGGTACTTACGCTGGCTTCTGCTCGGGCTGCTGCTCCCCCTCCTTGCCCAGCGCCACGTCCTTCTCCAGGAGCATGAGCCGGAAGGTCGCCACCTTCTCCTGGATCTCGCCCTCGGCGTAGCTGGGGAGAGGAGCCAGGCGGGTCGGGGGGCGCAGAGGGAGATGGGGGGTCCCTGGACTCTGGCTGGGACAGTGACCGGCTTTCCCCCCTCCAGCAGCCCCGAAAGCAAGTCAGGGGAAATGTGACACACACACCCCCCCTACGGTCTCAGCACCTCCCGGCAGACAGGCAGCGGTGCCTGCACCAGCCGCTACCCATCAGCCCGGGGGCAGAGACGGGGCAGTGTCCCCTCCCCACACGAGGACTTGAGCGGGGTTCTCCTGCCCCCAGGGAGAAACAGGCACTGTGCCCACCCCATGGGACCCACGGCACATGCCCCCTCCCCCAGGCATCCCTCTACTGCATCAATGGGCTCGCTCCATGGCAGGGCACAGCCCCCTTTGCCTGCCCCGTCCCAGAGATGGACTGGGGCATTTTAGCTAAGGCCACCCCCACAGTGCGAGGTATCCGCCCCCCACATCCCATCCCCACCCTGTGTGCCCCCCAACAACCCCCGCGACCCATCCCCACCCCGTGTGTGTGCCCCCTGACATCCACTGCCTCCCACGCCCGATGTGCTCCCCTTGTCCCATTCCTGATGTGTGCCCCCCAACAAACCCCGTGTCCTATGCCCACCCCCGGTGTGCCATGTCCCACTCCCGATGTGTGCCCCCCAACAACCTCCGTGTCCCATCCCCACCCCCGGTGTGCCATGTCCCACTCCCGATGTGTGCCCCCCAACAACATCCGTGTCCCATCCCCACCCCCGGTGTGCCATGTCCCACTCCCGATGTGTGCCCCCCAACAACCTCCGTGTCCCATCCCCACCCCCGGTGTGCCATGTCCCACTCCCGATGTGTGCCCCCCAACAACCTCCGTGTCCCATCCCCACCCCCGGTGTGCCATGTCCCACTCCCGATGTGTGCCCCCCCAACAACCCTCGTGTCCCATCCCCACCCCCGGTGTGCCCCCCATGTCCCACCCCCAATGTGTGCCCACAACAAGACCCACATCCTATTCCTACCCGATGTGTGCTCCTTGATGCCCACTGCCTCCCAACAAAATGTGCCCCCATGCCCCACCTCCAATGTGCCCCTCACAACTCCCACATCCTATCCCCACCCCACGATATGTGCCCCCAACAACCTCCACACTCCTAGTGTGTGCCCCCCACAGCTCCTGCCTCCCACGTGCCCCGCTCAGCCCCCGCCTCCCAACCCCACTGTGTACCCTCCACACATACCCCACCTCCCATGCTGATGTATGTCCCCCAGCCCGATGTGTGCCCCCCCACCCCCCATCCACCCCCCAATGTGTGCCCGTCACACCCACTGCCTCCCACCCCCGGTGTGCCCCCCAACAACCTCTGCCTCCCATTCCCACCCCGATGTGCCCCCTGCCACACCCCATTTGTCCCATCCCCACCCTCAGTGTGTCCCCACCATGGATGCCCCCCCCAAGATGTGCCACAGTGCACCCCCCCGCTGTTTGCCACAGCGCAGGCCCCCCCGCACACGTACCCCTGTTCCTCCATGAGCTCGGCCAGCTCCAGGCATTTCAGCTCCACCTTGCGCTTGCGCTCATGGTCCAGGATCTCCTGGTTGGGCTTCTTCACCAGAGACGACTCCAGCTTCCTGAGCTCCTCCTCCGACTTGTAGTCGGTTCGCTCCTTCTTGTGCCGCACGGCCGAGAGATTGCGCTGGACGTAGCCGTTGGTGCCGCTGCCCCGGGGAGTGGGGAGCCCTATCCCATTGTACATGGCGCCGCCAGCCTAGCACCGCCCGGGCCTGCAACACCTGCGGGGAGCCACGCAGCATCAGACCCCACTGCCCTCCCAGAGTGCCCAGGCCTCCTGACTCCTAGCCCCTGGCAAGGGTGCTCTCCCCCCCCCGAACAAACCACACGCAAAACCCAGCCCCAACACACGGCTACATCCAAATCAGCATGACAACGAGGGCAGAATCCGGGGAGGGGCTGGGGGCACAGATGGGGGTGGGGGGCATGCAGGGGGAAGGGATGTGGCCTAGACGATGCTCTGCGGCAGGGGGAGGCTGGGGGGAGTAGAGGAAGGAGTTATGGAGCAGAGAGAAGGGGGGGATAATGGCAGGGAGAAAATCTGTATTTTGAGGGTCACCTCCAGGTGAGGGGCTGGGGCTACTGCACTGCCCCCACCCACTCCCTCTCCTCATCCCCCCACAACCCCTCCCCATGCCCTCACAACCCCTCCACCACCCCCTCCCCCAGCACAACCCCATCTCTGCCCCCCACTCCCTCCCTTTCCCCCACAACCCCTCCTTTGCCCCCTCCCCACTCCCTGCCCCCACCCTCTACCTACCCCCTCCCTTTCCCCCTCTGCCCACTCCCTGCCCCCACCCTCTACCCACCCCCTTCCCTTCCCCCTCTCCCCACTCCCTACCCCTACCTTCTACCCACCCCCTCCCCTTTCCCCTCTGCCCACTCCCTGCCCCCACCCTCTACCTACCCCCTTCCCTTCCCCCTCTCCCCACCCCCACCTTCTACCAATCCCCTCCCCTACCCCCTCTCCCCACTCCCTGCCCCCACCTTCTACCCATCCCCGCCCCTTCCCCCTCTCCCTGCCCCCACTCTCTACCCGCCCCTTCCCCCTCTCCCTGCCCCCACCTTCTACCCACCCCCTCCCCTTCCCCCTCTCCCCACTCCCTGCCCCCACCTTCTACCCACCCCCTCCCCTTCCCCCTCTCCCCACTCCCTGCCCCCACCCTCTACCCACCCCCGCCCCTTCCCCCTCTCCTCACTCCCTGCCCCCACCCTCCCCTTCCCCTCAGAACCCCTCCCCCAGCACAACCCATCTCTGCCCCCACTCCCTCCCTTTCCCCCACAACCCCTCCTTTGCCCCCTCCCCACTCCCTGCCCCCCCCCACCTACCCCCTCCCTTTCCCCCTCTGCCCCCCCCGCTCCCCACCTCCGGCCCCTGCCCGCGGCCCCGCGCCGCGTCTGCGCCACTCACGGAGCCAGGCCGCTCGCTCGCTCCGCGCCGCCGCCTCGGCCTGAGCCTGACTCCGAGCCAGCAGCTGCCCCCACCCCCTCCAGCACCGCCCGCCGCGGGGCACCACGGGAAATGGAGTCCGCTGGGCCGCGACGCGCCACGCGGGGCTGCGGGAGCTCCAGGCGCGCGGGACTACAGCTCCCGGCCTGCCCCGCGCGCGCCGCGCCTGAAGCCGCCATTTTGTGCGATCCACCGTTAGGCCGCGGAGCACGCTGGGATCTGCAGTCCGGCTGAGCCTCGGAAGCCCTGCCAGGTAAACGAGGGTCGGGGTAAGGCGAGACTACAGCTCCCATGAGGGACCTCGGCAGCAGCACAGCCCATTGGGATGCCCATTACGGGGCTCAGGGCAAAGGGCGGCTGGGCCTGTCGGGACTCTAGTTCCCATGAGGCGCCGCGCAGCCGCACAGCCCGCTGGGTAATCATCGTCCCACTGCATAAAGAGAAAGGACAGGTGACGTTGGAAATACCGGTCCCGGCATGCCTCGCGCCGAAAGCCGCCATTTTAGTCCCTGTACAGAGGGGCCGCGGGGCATGCCGGGCGATGTAGTCCGGCCAGGCGGGACGGCCGCTCCCATGGGGCCTCGCGGCGGCTGGGACATTCCCCGGACGGCCGCGTGCGGGGGGCCGGTCCTTGAGGACGCTGCCCGGAGCCATTTTCATCTCTGGGGGCTGGCCGGTTCGTGCCCTGCTCCTGCCACAGCAGGGTCACCGTAGAGACCCGCACACCCCGGTCCGTCACCGTAGAGACCCGCACACCCCGGTCCGTCACCGTAGAGACCCGCACACCCCGGTCCGTCACCGTAGGGACCCGCACACGCCCCGGTCCGTCACCGTAGGGACCCGCACGCGCCCCGGTCCGTCACCGTAGAGACCGCACACGCCCCGGTCCGTCGCCGTAGAGACCCGCACACCCCGGCCCGTCACCGTAGGGACCCGCACACCCCGGTCCGTCACCGTAGGGACCCGCACGCGCCCCGGTCCGTCACCGTAGAGACCGCACACGCCCCGGTCCGTCGCCGTAGGGACCCGCACGCGCCCCGGTCCGTCACCGTAGGGACCCGCACACCCCGGTCCGTCACCGTAGGGACCCGCACACGCCCCGGTCCGTCACCGTAGAGACCGCACACGCCCCGGTCCGTCACCGTAGGGACCCGCACACCCCGGTCCGTCACCGTAGAGACCCGCACACACCCCGGTCCGTCACCGTAGGGACCCGCACACCCCGGTCCGTCACCGTAGAGACCCGCACACACCCCGGTCCGTCACCGTAGGGACCCGCACGCGCCCCGGTCCGTCGCCGTAGGGACCCGCACACGCCCCGGTCCGTCACCGTAGAGACCGCACACGCCCCGGTCCGTCACCACAGAGACCCGCACACCCCGGTCCGTCACCGTAGGGACCCGCACACGCCCCGGTCCGTCACCGTAGAGACCCGCACACCCCGGTCCGTCGCAGTAGAGACCCGCACACCCCGGTCCGTCACCGTAGGGACCCGCACACCCCGGTCCGTCGCCGTAGGGACCCGCACACCCCGGTCCGTCACCGTAGGGACTAGCACACCCCGGTCCGTCGCCGTAGGGACCCGCACACGCCCCGGTCCGTCGCCGTAGGGACCCGCACACCCCGGTCCGTCGCCGTAGAGACCGCACACGCCCCGGTCCGTCACCGTAGAGACCGCACACGCCCCGGTCCGTCACCACAGAGACCCGCACGCCCCGGTCCGTCACCACAGAGACCCGCACGCCCCGGTCCGTCACCATAGAGACCCGCACACGCCCCGGTCCGTCACCATAGAGACCCGCACACGCCCCGGTCCGTCGCCGTAGAGACCCGCACGCCCCGGTCCGTCGCCGTAGAGACCCGCACACGCCCCGGTCCGTCGCCGTAGGGACCCGCACATGCCCCGGTCCGTCACCGTAGAGACCCGCACGCCCCGGTCCGTCGCCGTAGAGACCCGCACGCCCCGGTCCGTCGCCGTAGAGACCCGCACACGCCCCGGTCCGTCGCCGTAGGGACCCGCACATGCCCCGGTCCGTCACCGTAGAGACCCGCACACCCCGGTCCGTCGCCGTAGGGACCCGCACACCCCGGTCCTTCACCGTAGAGACCGCACACGCCCCGGTCCGTCACCGTAGGGACCCGCACACACGCCGGTCCGTCACCGTAGAGACCCGCACACCCCGGTCCGCACCGGTCCGTCACCGTAGGGACCCGCACACACGCCGGTCCGTCACCGTAGAGACCCGCACACCCCGGTCCGCACCGGTCCGTCACCGTAGGGACCCACACACCCCGGTCCGTCACCGTAGGGACCCGCACACCCCGGTCCGTCACCGTAGAGACCCGCACACCCCGGTCCGCCCCGGTCCGTCACCGTAGAGACCCACACACCCCGGTCCGTCACCGTAGAGACCCGCACACGCCGGTCCGTCACCGTAGGGACCCGCGCACGCCGGTCCGTCGCCGTAGGGACCCGCACACCCCGGTCCGTCGCCACAGAGACCCGCACAGGCCCCGGTCCGTCACCGTAGGGACCCGCACACGCCCCGGTCCGTCACCGTAGGGACCCGCACACGCCCCGGTCCGTCACCGTAGAGACCCGCACACCCCGGTCCGTCACCATAGAGACCGCACACGCCCCGGTCCGTCAGCCAGGGTTACCATAGAGACCCACACGCCCCGGTCCGTCACCGTAGAGACCCGCACACCCCGGTCCGTCACCATAGAGACCGCACACACCCCGGTCCGTCACCGTAGGGACCCGCACACGCCGGTCCGTCACCGTAGGGACCCGCACACGCCCCGGTCCGTCACCGTAGAGACCGCACACACCCCGGTCCGTCACCGTAGGGACCCGCACACCCCGGTCCGTCACCGTAGGGACCCTCGCACCCCGGTCCGTCGCCGTAGGGACCCGCACACGCCCCGGTCCGTCGCCGTAGGGACCCGCACACCCCGGTCCGTCGCCGTAGGGACCCGCACACCCCGGTCCGTCACCACAGAGACCCGCACACGCCCCGGTCCGTCACCGTAGAGACCCGCACACCCCGGTCCGTCGCCGTAGAGACCCGCACACCCCGGTCCGTCGCCGTAGAGACCCGCACACCCCGGTCCGTCGCCGTAGGGACCCGCACACCCCGGTCCGTCGCCGTAGGGACCCGCACACGCCCCGGTCCGTCGCCACAGAGACCCGCACACCCCGGTCCGTCGCCGTAGAGACCCGCACACCCCGGTCCGTCACCGTAGAGACCCGCACACACCCCGGTCCGTCACCGTAGGGACCCGCACACCCCGGTCCGTCACCGTAGAGACCCGCACACACCCCGGTCCGTCACCGTAGGGACCCGCACACACCCCGGTCCGTCACCGTAGAGACCCGCACACCCCGGTCCGTCACCGTAGAGAGACCCGCACACACCCCGGTCCGTCACCGTAGGGACCCGCACACCCCGGTCCGTCACCGTAGAGACCCGCACACACCCCGGTCCGTCACCGTAGGGACCCGCACACACCCCGGTCCGTCACCGTAGGGACCCGCACACGCCCCGGTCCGTCACCGTAGAGACCCGCACACGCCCCGGTCCGTCGCCGTAGGGACCCGCACACCCCGGTCCGTCGCCGTAGAGACCCGCACACGCCCCGGTCCGTCGCCGTAGGGACCCGCACACGCCCCGGTCCGTCGCCGTAGGGACCCGCACACGCCCGGGTCCGTCACCGTAGAGACCCACACGCACACGCGCCGGTCCGTCACCGTAGGGACCCGCACACACCCCGGTCCGTCACCGTAGGGACCCGCACACGCCCCGGTCCGTCACCGTAGGGACCCGCACACCCCGGTCCGTCACCGTAGGGACCCGCACACGCCGGTCCGTCACCGTAGAGACCGCACACACCCCGGTCCGTCACCGTAGAGACCCGCACACACCCCGGTCCGTCACCGTAGGGACCCGCACGCCAGTCCGTCACCGTAGAGACCCGCACACACCCTGGTCCGTCACCGTAGGGACCCGCACGCCGGTCCGTCACCGTAGAGACCCGCACACGCCGGTCCATCACCAGAGAGACCCGCACACACTCCGGTCCGTCACCACAGAGACCCGCACACGCCCCGGTCCGTCACCGTAGGGACCCGCACACCCCGGTCCATCACCGTAGAGACCCGCACACACGCCGGTCCGTCACCGTAGGGACCCGCACACACCGGTCCGTCACCGTAGGGACCCGCACACCCCGGTCCGTCACCACAGAGACCCGCACACGCCGGTCCGTCACCGTAGGGACCCGCACACACGCCGGTCCGTCACCGTAGGGACCCACAAACACCGATTCGTTACCGTAGAGTCCCATGCACACACGCCGGTCTATTACCTTAGGGACCCACGCACACCGGTCCGTTACCGTAGTGACCCGCACACCGGTCCATCTCCGTACGGACCCGCACACAGGTCCGTCACCGTAGGGACCCACGCACACCAGTCCGTTACCGTAGGGACCGCACACACCAGTCCGTTATCGTAGGGACCCGCACATTGGTCCGTTATCGTAGGGACCCGCACACCAGTCCCTTACCGTAGGGACCCGCACACCGGTCTGTTACCGTAGGGTCTCAGGCACACCAGTCTTTTATTGTAGGGTCTCACACACCAGTCTGTTATCGTACGGCTGCAATGTTATTGTAGGGACCCACGCACACCGGTCTGTTATTGTAGGGTCCCATGCACACCGGTCTGTTATTGTAGGGTCCCACACACACCGGTCTGTTAACATAGGGCTGCATTGTTATTGCAGGGTCTCACACACACTGTCTGTTATCGTAGGGTTCCATGCACACCGGTCTGTTATCGTAGGGTTCCATGCACACCGATCAGTTATTGTAGGGCTGCAGTGTTATTGTAGAGTCCCACGCACACCAGTCTGTTATCGTAGGGTACTACGCACACCGGTCTGTTATCATAGGGCTGCATTGTTATTGTAGGGTCTCACGCACACCGGTCTGTTATTGTAGGGTCTCACACACACCAGTCTGTTATCATAGGGCTGCATTGTTATTGTAGGGTCCCACGCACACTGGTCTGTTATTGTAGGGTTCCACGCACACCGGTCTGTCATCGTAGAACTGCATTGTTATTGCGGGGGGGTGGTCTCACACACACCGGTCTGTTTTTGTAGGGTCCCACAAATACCAGTCCATTATTGTAGGGCTGCAGTGTTATTGTAGGGTCTCACACACACCGGTCCGTTATTGTAGGGCTGCAATGTTATTGTAGGGTCTCACGCACACTGGTCTGTTACCGTAGGGTCACTGCCAAACCCGGCCTTTTTTGGGTCCCAGCTGTTTAACCAAGTCCTAGAACTGGTTTTCCCAGGCGCTCCCTGCCCTGCCCCCATTTAAGACCCATTCCAGGGAAGGGCTGGGCTCTGTAGCTCACAGGGCCCAAGCACGCCATGGAAAGAAAGAAATGCTTTGAGTCAGGGAAGGGAGGAACTACATTTCCTAGTATGCCCTGGGCTAGAGCCTGCTGCATTCTGGGAGTTGTAGTTCAGCTGGCCCAGAAGCCCTTGGAAATAGCTTGACTCTGGGGGCAGGGTTCTGTCAGACGACCTATCCCAACATGCCCTGGGTGGGATCCTGTTGCATTGTGAGAATTGTAGTTCAGCCTTCTCTATAGTTGAAGTTACTTTAACTAATTACCCACTCCCAGGCGAGGGTTCACCGTTCCTGTCATTGGAGAGAGTTCAACCCCAAGGTCGCTGGCGGTAGCCAGGTTCTCGATAGACGGGGGACCCAGAGACCCCTCAAAGCTCTTTCGTCCAGAGCTCCCTTCACTAACCAGCCAGCCCCCAACACACACTGCAGCCTGGGCCCGGACAGGGCATCAGTATCCTTTTCCTTCTCCTTGTCACCATCTCCAGCCTCCCCTGTGGCCACCATCCTGGTGCCCCCTCCAGGAGACCGCTTTTATCACCTGTTACGCTGACGCCCGCTGGGGTACAGACCTATTGGGGGAAGTTTTACCCCTTTTCCTCCTTTGAACATCCAGGCCCCACAACATGTGGGTTGCCCCCATTTCCTATCGGCAAATTCATTAGTTCCCTTAACACATGAACACTAATGTCACCTGATGACCACAGGCACAGCTGGTTGCCTCGAGGAAGTCTTGAATGTTTCACCCCAGCTACCAACAGTCATCCTGTGGTGTATGCTTAGCGCTTGTGGATGTTATTATCCAGGCTCAGCATTCTTCTCAAAGCATCAGCAGATCATCAATGCAGCCACAAGCTCAGCAGGTTTATTATCATCGGACTACCGCTAACGTCTCTCCGTATTATAGCTCACTTATCCTAAGGCAGAGGTCCTCAAACTTCTTGCCTGTGACCCCATTTTGAGACTTGACCCCAGACAGTAACAAAGTTAGGCATGTGCTCCTTGCAAGAATCAATCACAGGAACTTTCGATAAGCTGTTCGATTTCAGCTGCCGGCAAATCCATGGCATTGGGCTTGTGCTGAAAGGGGTTTCGAGCCAAATCATACTTTCCCATTCCCAAGTTGGGGGAAAAAGAACACAAACTCTTTCTCCAGCCAGCTCAGATGCTCAGCCATCACCTGTGCGGGAGGCTGAACCATTTCCTGCAAAATTGCAGGAAGGATTCATAGTTAGTCTTCAATAGATTCTTCTTCCCAAAAACAATTTGAGTCACGAATCCTGTGGTCAATCACTCAGCTGAAGGACTTGGGTGTTTTTTCCTTGCAGACCTGTGTTCCATTAATTCTGTTTCCCACAGGTGTCCGTAACATAGGCAAAAAGACACATCTTATTTTAGTCACATAGAAAATCAATGAACTCACTCTCTTTGCAGTCCATTGCATAGGCACACAGCTTGTCTCAGTTCAGAAAATCGTCCCAGGACTCTCCAGCAACGCGGCGGGATCAGACCTCCTGCCTTCACCCAGTTTTGCAAACAGACGTGCACGAAGCGACTGAATCATGGTGTAGTTCATCGGTGCAAACGCCCACCATGCAATCACACGGGATATTTTTGTCTTGCATGTGCCCATGGGGCACATCAAACATTCCTTGTGCCATCTCGTGTCCGGGAAGAGGGAGACAGAACAGAACATCTTCAAGAGCTGCACCCTCCTAGGCATTATTTCACAAAAGCCAAGAAATGTGCATGACGACCCTTAGTGCTCGCATCAGCCTGAAGCACCTGCATTTTTCAGGTTTCAGAGTAGCGGCCGTGTTAGTCTGTATCCGCAAAAAGAACAAGAGTCCTTGTGGCACCTTAGAGACTAACACATTTATTTGAGCATAAGCTTTCGTGGGCTACAGCCCACTTCTTCGGATGCACAGAATGGAACATATAGTGAGGAGATCTATATACACATACAGAGAGCATGAAAAGGTGGGAGTTGTCTTACCAACTCTGAGAGGCCAATTAAGTAAGAGAAAAAAACTTTTGAAGCGATAATCAAGATAGCCCAGTACAGACAGTTTGATAAGACGTGTGAGAATACTTACATGGGGAGATAGAGTCAATGTTTGCAATGGCTCAGCTATTCCCAGTCTCTACCTTTTCATGCTCTCTGTAGGTACATATATCTCCTCACTATATGTTCCATTCTATGCATCTGAAGAAGTGAGCTGTAGCCCACGAAAGCTGATGCTCAAATAAATTTGTTAGTCTCTAAGGTGCCAAAGTACTCCTGTCCTTTCTGCATTTTTCAGACACTCCATCAGTGAGTTTTCCTGACCTGCTACTATCATCTCAATCCTTTGTTCCACTGTGTTATTGGAGAGTGGTGTGGCTTTGAGTTTGTTTGCCTGTTTCCCCACGTTATCGTCATCATGTCAATTGCAGCTGGCAAAATCAAAATCTCTCCAGGTGTCTGAGGCTTCCTGAACCTGTGCGATGTGATAACTCATCTCAGTGGACATGTTCTGAGCGCGGTCAGAGACAGATTTGACTTTCTTGAATTGCATTTGTTGACGTGAAAGTTCTTCTTTCCAGCGCTGGAGAAATGACCTTGGTTTTCCTGTGTCTCCCTTGTGAAGGGTTTCCAAGTGTCATTTAAGTTTAGCGGGCTTGATGCTTTTGCTATATAACACCAGGTGACGTAGCCTTTCTTCATGCTTGACCAAGACACCCTGAAGCCATACTCAAAGACAGTCTGGTCATATTTGGGGGCTCGTTTCTTGGACATTTGGTTTTTGTTCATGACTTGTTTTCCATTTCAACCGCATGCTGCTGGAGGCTAAAGAAGATACTCATATATAATAGACTCATAGACTCATAGACTCTAGGACTGGAAGGGACCTCGAGAGGTCATCGAGTCCAGTCCCCTGCCCTCATGGCAGGACCAAATACTGTCTAGACCATCCCTGATAGACCTTTATCTAACCTACTCTTAAATATCTCCAGAGATGGAGATTCCACAACTTCCCTAGGCAATCTATTCCAGTGTTTAACCACCCTGACAGTTAGGAACTTTTTCCTAATGTCCAACCTAAATCTCCCTTGCTGCAGTTTAAGTCCATTGCTTCTTGTTCTATCATTTGAGGCCAAGGTGAACAAGTTTTCTCCCTCCTCCTGATGACATCCTTTTAGATACCTGAAAACTGCTATCATGTCCCCTCTCAGTCTTCTCTTTTCCAAACTAAACAAACCCAATTCCTTCAGCCGTCCTTCATAGGTCATGTTCTCAAGACCTTTAATCATTCTTGTTGCTCTTCTCTGGACCCTCTCCAATTTCTCCACATCTTTCTTGAAATGCGGTGCCCAGAACTGGACACAATACTCCAGTTGAGGCCTAACCAGCGCAGAGTAAAGCGGAAGAATGACTTCTCGTGTCTTGTTTACAACACACCTGTTAATGCATCCCAGAATCATGTTTGCTTTTTTTGCAACAGTATCACATTGTTCACTCATATTAAGCTTGTGGTCCACTATGACCCCTAGATCTCTTTCTGCCATACTCCTTCCTAGACAGTCTCTTCCCATTCTGTATGTGTGAAACTGATTGTTCCTTCCTAAGTGGAGCACTTTGCATTTATCTTTATTGAACTTCATCCTGTTTACCTCAGACCATTTCTCCAATTTGTCCAGATCATTTTGAATTTTGACCCTGTCCTCCAGAGCAGTTGCAATCCCTCCCAGTTTGGTATCGTCCGCAAACTTAATAAGCGTACTTTCTATGCCAACATCTAAATCGTTGATGAAGATATTGAACAGAACCGGTCCCAAAACAGACCCCTGCGGAACCCCACTTGTTATACCTTTCCAGCAGGATTGGGAGCCATTATCAACTACTCTCTGAGTACGGTTATCCAGCCAGTTATGCACCCACCTTATAGTAGCCCCATCTAAATTGTACTTTCCTAGCTTATCTATAAGAATATCATGCGAAACTGTATCAAATGCCTTACTAAAGTCTAGGTATATCACATCCACCGCTTCTCCCTTATCCACAAGGCTCGTTATCCTATCAAAGAACGCTATCAGATTAGTTTGACAGGATTTGTTCTTTACAAATCCATGCTGGCTATTCCCTATCACCTTACCACCTTCCAAGTGTTTGCAGATGATTTCTTTGATTACCTGCTCCATTATCTTCCCTGGCACAGAAGTTAAACTAACTGGTCTGCAGTTTCCTGGGTTGTTTTTATTTCCTTTTCATAGATGGGCACTATATTTGCCCCCTTCCAGTCTTCTGGAATCTCCCCCGTCTCCCATGATTTCCCAAAGATAATAGCTAGAGGCTCAGATACCTCCTCTATTAACTCCTTGAGTATTCTAGGATGCATTTCATCAGGCCCTGGTGACTTGCAGGCATCTAACTTTTCTAAGTGATTTTTTACTTGCTCTTTCCTTATTTTCTCTTCTAAACCTACCCTCTTCCTGTAAGCATTCACTATACTAGACATTCCTTCAGACTTCTCAGTGAAGACTGAAACAAAGAAGTCATTAAGCATCTCTGCCATTTCCAAGTCTCCCGTTACTGTTACCCCCTCCTCATTGAGCAGTGGGCCTACCCTGTCCTTAGTCTTCCTCTTGCTTCTAATGTATTGATAAAAAGTCTTCTTGTTTCCCTTTATTCCCATAGCTAGTTTGAGTTCATTTTGTGCCTTTGCCTTTCTAATCTTGCCTCTGCATTCCTGTGTTATTTGCCTATATTCATCCTTCGTGATCTGACCTAGTTTCCATTTTTTATATGATGCCTTTTTATTTTGTAGGTCACGCAAGATCTCAAGGGTAAGCCAAGGTGGTCTTTTGCCACATTTTCTATCTTTCCTAACCATCGGAATAACTTGCTTTTGGGCCCTTAATAGCGTCCCTTTGAAAAACTGCCAACTTTCCTCAGTTGTTTTTCCCCTCAGTTTTAATTCCCATGGGACCTTGCCTATCAGCTCTCTGAGCTTACCAAAATCCGCCTTCCTGAAATCCATTGTCTCTATTCTGCTGTACTCCTTTCTACCCTTCCTTAGAATTGCAAATTCTATGATTTCATGATCACTTTCACCCAAGCTTCCTTCTACTTTTAAATTCTCAACAAGTTCCTCCCTATTGGTTAAAATCAAGTCTAGAACAGCTTCCCCCCTAGTAGCTTTTTCAACTTTCTGAAATAAAAAGTTGTCTGCAATGCAGTCCAGGAACTTATTGGATAGTCTGTGCCCCGCGGTGTTATTTTCCCAACATATATCTGGATAGTTGAAGTCCCCCATCACCACCAAATCTTGGGCTTTGGATGATTTTGTTAGTTGTTTGAAAAAAGCCTCATCCACCTCTTCCGCCTGATTAGGTGGCCTGTAGTAGACTCCCAGCACGACATCACCTGTGTTTTTTACCCCTTTTAGCCTAACCCAGAGACTCTCCACCCTTCCGTCTCCTATGTCCATCTCCACCTCAGTCCAAGTGTGTACATTTTTAATATATAAGGCAACACCTCCTCCCTTTTTCCCCTGTCTATCCTTCCTGAGCAAACTATACCCATCCACACCAACATTCCAGTCGTGTGTATTATCCCACCAAGTTTCAGTAATGCCAATAATGTCATAGTTGTATTTATTTATTAGCACTTCCAGTTCTTCCTGCTTATTACCCATACTTCTTGTATTTGTATAAAGGCATCTAAGATACTGGTTTGATCTTGCCTCCCAGCTTTGCCCTGACCCTCCTTCCTCTCTGCTATTATAGCCCGTGCTCCCTCCTGTTTCCAACCCATCTCCCAGGTCTTGTTCCCCACTTACCTGTGGGCTTTGCTCACCTGTCCCCGTCGAACCTAGTTTAAAGCCCTCCTTACTAGGTTAGCCAGTCTGTGCGCAAATAAGGCCTTTCCCCGCTTCGAAAGGTGAACGCCATCTGTTCCTAGCAGTCCTTCCTCAAATAGCATCCCGTGGTCGAGGAAGCCAAAGCCCTCCTGGCGACACCATCTTCGCAGCCAGGCATTCACCTCCACGATGCATCTGTTTCTGCCCGGACCCCTACCTTCAACAGGAAGAATCGAAGAGAATACCACCTGCGCTCCAAACTCCTTAACCCGTACTCCCAGAGCCCTGTAGTCACTCTTGATCTGCTCAGCGTCACACCTCGCAGTATCATTTGTGCCCACATGGATGAGTAGCATGGAGGTAATAATGCCTCATATCACAAATCAGAAAGAGGAATTCATTGTAAAGCAAATTCAGCCAGGACTTAGGAAGGCCTTGTGTGGTGATATCAGATCACCATGGAGACAGTGATTTAGGATGATTTCAGTCGGGTACTTAAAGTGACATAAAAGAAGATAAAGACCCTGCCTAAAGGCACTTACAAGCCACTGCAGATTTCTGTCTCCGAAAAGGCCAGCACAGGCTCCTACCAGCTCAAGAAAAGAAAATGCTGTGTTGACGAGGCTGCTGCTCACAGATAAGGATTTTCTAGATTCACGTCCCTCGGCTGGATGGTGCCAATGGCCAAATCAACGTCCGCTCAGCCACTTCTGCACAGCCACCATATCCAGGCCTGCTCTTCCCAAATGCCGCGCCAGGAGGCCGCAGTTTTGGCCTGCAAAACAGTGACTTCTGCACAATGTGACCTCGTACCCTACTGGCACGGCCTTTGTGGAACAAGTCTGGATGTGTTCAGGGGCAGACGGCATCGTCTCTCCAGCCGAAACTGGCCCATTGGACCCACAACACCACCTGCTGATGGCGCAACCCCATTTGGAGTCACGACCCATGGGCTGAGAACTGTTGTCCTGAAGTCTGATTTGGCTAAGCTACATATCATACAAGCCTCAGGCCCACAGGCCCTGCGTTCAACATGAAACAGTACCTATATTCATCTCTATGGCCTAAATATACCTGATACCTTTTATCCTTGGCTACGCTAGGCACCCTGGGAATTTCAGCTGAGTCCCTGGGGGGCGGGGGGGGGTGGATTACATTTACCAGCATGCATGGGCTGGAGCCTGTTGCATTGTGGGAGTTGCAGTGGCATGTTAACCTGTATTATACCGTTCAGCCACAAGGTGGATCTGCGTGTAAAATACCTAATTCAAACTAACCTCAGCCATACCTGAGGATCTTCTAAATAGGGCCCTAGCAAATTCACAGCCATGAAAAACACATCACAAACAATGAAATCTGGTCTCCCCCGTGAAATCTGTGTGGTATAAAAGACCAGATTTCAAGGGGGAGACCAGCATTTCTCAAATTGGGGGTCCTGATCCAAAAGGGAGTTGCAGGGGAGTACCACGGTTATTTGGGGTGGGGGGGGGTCGCACTATTGACACCCTTACTTCTGCACTGCCTTCAGAGCTGGGTGGCTGGAGAGCGGCAGCTGTTGTCCATGCGCCCAGCTCTGACGGCAGTGCCCCACCAGCAGCACCACAGAAGTACGGGTGGCAAGACCATACCTACCATCCTTACTTCTGCGCTGCTGCTGGCGGTGGCTCTGCCTTCCAAGCTGGGATCCCAGCTAGTAGCCCTGCTCTCCAGCCACCCAGCTCTGACAGCAGCACCGCCACCAGCAGCAGCGCAGAAGTAAGGGTAGCAGTACTGCAACCCTCCCTACATAACCTTGCACCCCCCCCACACACACTCACACGCACACCCCTCCTTTTTGGGTCAGGACCCGTACAATTCCAACACCGTGACATTTCAGATTTAAATAGCTGATAAAATCCTATGACCATGAAATTGACCAAAATGGACCGTGAATTTGGTAGGGTCCTACTTATAAATGCTAAACACATGTGATGTGAATAAGTAGAGCCCTGCGTGGATACACAATTTAGCGTGGGTGTGATGCCCCCAGCCCTGCCCACTGGAGCAGGCACCGGGCTCACCGGCAGCTGTGCACGGATGGGACTCCTGTCCGGGAGCGTGCAAGCCTCTTGCATACACACCAGCATGACCAGTGACAGCTGCCGGTGTGCCTGGTCGCCTGCTTTCTATCGACAGACATCCGCAGATATAAATTGTGTATCCTCACAGGACTCTATGTATGAGCCAGTCCAGCTCTGGTACAGAAGACCATGGCATGGGGACATGAGCAACCCAAGAACAGAAATACAGGAACAAAGCAACAAAGATTACAGGATCCTCTCAATGCGCCCCTGTTCAGTGCCCCAGAGAGCTTCAGCTTTGACAAACTGACAGCCTGGAAACAAGATTTTGAATTGCAAACACACTCCAGAAAGAAACTGGAAATATCCAGGTGTCTTCTTTAATTCATGCTACAGAGAAGCAAGCAGAGCATCGCTTTCAATCTGCAGACACTCTGAAAGGGTCCTGCCTGGGTTTGATGCATACTTTATACCTCGGAGAAAATGTGGTTTACAAAAGAGCATCTTCCCCCCACCCAGGGCTGAAAGTAACTTACAGGACTTACTGCCGGAGTCCTGAGGGGGCGTGGCATAATCCGGAAGAGGTGGCTGGGAGCCCCCCAGGGCTCAGGGGCAAATTAAAGGTCCTGGCGCTCTGGCCGCCAGGGGGAACCCCGAGCTTTGTGGGGCTGGGGTAGGGATTTAAGGGGCCCAGAGCTCCTGCCGCTGAGGGGAGCCCGAGCCCTTTAAATCACAGCCCCAGCCCATCCGCTGGAGCTGCGGCCGGGATTCAAAGGGCTCTGGGCTGCCCGTAGCGGCGGGGAGCCCTGAGCCTTTTAAATCTCAGCCGTGGCCGGGATTCAATGGGCTCTGGGCTGCCCGCAGTCACAGGGAGCTCTGAGCCCTTTAAATCTCAGCCGCGGAAGCTGGTGCGGTCCAGCATGGAGTACTGGCTCTTGCCAGTACGCTGGACCAGACCAACTTATTTTCACCTCCCCCCCCCCCAGAGAATTCAAGAACCAGGGGAAATGTTGAGCGTTTTATGAGAGCTGAAAACTCTGAGTATGAGACTGCAACACACGAAAATATCTGAGACAGGCTGGTTATTGGGATAACAGATAAAAACAGCAACTGCTGAAGAGAGATTATCCCTAGCCACAGCTAATCAACTAGCTAAGATTTGCTGACTAACCTGTGCTGGCTGGTATATGTATATTATGCTGATAACAACTACCTTCAAAATACATATTTTAAGCATTCACGTGTACACATTAAGCACAATCCTAGCAGCTATATAGTCTAGATTGGCCTGCACCTTTACTGTATTCCTGAACACTTATGCTAAATATCCCATAACACCTTGCTTCAGTTGAAGGAAGCCTTGTCTTGAAGAGACAGGAAAACTGTCAGTATCAGGCAGATGGTTATTCATAACACCAGGAAAGGCGTTGCCCATATGGTCAGGAGATGCCTTCCTCCCCCTTAGTACCTGGGATGTATGTACTGAAAACAAAGAGAGGCTGCGTCGGCACCTGGAATGCGTGGGACTGATCTTCAGAGACTGGTGTTGTGGAGACCTTTTTTCCCAGCACCGTATTAAGAAACCTACCTGACGCTGGTCTCTTAGGTGTATTTTGTACTGAATCAAAGTGTGATCTGGCAAAGGACTGTAGAATTTATCAACAACTTAGAGCAATCTGACAAACCTGACAAACCTGAAACTTGCTCAGAAACCGTAAACGGACACTTGAGTGCTGAAAGTCAGTATCACAAGACACCCCCCGAGGCAAGGAGAGAAAACATCAAGGCTAAAGAGGGACACATTCCAGCCTACATGCACAAGGTTTGGAAAAAGTCAGATCCCAGGAAATGATGCATGTCCAGCCAGAGGCGCTCGGTGTGATACATGCACGAAATATGGACATTTTGCAGCTGTTTGCTGCAACAAAGTTGTAAGGGGGTTGACTCATATTACAGACAATCAAAAGCCATTGTCTGTGGAATCTATCCCTTGCGAGGCTACAGAGCCTGCCTGGAGAGTGAATCTGAATATTCGTGGCGTTAAAATTGACTCAGGAACTGACACAGGAGGACTCGCCTTCAACCCCTCCCAGAGCTGAAGTCACCTGTCACAGCTGTGACTAGCCCTGGAGATATGGTGAACTGCATGGACCAGTTCACTACAGAAACAACTTACAAAGATGTGAGATCAAAGGACAACTGGCCAACAGCCTTCTCAGCCGCAGCCTGCCAGCCACCATGGGCCTAGTGAGAAACGTGGAAGACCTCAATGGAATATTTGGTGACTTAAGTTCCCTCTAAGCCGTGTGGCCGTGCAGCTGCCTATTAAGTGCCGTGCAGGCGCTCAGGGTTGCAGCGAGGAGAGATGCCTCTCCCCCAGCTCCGGACCTGCCGCGGTGCCACTCCCCCAGCCCCGACCCAGCCCTGAACCTGCCGCGGCCGGGGGACAGGCGCCCCTCCCTGCCAGCGCAGGTGCTGCTGTGGGAAGAGAGAGCTGGGGGGACCCCTCTCTCCCCACTGTAGCCCCATGGAGTCCCACTGCACCCCAAGCCCCTCGTCCCTGGCCCCACCCCAGAGCCCGCACTCCCAGCCAGAGCCTTCACACCCCAGCCCTGAGCCCCCTCCCACACTCCAAACCTCTTGGCCCCATCCCCGCCACCTGAATGTCTTATGAGTACCAGTATGGAGGTTGTGTGTCACAATCCCACCTCCATATTGGTGCACATAATAAAATTAATTCCACACATGGGTGGGAAAAATTAGTGGGAACATTGTCGGTGACACTAGACTTTTGAAAGGAGACCTCATACAAATCACCTTAGGAGACAATGCTGAATCGTACCGTGTACTTACACCGCACAGGATTCCTATCCCATTACTGCATAAAGTGGAGCCTGAAAGAGATCTCTGAGACAGCAGCAAGCCCCCGGGATACCAGATATAAAGAAAAATACGGATCCATGTGGCTTTTCGAAGACCTAATGAAGCAGTTGTGAGAGAAAACTCTATCCTCCCAACAGGGGATGATTCCCACCCCCAAATTGAAAGGAGCTACAGCATTCACCAAGCTGGATGCCTCGAGTGGATTTGGGCAAATTTCTGTAGCCCAGCGGTTCTCAAACTTTTGTACTGGTGACCCCTTTTACACAGCAAGCCTCTGAGTGCAACCCCCCCCCAAATTAAAAAAAACACTTTATTATAAATTTAACACCATTCTAAATGCTGGAGGCAAAGCGGGGTTTTGGGGGGAGGCTGACAGCTCACGACACCCCCCATGTAATAACCTGGCGACCCCCTGAGGGGTCCTGACCTCTGGTTGGAGAACTTCTACTGTGGCCAAAGAAAGAGCTAAACTGGCTACATTTATCGCACCCTCGGGGAGATTCTTCTTTTGAAGATGATCTTTTGGGAGTACTAGTGCACCTGACATTTGCCAAGGAACCATGGCCAAACTGCACACACGGAGTTGTCATTTGCATGGACAATATTCTGAGATATGGACCTTCGATGGAGGAACGCAACAAAACCCTCAACAAGGTCCTAACCCTAATCAGTCAGTCTGGACTCAGGCTAAACAAGGAAAAATGTGTTTTCTGCCTACCCTAAATTGAGCTTTGGGGGCAGACAAAGAAAGATGGAATCAGCTGTGGCCTAAATGGGTATCATTGCACTAAAATGACTCGGAGTGGAAGCCACTTGCCTTTTGCTCTTGCATTTTGCTCACAGAAGCAGAAAAACGATATGCACAGGTGGAGAAGTAAAGAGTCCTGTGGCACCTTATAGACTAACAGACGTTTTGGAGCATGAGCTTTCGTGGGTGAATACCCACTTCGTCGGATGCATGTAGTGGAAATTTCCAGGGGCAGGTATATATATGCAGGCAAGCTAGAGATAATGAGGTAGTTCAATCAAGGAGGATGAGGCCCTGTTCTAGCAGTTGAGGTGTGAAAACCAAGGGAGGAGAAACTGTTTCTGTAATTGGCAAGCCATTCACAGTCTTTGTTTAATCCTGAGCTGATGGTGTCAAATTTGCAGTTGAACTGAAGCTCAGCAGTTTTTCTTTGAAGTCTGGGCCTGAAGTTTTTTTGCTGCAGAATGGCCACCTTAAGGTCTGCTATAGTGTGGCCAGGGAGGTTGAAGTGTTCTCCTACAGGTTTTTGTATATTGCCATTCCTAATATCTGATTTGTGTCCGTTTATCCTTTTCCGTAGCGACTGTCCAGTTTGGCCGTTGTACATAGCAGAGGGGCATTGCTGGCATATGATGGCGTATATTACATTGGTGGACGTGCAGGTGAATGAACCAGTGATGGTGTGGCTGATCTGGTTAGGTCCTGTGATGGTGTCGCTGGTGTAGATATGTGGGCAGAGTTGGCATCGAGGTTTGTTGCATGGATTGGTTCCTGAGCTAGAGTTACTATGATGCGGTGTGCAGTTACTGGTGAGAATATGTTTCAGGTTGGCAGGTTGCCTGTGGGCGAGGACTGGCCTGCCACCCAAAGCCTGTGAAAGTGTGGGATCATTGTCCAGGATGGATTGTAGGTCCCTGATGATGCGTTGGAGAGGTTTTAGCTGGGGACTGTATGTGATGGCCAGTGGAGTCCTGTTGGTTTCTTTCTTGGGTTTGTCTTGCAGTAGGAGGCTTCTGGGTACACGTCTGGCTCTGTTGATCTGTTTCCTTATTTCCTCATGTGGGTATTGTAGATTTGAGAATGCTTGGTGGAGATTTTGTAGGTGTTGGTCTTTGTCTGAGGGGTTAGAGCAGATGTGAACACAAATCAGATATTAGGAATGCCAATATACAAAAACCTGTAGGAGAACACTTCAACCTCCTTGGCCACACTATAGCAGACCTTAAGGTGGCCATCCTGCAGCAAAAAAACTTCAGGACCAGACTTCAAAGAGAAACTGCTTAGCTTCAGTTCATCTGCAAATTTGACACCATCAGCTCAGGATTAAACAAAGACTGTGAATGGCTTTGCCAATTACAGAACCAGTTTCTCCTCCCTTGGTTTTCACATCTCATCTGCTAGAATAGGGCCTCATCCTCCCTGATTGAACTACCTCATTATCTCTAGCTTGCCTGCATATATATACCTGCCCCTGGAAATTTCCACTACATGCATCTGACGAAGTGGGTATTCACCCACGAAAGCTCATGCTCCAAAACGTCTGTTAGTCTATAAGGTGCCACAGGACTCTTTGCTGCTTTTACAGATCCAAACTAACACGGCTACCCCTCTGATACTTGACAGGTGGAGAAGGCGTGCATGGGAAGCATATGGGCATGTGAGAACTTCTACAGATAGCTGTGTGGACTACATGTGTTTACACTGATAACAAGCCATAAACCAGTCAATGGAAAAGATCTGGATCAAGCATAGCTGAGATCCCAATGTCTACAGGTAAGCGTAATGTGATTTAACCCAATTGCTAAATATGTTCCTCAGAAAAATCTGGTGGCAACCCACACCCTGTCACGGAGCCCAGCATTGCAGTCAACTACCTGTGAGCTCAAGGATGACATAAAGGCATATGTGGATGCTCCAGACACATCCAGACCAGTGTGAGAAAAGAAACTACTCCAGCTGTGAAAAGCAACCTTGACTGATATACAACTTTAGAAAGTTCTAAGTTACATAGGGGTGGCTGTCCCAAGTGCCTAAGGCCACTAAAGAAGTGACCAGAGACTACCTTATGGTGTGTGGACAGTTAAGCGAATCAAATGGACTCATGGTTAAAGGCAACTGCATCGTAATTCCAAACAAAACGAGAGGAGAAATCCTAAACCTCATCCAGGATTAACTAAATGCTTTGAATAAGCCAAGCAGTCAGTCTGGCAGGCCAGGCACCAGCATGGACATAAAGTCTTTGCATGTGAACTTTGCAGAACTAACAGACCAAAACGATGCAAAGAACCTTCAGTAACCACCCCTCTACCACACTGCAACGTCTGCTTCCTGAGCAAAGGCAAGAAACAACACGTCATGCCCTGAGGCCTCATTCTCTATAACCCTCTGACCATTGTGTACAACTCCAAAAGTACTAAACAGCTCTGCAGAAAAATTGAGGAACCACTTACTGCACCCCTCATACTCCAGAAGGGACTGTCTCACCTCAAACAAAAAGTCATCCCATGCTCCAACGCACTGGAATAGAAAACCATCAGGAAACTTACCTGAAAATCATGCAAGAAACCCCAAAACAACTATCAAAAAAAACCCCTGACAACAGCCATCCAACACAAAAACAAAATGTGGAGCCAACTACAACCCACAGAACACAACCTCTGGGAGAGACCATGGCACCAGGACCCACCACAGTGCCACTAAAAGACCATCACTACTTCTTCTTTCTTCACAACAGTGATGACACAACCCCCAATTACCACATCCCCACCAACAGTCATAAGCAAAAAGAATGGTCTGACAGGACACCCCACAGCGGATGAAAACACACTCTTGATCATTACGTTGATTGCTTCAGGGAAACAATTGACTGTGAGATCCTTAACAGACATCACATCCAGCACAGTCTCTCCACCCCCAAGAGGGCAGCTATGCAGTCCCTGAAATCCAATCCCCAGATAGTGATCCAACCTGCTGACAAAGTGGGCACCATCCTAGTCCTCCACTACAATGAGTCAATTAACAAGGCCAAATGACAAACTCTCCGACACCACCTACTACAAAGAACTCAAAGAAGACCCCACAGCACCATTCACCCAGGAATATAAGGACATCGTCCAATCCTTCCCCAAACCACTACAATCTCAGCTCCCAAGAACCCACCCCAGGGACCATCTACCTGCTTCCCAAGATACACAAACAAGGGAACCCAGGCAGACCCATCGTATCTGCCCATGGCACTCTTACAGAAGGAATATCGGGAGTCATTGAAACCATCCTCAAACCACTCACCACACAAAGGGACAGCTTCCTCCAGGACACAGCTGACTTCCTCCACAAACTCTGCAGCATCAGCAGCCTCCCTCAGAAGAACACCATGGCTGTCACTTCCTTACACACCAACTCCTCTCGCCACCTGCCTCAAATATCTACAGGACAATGGGACAGCCCTCAGATCTCCACCCAAGGACATCAACAAATGCTTCTGTTTCATCCTCACCTGGAACACTTTGTCCAAACCGTGAGAGCAGCCATGGCTACTAGGATGGCTCCCCGATATGCCAAACTCTTGGTGGGCCACCTTGAAGAAGAATTTCTGGACCAGTGCAATCACAAAACCAGTGATACACCTGAGAAACATCGATGATATTGTCCTACTCTGCACAGACGACCTTAACTCTCCCGTAGATTTCCACCACAACATGAACAACCCCCACCCGTCCATTCAACTCGCTGTGTGACACTCCCACACCAGCATCAACTTCCTGTGCAGCACACTCAGCTTCAGCCATGGAACTCGACTGGCAAACTAACTGTATATGACAAACCCACAAATCCCAACACCTACCTTCATAGATCCAGTAACCACCCCAAACACACCTAGAAATCTGTTCTCGACAGTTCTCAAGGCCTCAGATACCACAGAATATATACTGAGGAGAAAGCCCAGGACACCCACCTTAACACGCTTGAAAACCCCTTCACCAAACAAGGACACTCCATGAGAGAAATAGATCGCATCATGGAGCAGGCCACCCATACACTGAGATAACCTGCTTCAATATGGAAATAAAACTCCCTCTGACCACAAGCCCCTAGTTGTCACCTACCCATACAGATTATCATCAAACAACTACAATCCATTCTCAATGGGGACCCTGTCCGGAAAGGAATCTTTTGCGAACCTCCTGTTCTGGCCTTCAAACAACTTTTCAACCTGGCCAAACTTATCATCAGAAGCAAGCTCTCCATCGGCCAGGGCCCACCAACTCAAAGCGGCACCAGACCCTGCCAGAACAAGAGATGCAAACCCTGCAGATATATCACCACTGCTATGATAATCAGCACCCCCCAATGCACCTTTCAAGACCCACAGGTTCTATACATGCCCATCACAACCTGTGAGGTACCTCATCCAGTGCGCTAAATGCCCCAATAGCAATGATGTCGGGGTGAAACCAGACAGTCACTACACTCTTGAATGAACTCACCCAGGAAAATGGTAAAAAATAAAAACACGCTGTCACGCGTGGGCAAACAAAACGATTGCTCCATATCTGACCTGTCAGGCCTTGTCCTGAAAGGAAACTGGACCAACACCTTCAAAAGACGCGCCTGGGAACTTAAATTCATAACTTGGCTAGACACTAAAAATCACAGTCTTAATAGAGACCCTGGGTTCATGGCTTCTTGCAACAATTTGTAATCTACTCACTCCCTCCTCTGTCCTATGACTGCAGAGGTGTTAACAGGCCACTCTACCTTGAATGGTCCTATACAATATGTGTTAACTCCTTATGCTAAACAATCTGTTTCACTGTGTGTTTAGCTGTGAGGCTCTGAGTATCTTTCCCAGCCCTGTGTAGCTTGAAAGCTTGTCTCTTCCACCAACAGAAGTTGGTCTATTAACAAATATTACCTCATCCAGCTTGTCTCACTAAGACCTTCAAAGAGATTAGCTGCAGATGTATGTGAATTCAGAGGACATCACTACCTGGTGGCTGTGGACTATTCTATTCGTCAAGATACATAGAAATCGTGGACTTGAAAGCCAAGATATGTCCCAGTGTTATTGAGACACTGAAGCACACTTTTGCTCACTTTGGTATTTCAGAACAACTAGTGGTGGGGAACGGGCAACAATTCACCGCAGCCGAATGAAATGAAATAGGATTTTGGTCATACTGCTACAGCTCACATGACCCGCAAGCGAATGGAATAGCTCAAAGAGCCGTATAGATAGCCAAGAAAATCCTACGGCGGGAATCATAGAATCATAGAATATCAGGGTTGGAAGGGACCTCAGGAGGTATCTAGTCCAACCCCCTGCTCAAAGCAGGACCAACCCCAACTAACTCATCCCAGCCAGGGCTTTGTCAAGCCGGGCCTTAAAAATCTCTAAGGAAGGAGATTCTACCAACTCCCTAGGTAACCCATTCTGGTGCTTTATCAGGGTTACCTAGCAAGATCCAGTCCTTACTCTTTTGAATTCCAGACCATCACCAAGAGAGGCTACTGGTTATAGTCCCGCACAGTTCCTGATGGGAAGACCAATCAGATTCAGAAGAAATGGCCCAACTTTGGAAAAGAATCTGCCTCCAAAGTAGCCAGACATGAAGAGAGAGTAGCCAAATCAGAGAGAAAGCCTAATACAGCTTAAGAACACTTTTACAACCGACGTCACTCAGAGCATGGCCGAGTCTAGAACTCATGACTCTGTTCGTGTCAAACTGGGTGGAGAAAAAGGATGGACAACTCCAGCTGTTGTGAAAAAAATCGTTCAGCACCCAGATCAGATGTGATCAAGACCAACAGCGGAAAGTTCAACGGAAACATAAGAATGGCCAGACTGGGTCAGATCAAAGGTCCATCTAGCCCAGTATCCTGTCTACTAACAGTGGCCAGTGCCAGATGACCCAGAGAGAATGAACAGAACGGGTCAATTATCAACTGATTCATATGCTGTCGCCTATTCCCAGCTTCTGGCAAACAGAGGCTAGGGACACCATCCTGGTCCCTCCTGGATAATAGCCATAGATGGACCCATCCTCCATGAACTTATCTAGTTCTTTTTTTGAACCCTGTTATAGTCTTGGCCTTCACAACATCCTCTGGCAAGGAGTTCCACAGGTTGACTGTGCGTTGTGTGAAGAAATATTTCCTTTCGTTTGTTTTAACCATTGACATCTACAGTTTGTTCCTCAGAAAGAACAATCACCAACGCAAACTCTACAGATGGCGGATGCAGAACAAGGAGAAGACTCGAGGATTCCAAACTGACCACGGCCAGCAGCCAGTGGTCAGCCAGACAACCCAGGTGTTATGTGTTCTGGTCATGGAATTAGCAAACCAATACGATTCAGAGACGCTTAACATGGTATAAATATCATCAGCGGCAGGAATGCAGAACTTAAAGGGGGCGATGGAATGGAATGTTAAACCATTATACGGATAATGCTGGCGAGGCACCTCATCTACCTGGTTTCTCTAATGTCCTGGGACCAACACAGCTACAACAACTCCGCACACCACAATGTATTTTACCATTCGGTTACTAGGGGACTGGTGTATAAAACACTTTATATAAACGAACCCCGGCCAGACCTGGCAGAGCATGAAAGGATCTGATGATGAACACAGCTGGATGTATACACAAGCTCTGTTGCCAGCAGAATTCTGGCTTGTCACCCACTGGTTCTCAATTTTTTTTTCTGGCAACCCAGTTGAAGAAAATTGTTGATGCCCGTGTCCCAACGGAGCTGGAAATGAGGGGTTTGGGGTGGGGGGGCTCAGGGCTGGAGTAGAGGGTTGGGGTGCAGGGGTGAGGGGTTCAGGGTGTGGGAGAGGGCCAGGGTTCTGGGCTGGGGGTGCAGGCACTGGAGTTGGGCTGGGGATGAGGGGTTTGGGGTGCAGGAGGGGGCTCCAGGTTTGGGGAGAGGTCAGGGCTGGGGCAGGGGATTGAGGTGCGGGCTTACCTCAGACAACTCCCCGTCAGCGTCACAGTAGGGGTGCAGAGGCAGGCTTCATGCCTGTCCTGGCACCGCGGACCGTGCTGCCCCTGGAAGTGCCCAGCAGCAGGTCCAGCTCCTAGGCGGAGGCACGCAAGTGGCTCCACGCGGCTCTCGCCCACAGGCACCGCCTCCCCCAGCTCCCATTGGCTGGGAACCGGCCAATGGGAGTGCGGAGCTGGTGCTTGAGGCAGCTGCAGCGCCTGGCGCCCCATGGCCCCCCAGCTAGGAGCCAGACCTGCTTCTGGCCGCTTCCAGGGTGCAGCGCGGTGTCAGAACACGTAGGGACTCGCCTGCCTTAGCCGGCAGCACGGCCCACGGGACTTTTAATGGCCCGGTCGGTGGTGCTGACCAGAGCCGCTGCACCCACTGCCTTCCATTCCGCAACCCAGTACTGGGTCACGACCCGCAGTTTGGAAACCACAGCCCTACAGGAGCATGACAGGAGTTGTAGGTCACCTGGCCCATGAGCTCACTGGAAATACAGAGTCCTGGGGTGCAGGTAAAGGGGGATAGTGTAGGAACTACATTTCCCAGCATGCCCTGGGCTGGAGCCTGTAGCACTGTGGGAGCTGTAGTCCAGGAGCCCCTTCAGCTGCACAGATTTCCTTCTGCAGCCAGGAGCAGCTGTCCTTTGCCCATGACTCTCTTTGAACGTGAAACCCAGTTGCTGTTGGATTATTTCAGCTTCCCCTCCCATTTCTGGCAACCCCCATTGGACTCAGATGCCTGGCAAACAGCTGGGAGGAAAACATTCTGGGTGAAAACCTGGAATCTTACCCACCCAACCACCCTCTCCTTCCAATCGCCCAAAGAAGCCACTGGCCCCAACTATACTCCATATCTTCTCATGTTGCTGTGGTGAAGATTGTGCCTTTAAGGGCTGAGCTTCCCAGCCAAAGAGTCCAGGCTGGGCACAGAATAAATCAGAGCTCTTGCAATGATTGGACACACTGAGGTCTAGATCAGCTAAACACCTCAGAGGAACTGGGCCTGAGAGATCACTGAGCTACCAAGAGCCAGGGAGAATCAGGGATATTTTGGTTCACTGGCAATTTTAAAATATCGGGAACAAAACTGTTTCACATGGTGCCGTAAATGAAAATGTTCAGCAAATCAAAAAGGATTCATTTGGGGTTAAATGAAACGTTTTCTGTTGATTCTGAGTTTTTCCAAACGGTTTGGGATTTTTTTTCCAAAATAAAATAAAAGGAAATATTGATCTGAAAAGTCACGTTGAATCAAAAACTAAAATAAAAACCCATCAAAAGGGAACATTTTGATGTCCAGCTTTTTAAAAATGTTTCTGAAGGGTTTTAAAATAAAATGACGGAAATTTTTACATGAAAAGTGGTTGCAAGCCAACAAAAAACAAAAAAATCAAAATGCTTCCTTTGCATTGGGATTTCACACGTTTTTGAATCGCTTTCGGTAAAGTTAAAGGAATGTTCCACATGAAAAAATGGTTGCAAACAAAAAATAATAGTTTTGATGGACTGATATTTTGAAAACGGTTTTGATTTTTTGTAGATACAATGATGGGAAATTGTGAACCATAAAGTCATTTGGAACTCAAACCGGAATTGTTTTGTTCTGATTCCAGATAGGTTGGGTTTTTTCCAGATAAAATCACAGGTCCTTTGGAACCAAAAGGGAGGGTTGAACAGAAACCCGGAGGTGATTTTTTCCCAATTCCCATTCTCTTTAAATGTTTGGGGATTTTTTTTTTAAATAAACATACAGGAACTCAGGGTGCACAGAAAGGCAAAGGCATTCGGAACCCAAAGAACCTAGAGACACCGATTTGCAGTTTGGGGGGACCCCACCCCAGATCAGCTGATGGCACCTGCATGATGCACGGCTGCCCTAAATTAATCCCTGCCTGAACCAGAGTAGGGTGACCAGATGTCCTGATTTTATAGGGACAGTCCCAATTTGGGGGACTAGGCTCCTATTACCCCCACTCCCGTTCCGATTTTTGAGACTTGCTATCTGGTCACCCTAAACCAGAGCAGGGTGTTCAGAAAAACAGCCCATTTTGAGATCAAACGACAGTGATGAAGCATCCACCACAGCCCCTGTTCTCCTGGGGTCACTCCAGGCCTGTTATTATAGGATCACTGTGGGACTAGGGGAGCTCAGGCTGCTGTGACACCCCACCCCTGTACCCTACACCCCACTGCCCCATATCAATTCTCCTTCCAGCAGGGGTGCTGTTGTCTGGGGTCTCCCATAGAACACACCCTGGCTGGTACATCGAGAAGGAGGGGCCAGGAGCCAGGACTCCTGGGTTCTCTCCCAGCTCTGGGAGGGGAGTGGGGGCTGGTGGTTAGAGCTGGGGGGCTGGGAGCCAGGACTCCTGGGTTCTCTCCTCAGCGAGGGAAGGGGGGGCTCTAGTGGGTTGGGGGGGCTGAGATGCCTGGGTTTTACCCCCCTCCTGGGATGAACCACCACCCCTTGCTCCCTTAGCTCCTGGAGGAGCCCCTGCTGTGATACTCCTGAGCTCCGGCTTATAGCAGAGGATGGTGCATGGAACAGGCATGATAAAATTCACCAGAAACTGAAGTGAAACTGGCCAGACCATGACTCAACCTGGGGGGAAAAAGGGAAGTGAGAGAAATTACAGTCCAGGAGTCCTGGCTCCCAGCCCCCCGGCTCTGATACTAACCCCCACTCCCTTCCCAGAGCCAGGGAGAGAACCCAGGAGTCCTGGCTCCCAGCTCCGATACTAACCCCCACTCCCTTCCCAGAGCCAGGAAGAGAACCCAGGAGTCCTGGCTCCCAGCTCCCCGGCTCTGATACTAACCCCCACTCCCTTCCCAGAGCCAGGGAGAGAACCCAGGAGTCCTGGCTCCCTGCCCCCCGGCTCTGATACTAACCCCCACTCCCTTCCCAGAGCCAGGGAGAGAACCCAGGAGTCCTGGCTCCCAGCTCCCCAGCTCTGATACTAACCCCCACTCCCTTCCCAGAGCCAGGGAGAGAACCCAGGAGTCCTGGCTCCCAGCCCCCCGGCTCTGATACTAACCCCCACTCCCTTCCCAGAGCCAGGGAGAGAACCCAGGAGTCCTGGCTCCCAGCTCCCCAGCTCTGATACTAACCCCCACTCCCTTCCCAGAGCCAGGGAGAGAACCCAGGAGTCCTGGCTCCCAGCTCCCCGGCTCTGATACTAACCCCCACTCCCTTCCCAGAGCCAGGGAGAGAACCCAGGAGTCCTGGCTCCCTGCCCCCCGGCTCTGATACTAACCCCCACTCCCTTCCCAGAGCCAGGGAGAGAACCCAGGAGTCCTGGCTCCCTGCCCCCCGGCTCTGATACTAACCCCCACTCCCTTCCCAGAGCCAGGGAGAGAACCCAGGAGTCCTGGCTCCCAGCCCCCCGGCTCTGATACTAACCCCCACTCCCTTCCCAGAGCCAGGGAGAGAACCCAGGAGTCCTGGCTCCCAGCCCCCCGGCTCTTATATTAACCCCCACTCCCTTCCCAGAGCCAGGGGGAGAGAACCCAGGAGTCCTGGCTCCCAGCCCCCCGGCTCTTATACTAACCCCCACTTCCTTCCCAGAGCCAGGGAGAGAACCCAGGAGTCCTGGCTCCCTCCCCCGGCTCTGACCACCAGCCCGCACTCCCCTCCCAGAGCCGGGAAGGGAAGCCAGGAGTCCGGGCTCCCCTCCCCCAGGCTGTTGCCCAGGGCTGTGGTTAGTTTGAGCCGGTTGCAGGGAGAGGGGCTGGCTCTTTGTTTACGGGGGTGGGGGGAATTCTCCGGCCAGCGCTAAGTGGACGGAGTTTCACCTGGGGGTGATGTCACGGGGAGGGGAGTGGGCGGTGGCATGGGGGGGGGTCGGTATTTAACCCCCCAGGGAGGAGCCTGCCCGCTGCGTATTATTGCAATTTGCGGGATTGCGACACGGAGTTGGTGAGAGAGTTACTGTGGAGAGACAGGTGAGTGACTGTGGGGGCTGGGAGCCAGGACTCCTGGGTCCTCTCCCTGGCTCTGGGAGGGGAGTGGGGTCTAGTGATTAGAGCAGGGGGGCTGGGAGCCAGGACTCCTGGGTCCTCTCCCTGGCTCTGGGAGGGGAGTGGGGTCTAGTGATTAGAGCAGGGGGGCTGGGAGCCAGGACTCCTGGGTCCTCTCCCTGGCTCTGGGAGGGGAGTGGGGTCTAGTGATTAGAGCAGGGGGGCTGGGAGCCAGGACTCCTGGGTCCTCTCCCTGGCTCTGGGACGGGAGTGGGGGCTAGTGGGTTGGGGGTGGTGGGAGCCAAGACTATTTCAGGCTCGGGTAGAGCAGTGTGTGTTTGTGGGACCGTGAGGGAAGTCGGCATCAGGACTCCTGAGTTCTACTCCGACCTTTGTGCGCCCGTCTCCCGTGCCTCAGTTTCCCCTACCTAAAATAGGACCAAATTCTTCCCCCCCTGCCCACACCGAGGCTTGAGCCTGAGCTGCTGTTTGTGGCTGTGGGCACAGAGACCTGCTGGGCTGGCTATGCCCCCCTGCCGCCGCCCCCCAGCCAGCCCCACGTGTGCGGCTGTGGGACAAAGGGGCCGCTCTCGGGGAAGGGGGCCGGGGTAGGCTGAGATGGCGCTGCTCCCCTCCCCCGTTTCATCTGAAACTGCCCGCCCGGCGGGGGGGAGTTTCACAGAAACCTGCGGACAATGGGGCTGAGGTGAGAATAGGGGAGGGTCTTTGTCCTGGGGGCCGGCCGAGCCCCAGGCGGGGGGAGGAGTGGTCACTGGGGGGGGGGCGGCCAGGAGCTATTTGTTCCCCACCACCTGGCTCTGGGATTTTCCTCAGCCCCTGGGCTGCTGCTTGGCCGGGGGGCGGGCTGGAAAGGAGGCTGGCGAGGGGCTGTGTGGGGGTAACCAGCCGGGAACAAATGTGGGAGAACCCAGGAGTCCTGGCTCCCAGCCCCCCCCCCCGCACACAAACACACTCCAGTTCCAGAGCTGGGGAGAAAACCCAGGAGTCCTGGCTCCCAGCCCCCCCCCCCACACACACACTCCAGTTCCAGAGCTGGGGAGAAAACCCAGGAGTCCTGGCTCCCAGCCCCACCCGACTCCCGTCCAGTTCCCTCCTGGAGCCGGGATGGAACCCAGGCGTCCGGGTGCTCAGCAGGGGAAGCCCTGCTGAGGGGGTCCCGGGACCCCTCACACGCGGCTCCCTTGCGGGAGCCGCTCCCCAGCTCTGCAGCATGGGCGGCGGCGGGGGACTTGCCTCCAGGCCGGGCCTGTCCCTCGTGCCCCCCGGTACCCAGGGACTCACCCAGCCAGCCCAGGGTGGGGCTCGGCCCCCGCAGCGGAGCTAACCCAGGCCCGGGTGGGGGCGCTGCGCCAGAGGCATGCGCGGGGCTGGGCGCGTTTCTGTCGAAGCGCCCTCGGTGGGTCCGAGCTGGGGCTACCCCATCTCCCCGCCTCTGGTGCCCCCCACGGCTGCACCTCCGCCTTGGGGTCCCCCTCGCACGCTCCACACCTGCCAGACGCAGCTGGCCCCGGGCACTGGGGGCGCTCGCCCCCTTGGCTCTCCGGGGGTGGGGGAACCTGGGCTGATGCGGCTCAGCCTGGCGCTGGCTGGGAGGGGGGAGCCGGGGTGGGATTAGGGCCGTGGGAGACCCGAGATGTCCCATCTCCCTGGGGCAGGATGGTCCCCGCTGCCGGTCCCCCAGCAGAGCCGGTGCCAGTTGGGCTGTAGGAGCCAAGTTTCGGAGGGAAATTGCCACCCGTTGATGGAGGTGGGGATTCAGGCCAGGTGGTGACTCACCGAGGAAAGGAGGGGAAGGAGAACTGGATTAGTGGCACAGTGGGCCAGAGACATTCCCCTGCCCCCTTACCACCCACCCAAGTCCCCATTTTGAGGTCACCACAGTGCAGCCATTGCAGGAGGGGAACATGGGGTGGGGTGAGGGCACCATTGGGGTGATACACCCCCACCTTGGGCAGGGTAAGGTGAGGCACCTTCAGCACTTGGGGGCTGGGGGTGGGGGTCGCAACAGCTGCTGCCCTTCCTGGCTGGTCCATCTGAAGGTCCTTTAGTGTCCACAACACACCAGCGCCCTTCCTGAAGACCGAGGGTCACTTGATTCCCATTGATCTCCTGTGCAATGGAAGTGGGGTGTCAGAATAGGACAACAGCCCTGGTGGGACCCCTCCTCTTATCCGGGGGTTGCTGAGTGTTCAGTTCTTCTTAGCTTCTCCCCATCTCTCTTTCTCTGCAGGCGCCTTCCCACCCAATCATGGCCTCAGCAGGTCTCCAGATCTTGGGCATGGCTCTCTCGGTGGTGGGCTGGCTGGGCTCCATCATCTCCTGCGCCCTGCCCATGTGGAAGGTGACAGCCTTCATCGGCAACAACATTGTGGTGGCGCAGATCATCTGGGAGGGGCTATGGATGAACTGCATCGTGCAGAGCACAGGCCAGATGCAGTGTAAGGTCTATGACTCTATGCTGGCGCTGCCCCAGGACCTGCAGGCTGCCCGCGCCCTCATGGTCATCTCGGTGCTGCTGGCCGTGCTGGCCTTGCTGGTGAGCGTGGTGGGCGCCAAGTGCACCAACTGCGTGGAGGACGAAGGCACCAAGGCGCGGATCATGATTGTCTCCGGTGCTGTCTTCGTGGTCGCCGGCATCCTCTGCCTCATCCCCGTGTGCTGGTCAGCCAACACCATCATCCGGGACTTCTACAACCCGCTGATGTCTGAAGCCCAGAAGCGGGAGCTGGGGGCTTCCCTCTACATCGGCTGGGCTGCTGCAGCCCTGCTGGTTCTTGGGGGCGGCCTCCTCTGCTGCACCTGTCCCAAGAGAAACACCAACTACAGCGCCCGTTACACGGCCGCCGTCTCGCAGCCCCGCAGTGACTACCCCAGCAAGAACTACGTCTGAGGGGCAGGCAGGGCCCCATCTCCACGAGACCCCTGGGTGCAAAGCTAGCTGGTCAGTTCTGGGAATGCATCTGCAGCCTGGAGGGAATACAGCAGCTAAGCTGCAGACCCATGGTATCTGCCATGGTGGTGGCTTCATCTTGGCTTCTGGACCCCACCACGCTGCAATGATCCTCAGCCCCCATGGTCCATTCATGTCCTGCCACCTTCCGACTCTTCTCCCCTCAGATGTGTCAGCTCACACACCCCAGCCTGGCTCCTCTCCAGTCCCGTTATCCCCTCCCTAGGCTATGGCCCAGAACGGCCCCTGATGCCACCCAACTCGAGGTTCTGCCCCGTTGAAGCGCTGATCGCTGAAAATTAGAGGGTTATCTGGGGGGGAGGTCAAGTAGAGCACCCCAAGCCTAGCCTCTCTCTAGAGGAGTGGGAGTTGGGTCGCCTAGTTTTAACCTTTGCATGTGTCCTACATAGTCCTTAGATATTTTTCATAGCATCTGCTTGGTTTTTATATACGATGAATAAAATATCTGAGTTTTTTGTATGTAGCAATGGCCTTCTGTGCTCCCTGGAGTGGGGATCTGTCTCCAGACCACCGCAGGGGTAAGACAAGCAAAGGCTGCTTTGTCTGCTCCCTTCACCCCCTCATCCTCAGCCCTTGTGCTGAAAATTCATCTCTCCATCTGCTCCATGTCCTGCCTTCTAGGGGTTGTTGCTGCTGCTGGACTGTGCTGAAGTGACTGGCTGGTAACTGGGAGAGCAGCCCTGGGAAGGAACGGCTCCTTCCCTCCCCTCTGCTCTCACCCACCAGCCCCCACTCCCCTCCCAGAGCTGGGGAGAGAACCCAGGAGTCCTGGCTCCCAGTCCCCCCTGCTCTAACCCTCTGGTTCTGGGAGGGGAGTGGGCTCCAGAAACAAAACCTGGGAGTTGTGGCTCTCCAGTCCCCTGCTTGGGTTTAACTGCAGGATCATGTGGCAGGCAGTTCAGCAGGTTCCCGGGCAGAGTGTCAAACCAATTCCATGCTGTTAGAGGGAGGCATTGGTGGGGTCTGAATGGGCCAAGGGTGACCAGGCTGGGTGGAGAGCGATGGGGGCCGCTCTCCCTTGCTGTAGGGTGGGACCCTGTGCTGCATGGTGGTGGGGAGCTCAGTAGGTGGTGCTCTTGCCACAGTGTTATGTGCCTGCCCTGCCCCAGAGGTGGCTGCATCTCAGCAGCAGAGAAGTGGGTTTATTTCGGAGTGGGAGTGGGTGTGATTTGGTAGCTGTTTTCCATGCTCCACTGCAAGGCTGCCTGGTGGTGAGGAATCCCTCCCCAGGGGGCAGAGCTTTCAAGGGGGAACAGCCATTGGGTGGAGGGCAGCAGCTCAGAGGGGAGTGGGGTCTAGTGGTTAGAGCCCCCTCCTGGGAGCACAGGTGGGGGAACAAGGGGCTTGGTGTATGAGCCAGGCCTAGAGGTGTGGGGGAGGTGTCTGTGTGCCTGGCTTCTGGGCTGTGCTGACCCCTCCCTCCCTGCTGAATACCCCAGCAGGGGGAGGATGCTGTGAGATTTCTCTCCTGGTGCCAGCCGCCCCCAGCTCCAGGGGAGGCTTCACTGGCACAGGAATGTGCTGGTGCCCGTCCAGCTCGTGGGAGAGACGCCGTGCAGGCCGGGATCCTGGGAAACAGCGGAGCTGAAATGGGCAGGTTGGGGCCAGCACCCCCGGATGGGAAAGATCCCGTGTCCTATCCCTAGAGCCAGCCAGTCCCCTGCCCCACAGCTGGTCGGAGCCAGCACCCCCTGGAGGGAAAAGTCCCATCCCCAGAGCCAGCCAGTCCCCTGCCCCATGGCTGGTCAGAGCCAGCACCCCCTGGAGGAGAAAGATCCTGTGTCCTGTCCTGGGAGACAGCCAGTCTCCTGCCCGCCAGCCAGTCCCCTGCCCCACAGCTGCTCAGAGCCAGCACCCCCTGGAGGAGAAAGATCCTGTGTCCTGTCCTGGGAGACAGCCAGTCTCCTGCCCGCCAGCCAGTCCCCTGCCCCACAGCTGGTCGGAGCCAGCACCCCCTGGAGGGAAAAGTCCCATCCCCAGAGCCAGCCAGTCCCCTGCCCCATGGCTGGTCAGAGCCAGCACCCCCTGGAGGAGAAAGATTCTGTGTCCTGTCCTGGGAGACAGCCAGTCTCCTGCCCCACAGCTGGTCAGAGCCAGCGCCCCCTAAAGGGGAAAGGTCCCATCCCCAGAGCCAGCCAGTCCCCTGCCCTATGGCAGGTAGGAGCCAGTGCCCCCAGAAGGGAAAGGCCCCGTGTCCCGGAGCCAGCCAGTTCCCTGCCCCAGGGTGGGTCAGGGCCAGCGCCCCCTGGAGGGGAAAGGCCCCGTGTCCCAGAGCCAGCCAGTTCCCTGCCCCAGGGTGGGTCCGGGCCAGCGCCCCCTGGAGGAGAAAGGCCCCGTGTCCCAGAGCCAGCCAGTTCCCTGCCCCAGGGTGGGTCAGGGCCAGCGCCCCCTGGAGGGGAAAGGCCCCGTGTCCCGGAGCCAGCCAGTTCCCTGCCCCAGGGTGGGTCAGGGCCAGCGCCCCCTGGAGGGGAAAGGCCCCGTGTCCCGGAGCCAGCCAGTTCCCTGCCCCAGGCTGGGTCAGGGCCAGCGCCCCCTGGAGGGGAAAGGCCCCGTGTCCCGGAGCCAGCCAGTTCCCTGCCCCAGGCTGGGTCAGGGCCAGTGCCCCCTGGAGGGGAAAGGCCCCGTGTCCCGGAGCCAGCCAGTCCCCTGCCCCAGGGTGGGTCAGGGCCAGCGCCCCCTGGAGGGGAAAGGCCCCGTGTCCTGGAGCCAGCCAGTTCCCTGCCCCAGGGTGGGTCAGGGCCAGCGCCCCCTGGAGGGGAAAGGCCCCGTGTCCTGGAGCCAGCCAGTCCCCTGCCCCAGGGTGGGTCAGGGCCAGCGCCCCCTGGAGGGGAAAGGCCCCGTGTCCCGGAGCCAGCCAGTTCCCTGCCCCAGGCTGGGTCAGGGCCAGCGCCCCCTGGAGGGGAAAGGCCCCGTGTCCCAGAGCCAGCCAGTTCCCTGCCCCAGGCTGGGTCAGGGCCAGCGCCCCCTGGAGGGGAAAGGCCCCATGTCCCGGAGCCAGCCAGTCCCCTGCCCCAGGGTGGGTCAGGGCCAGCGCCCCCTGGAGGGGAAAGGCCCCGTGTCCCGGAGCCAGCCAGTCCCCTGCCCCACAGCTGGTCAGAGCCAGCGCCCCCTAAAGGGGAAAGGTCCCATCCCCAGAGCCAGCCAGTCCCCTGCCCCACAGCTGGTCGGAGCCAGCACCACCTGGAGGGGAAAAGTCCCATCCCTGGAGCCAGGCAGTCTCCTGCCCTATGGCAGGTAGGAGCCAGTGCCCCCAGAAGGGAAAGGCCCCGTGTCCCGGAGCCAGCCAGTTCCCTGCCCCAGGCTGGGTCAGGGCCAGCGCCCCCTGGAGGGGAAAGGCCCCGTGTCCCGGAGCCAGCCCGTTCCCTGCCCCAGGCTGGGTCAGGGCCAGCGCCCCCTGGAGGGGAAAGGCCCTGTGTCCCGGAGCCAGCCCGTTCCCTGCCCCAGGCTGGGTCAGGGCCAGCGCCCCCTGGAGGGGAAAGGCCCCGTGTCCCGGAGCCAGCCAGTCCCCTGCCCCAGAGAAAGGCCCTGTTTCCCATCCCCTGCCCCTGAGCCAGCCAGGTGGGGTTGGGTGATGGTGAGGGGAATTCTGGCAACATAGGTGGGTGTTTTCCATTCCCCTGTCGCTCCGGGGTGGGGAGATGGGCTGGGAACCCCCTCTATCTCATGGACAAAGATTTGGGAGAGGAGGGACATGTACAGCATCCCCCACCCCCTGAAGCCATACCCTGCCCCCCACACACACCTCAGTTCTTCCCTCTCTCTGGGGTGGGGGCTGATTGGTAGCAGTCGTCTCCTCCCACAAGCAACACCCCCACTCTGCTTGCCCCGATTTACCCCCTCATACACCAAGTGCCCAATTCTATTTCCTCCCATCAGCTGCGCCCCGTCCCACCCCACCTTTCCTCTCCCCAGCCAGGCCCCAAAATGAGAAGCAGGAGGCGAGGGTGGCAGGTGCTAGTCTGGTTCTTTTATCTCCATAATGCCCCTAGGAACGTGGGCCCAGGCCCCTCCCTGGACGGGTCAGGAAACAGGGGTTCAGTGTCCTCCCAAAAGAACCACAGCCAGGGATCACCAGCCCCACTCCCTGTGAACCCCCCAAATCTCACTCAGTGATGACCCCCTAAGCCCTGGATCTATCCCAATGGGGGGTGAGACCCCCAAAATCTTTAGCCCCTGCATTTGGCTAGAGGGGCCCCTTAGGCTGGGGGTTTCAGGCAGTCCCCATGTTCAGCAGTGGCTCAGCAGGTCTCAGTCCAGGGTGCTGGGACAATTATTAACTGTCAAGCAAACAAAGCCAGGGGGAGGTCCAGCCGGACTCTGCGCGGGGTCAGGGCTCCCTGGCCAAGCCCCCTCAGCCCCCCGAGCTGTTCATTCGCTGGGGATCGGCCGCTTCTCCCTTCCTTCCCTGGCAGGGTGTCTCCACCTCTCCTTTCTCCATCAGCCTTTCGCTCCTTTCCTCGGTGGCCCCCCCGGCTTTGCTCTGCCCCTCCCCCTCTTTCATTTATTTCATTTTGTTCCTTCCTTCCCTCACTTTTTCATTTGTCCGTTGTCTCATTCACTCGCTTGTTCCCCCGTGTCCATTTGCTCTCTTCGTTGCTTCTCCCTTCGCTCATTTGCCTGCTTGTTCATTTGCTTGCACCCTTCTTCGTTCCGTCACTCACTCGTTCTTTCGTTCCTTCAGCCATGCTTCTGTTCACTTGTTTTTCCTCCACTCGTGGTCTGTTAGCCCCTTTGTTCATCCATCCACTTGTCCATTTGTTTCTTCATTCCCTCATTCATTCATCTCCTCCCACATTCACGCATTCTCACCCTCCTTCACTAGTTTGTTCATTCCCTCAGCCATTAGCTGATTCCCTCATTCATCCATTCACTCCCTCATTCATTCCCTCACTCTTCACTCATTCATCTGTTCACCCACATGCTCATCCATCCATCTATCCCCTCCTCCACTCCCCTCACACATAGTCTCTCTTGTCCACCCCGCTGCCCACCCCAGACCTGGCAGCTGCCATGTACCCAACCCGGGGTGGGTACCTCTCAGAGCGGGGTGGGCAGGAGCAGCAAAGCAGAGACCCCCCCAGAACCAGCAGGGCGGCGGCTGCCCACCCCACATATAGCGCCGCCCCCAGCTCCCGCTTCAGGGCTTCGGACACCAGCGGGTTGTAGAAGTCCCGGATGATGGTGTTGGCTGACCAGCACACGGGGATGAGGCAGAGGATGCCGGCGACCACGAAGACGGCACCGGAGACAATCATGATCCGCGCCTTGGTGCCTTCGTCCTCCACGCAGTTGGTGCACTTGGCGCCCACCACGCTCACCAGCAAGGCCAGCACGGCCAGCAGCACCGAGATGACCATGAGGGCGCGGGCAGCCTGCAGGTCCTGGGGCAGCGCCAGCATAGAGTCATAGACCTTACACTGCATCTGGCCTGTGCTCTGCACGATGCAGTTCATCCATAGCCCCTCCCAGATGATCTGCGCCACCACGATGTTGTTGCCAATGAAGGCCGTCACCTTCCACATGGGCAGGGCGCAGGAGATGATGGAGCCCAGCCAGCCAAAGATGCATAGCCCCATGGCCAAGAGCTCTAGCCCTGCAGAAGCCATTGCTGGAGGAGGAGGACACCAATGAGAGCGAAGCAGGGATCTCGGTGGGGACGTGAGGGCGTCGGAGCAGAGAGAGAAGCCCAGAAATAATTCTGTGTGGGGATCAGCTGGAGACACCAAGGCAAGGAAGGTCGTAGTGGAGAGACAAGGCCAGAAGGCAGTTCTTTGTGGGATCAGCTGGGGCCACGAGTCCAGAAAACAGATCCCTATGGGAGGTGTGTGAATATGAGATCCAGATAGTTCCCTCTGAAGGACCTGGCTCTGGGAGACGGATCCCGATTGGACCAGCCAGGGACGCGTCTGAGAGACGGACCCTAAAGGAACCAGCCAGGCAGACGTGTCTGGGAGAGGGATCCTGGTAGAATCAGAGAGACGTGTCTGAGAGGCGGATCCCGATGGAACCACAAGGGAAACAGATCTCGCATGTGAGAGACGGAGCTTAAAGGAACCAGCCAGGGAGAAGCATCCAGGGGACAGATTCGGATGGAAGCGTCCGGGGAGACACGTCTGGGAGAGGGATCCTGACGAGAATGGCTGGGGAGGCAGGTCCAGCGGTGCCGGTGTCTCTCTCCGAAGCCCTTCCAGCCCGGAGAGGGCAAGGCTCTTGTTTAACAGCAGGGCTCACTCTCCCTGTCGTCACCACCTCTCCCTGAACTGATCCTGTGAGCTGGGGAGGCGGGGGGCGGTATATGAGGCCTCCACAGGTGAGTGGGCGGGACGGGGGAGGCGTGGGAGGGCACTGGGCTCTCTATGGAGACCAGAGCACCAGGGGTCCTGGTGAATGAACAATTATTTTGTTAGCTTGTGCCTGGACACTGCCCACCCCCACGCTGCGGGGGGGAGGTGGGCTCCGGAGGGGGCGAATCACTGGCGACTTGTTCCTCCAGGCCATGGGAAAACAGAGATTACAATAAACACACGCCTGGCTGCCCCAGACTCCCCCTTCCAAAGGCTGCTGCGGGCGGGAGGGGGGAGTGGCGGAGATGGGCTGGCTCTGGGGCAGGGCAGCTGGGGACCGGTGACAGTACCTACAGCACAGCACCCCCTAGCTCCACGCTGGGGCCCTGGGGTCAGAGGGAAGGCCGGCTAACGGGATTCCTGTGTCCCTTTAGCAACGGTCGGGTCCCTGGGCTGATAAGGGGAGAGCTGGGCACACACGGCTCAGATCTGCTGATAAGAAATTAACCACCGAGCAAACAGCCTGCGACTCCATCCAGGGGGCCGGGGGGACACAGGCTGGCTGGCTTGGGGCAAAGAATGGGACACGGGGCCTCTCCCCTTGGGGGTGCTGGCTCCAATCCAGCCCCAGGGCAGGGACTAGCTGGCTCAGGCGGGCAGGGAACGGGACACAGGGCTTTTTCCTGCTATGGGGCGCTGGCTCCAATTCAGCCCCAGGGCAGGGACTGGCTGGCTCAGGGGGGTAACTTGAAACTGCCAAACTCAGGCATGGGGGGGAAAGGGAAACCACCACTGGTGGCTGCTTTTCTAGGTCGTTGCTATGTGTGACCATGGCCCAGGCCGATTCAGCTGGGAGATAGGAGCCCGTTGCCAGGGGAACAGTTGACTGGGAGACCGGGGTGGGGGGGCACCTGGGAACAGAGCAGTCACTGAGCCGAATCTGGCGCTCTGGGCCCTCACCTGGTATCAGGTATCCCACCGCCTCCCCCAGCACACCTGCAGGTATGCAGCACTGCCGCCATGTGGCCAATATGGGGAACTGCATCTAATGGGGCCCTCAGCTAGCCCAGCCCAAGTCTCACCCCACAGCTCTGCCAGAGCCCCTCACTCCCGCCCCACACCCCACTCCTATCGGTGCTCTGGGACCCCCCAGCTCTGCCACAGCCCCTCACTCCTGACCCACAGCCCACTGCTTTCGGTGCTCTGGGACCCCCCAGCTCTGCCAGAGCCCCTCACTCCCGCCCCACACCCCACTGCTATCGGTGCTCTGGGACCCCCCAGCTCTGCCACAGCCCCTCACTCCTGACCCACAGCCCACTGCTTTCGGTGCTCTGGGACCCCCCAGCTCTGCCAGTGCCCCTCACTCCCGACCCACAGCCCACTGCTATCGGTGCTCTGGGACCCCCCAGCTCTGCCAGTGCCCCTCACTCCCGCCCCACACCCCACTGCTATCGGTGCTCTGGGACCCCCCAGCTCTGCCAGTGCCCCTCACTCCCGCCCCACACCCCACTGCTATCGGTGCTCTGGGACCCCCCAGCTCTGCCAGAGCCCCTCACTCCCGCCCCACACCCCACTGCTATCGGTGCTCTGGGACCCCCCAGCTCTGCCAGTGCCCCTCACTCCCGCCCCACAGCCCACTGCTATCGGTGCTCTGGGACCCCCCAGCTCTGCCAGTGCCCCTCACTCCCGCCCCACAGCCCACTGCTATCGGTGCTCTGGGACCCCCCAGCTCTGCCAGTGCCCCTCACTCCCGCCCCACAGCCCACTGCTATCGGTGCTCTGGGACCCCCAGCTCTGCCAGTGCCCCTCACTCCCGCCCCACACCCCACTGCTTTCGGTGCTCTGGGACCCCCCAGCTCTGCCAGTGCCCCTCACTCCCGCCCCACACCCCACTGCTATCGGTGCTCTGGGACCCCCAGCTCTGCCAGTGCCCCTCACTCCCGCCCCACACCCCACTGCTATCGGTGCTCTGGGACCCCCCAGCTCTGCCAGTGCCCCTCACTCCCGCCCCACACCCCACTGCTATCGGTGCTCTGGGACCCCCCAGCTCTGCCAGAGCCCCTCACTCCCGCCCCACACCCCACTGCTATCGGTGCTCTGGGACCCCCCAGCTCTGCCAGAGCCCCTCACTCCCGCCCCACACCCCACTGCTATCGGTGCTCTGGGACCCCCCAGCTCTGCCACAGCCCCTCACTCCTGACCCACAGCCCACTGCTATCGGTGCTCTGGGACCCCCCAGCTCTGCCAGTGCCCCTCACTCCCACCCCACACCCCACTGCTATCGGTGCTCTGGGACTCCCCAGTTCTGCCACAGCCCCTCACTCCCGCCCCACACCCCACTGCTATCGGTGCTCTGGGACCCCCCAGCTCTGCCAGTGACCCTCACTCCCGCCCCACACCCCACTGCTATCGGTGCTCTGGGACCCCCCAGCTCTGCCAGAGCCCCTCACTCCCGCCCCACAGCCCACTGCTATCGGTGCTCTGGGACCCCCCAGCTCTGCCAGAGCTCCTCACTCCCGACCCACAGCCCACTGCTATCGGTGCTCTGGGACCCCCCAGCTCTGCCAGTGCCCCTCACTCCCGCCCCACAGCCCACTGCTATCGGTGCTCTGGGACCCCCCAGCTCTGCCAGTGCCCCTCACTCCCGCCCCACAGCCCACTGCTATCGGTGCTCTGGGACCCCCCAGCTCTGCCAGTGCCCCTCACTCCCGACCCACAGCCCACTGCTATCGGTGCTCTGGGACCCCCCAGCTCTGCCAGTGCCCCTCACTCCCGACCCACAGCCCTCTGCTATCGGTGCTCTGGGACCCCCCAGCTCTGCCAGTGCCCCTCACTCCCACCCCACAGCCCACTGCTATCGGTGCTCTGGGACCCCCCAGCTCTGCCAGAGCCCCTCACTCCCGCCCCACAGCCCACTGCTATCGGTGCTCTGGGACTCCCCAGCTCTGCCAGAGCCCCTCACTCCCGCCCCACAGCCCACTGCTATCGGTGCTCTGGGACCCCCCAGCTCTGCCAGAGCCCCTCACTCCCGCCCCACAGCCCACTGCTATCGGTGCTCTGGGACCCCCCAGCTCTGCCAGTGCCCCTCACTCCCGACCCACAGCCCACTGCTATCGGTGCTCTGGGACCCCCCAGCTCTGCCAGTGCCCCTCACTCCCGACCCACAGCCCACTGCTATCGGTGCTCTGGGACCCCCCAGCTCTGCCAGTGCCCCTCACTCCCGCCCCACACCCCACTGCTATCGGTGCTCTGGGACTCCCCAGCTCTGCCAGAGCCCCTCACTCCCGACCCACAGCCCACTGCTATCGGTGCTCTGGGACTCCCCAGCTCTGCCACAGCCCCTCACTCCCGCCCCACAGCCCACTGCTATCGGTGCTCTGGGACCCCCCAGCTCTGCCAGAGCCCCTCACTCCCGCCCCACACCCCACTGCTATCGGTGCTCTGGGACTCCCCAGCTCTGCCAGTGCCCCTCACTCCCGACCCACAGCCCACTGCTATCGGTGCTCTGCGACTCCCCAGCTCTGCCACAGCCCCTCACTCCCGCCCCACAGCCCACTGCTATCGGTGCTCTGGGACTCCCCAGCTCTGCCAGTGCCCCTCACTCCCGACCCACAGCCCACTGCTATCGGTGCTCTTGGACCCCCCAGCTCTGCCAGTACCCCTCACTCCCGACCCACAGCCCTCTGCTATCGGTGCTCTGGGACCCCCCAGCTGTGCCAGTGCCCTTCAATCCTGACCCCCAGCCCACTGCTATCGGTGCTCTGGGACCCCCCAGCTCTGCCAGTGCCCCTCACTCCCGACCCACAGCCCTCTGCTATCGGTGCTCTGGGACCCCCCAGCTTTGCCAGTGCCCTTCAATCCTGACCCCCAGCCCAGACCTGGGCTCCCCACCACCACAGCTCTGAGCTCCAACCACCATCCCCTGTCTCTGTGGGTCGCTGGCATGGTGCAGATGTTATGCAGGATTCGCCTGTTAATAGGCCTAAACCTCTGAGAAGGACAGAGTCTGCGGGTTGGGAGTCAGGACTGGGATAGCAGGGGCTCTGGGTCGGGAGTGAGGGGCACCAGCAGAGCTGGAGGGGGCAGAGCTGGGGGGGCAGGGGCTGTGGGTCAGGAGTGAGGGGCACCAGAGAGCGGGGGTGGGGGCAGGGCTCGGCTGGCAGGGGGCTGTGGGTCGGGAGTGAGGGGCACCAGCAGAGCGGGTGGGGGCAGGGCTGGGCTAATAGGGGGCTGCGGGTCGGGAGTGAGGGGCACCGGCAGAGCTAGGGTGAGCCCAGGGCTGGGCTAGCAGGGGCTGCGGGTCGGGAGTGAGGGGCACCGGCAGAGCTGGGGGGGCAGGGCTGGGCTGGCAGGGGCTGCAGGTCGGGAGTGAGGGGCACCGGCAGAGCTGGGGGGGCAGGGCTGGGCTGGCAGGGGCTGCGGGTCGGGAGTTAGGGGCACCGGCAGAGCTGGGGGGGCAGGGCTGGGCTGGCAGGGGCTGCGGGTCGGGAGTTAGGGGCACCGGCAGAGCTGGGGGGGCAGGGCTGGGCTGGCAGGGGCTGCGGGTCGGGAGTTAGGGGCACCGGCAGAGCTGGGGGGGCAGGGCTGGGCTGGCAGGGGCTGCGGGTCGGGAGTGAGGGGCACCGGCAGAGCTGGGGGTGCAGGGCTGGGCTGGCAGGGGCTGCGGGTCGGGAGTGAGGGGCACCAGCTGGGGGGGGCAGGGGCTGCAGGTCGGGAGTGAGGGGCACCGGAAGAGCTGGGGGGGGGCAGGGTTGCGCTAGCAGGGGCTGCGGGTCGGGAGTTAGGGGCACCGGCAGAGCTGGGGGGGCAGGGCTGGGCTGGCAGGGGCTGCGGGTCGGGAGTGAGGGGCACCGGCATTGCTGGGGGGGGGCAGAGCGGGGGGGCTGCGGGTCGGGAGTGAGGGGCACCGGCAGAGCTGGGTGGGGGCAGGGCTGGGCTGGCAGGGGCTGCGGGTCGGGAGTGAGGGGCACCGGCAGAGCTGGGGGACCAGGGCCTGCAGGTTGGGAGTGAGGGGCACCGGCAGAGCTGGGGGGGCAGGGCTGGGCTGGCAGGGGCTGCGGGTCGGGAGTGAGGGGCACCGGCATTGCTGGGGGGGGCAGAGCGGGGGGGCTGTGGGTCGGGAGTGAGGGGCACCGGCAGAGCTGGGGGGGCAGGGCTGGGCTGGCAGGGGCTGCAGGTCGGGAGTGAGGGGCACCGGCAGAGCTGGGCTGGGCTGGCAGGGGCTGCGGGTCGGGAGTGAGGGGCACCGGCAGAGCTGGGGGGGCAGGGCTGGGCTGGCAGGGGCTGCGGGTCGGGACTGAGGGGCACCGGCAGAGCTGGGGGGGGCAGGGCTGGGCTGGCAGGGGCTGTGGGTCGGGAGTGAGGGGCACTGGCAGAGCTAGGGGGGGCAGGGCTGGGCTGGCAGGGGCTGCAGGGTCGGGAGTGAGGGGCACCGGCAGAGCTGGGGGGGGCAGGGCTGGGCTGGCAGGGGCTGCAGGTTCGGGAGTGAGGGGCACCGGCACAGCTGGGAGGGGCAGGGCTGGGCTGGCAGGGGCTGCGGGTCGGGACTGAGGGGCACCGGCAGAGCTGGGGGGGCAGGGCTGGGCTGGCAGGGGTTGCGGGTCGGGAGTGAGGGGCACTGGCAGGGCTAGGGGGGCAGGGCTGGGCTGGCAGGGGGCTGCGGGTCGGGAGTGAGGGGCACCGGCAGAGCTTGGGGGGGCAGGGCTGGGCTGGCAGGGGCTGTGGGTCGGGAGTGAGGGGCACCGTCAGACTCCGGGGAGCTGCATGTTGTTCGTTTGGTGTCTGGCGCCCTCTCCTGGCCATTCCCAGGCGGTGCGCAGACTGGCTGGGCCAAAAGAGAGGTGGGGGACAGGCTCTGTAGGCGGGGGTGTCTCCTGGGCTTTTAGCAGTGCAGGGGCCATGACACACAGCAGGGAGCAGGCTGCCCCCCCCAACACGCATGTCCATTGTCCAGCTCCCTCCCCCTCACAGCACAGATCACTGGGACACAGAACTGGGTGGGACCCCCCTGGCCTGCGGCAGCATCAATGCCGGGGCCCCTGCAAGGCTCAAGAGCCGGGCAGGGGGGCAGCGAGAGAGGAGGGACCCCTGTATGTATGACAGGGGATGAAACAATTCTACCCGCAGCCCCCTACTAGCCCAGCCTACCCCCCAGCTCTGCCAGTGCCCCTCACTCCCGACCCACAGCCACTGCCAGCCCAGCCCTGCCCCCCCAGCTCTGCCGGTGCCCCTCACTCCCGACCCACAGCCACTGCCAGCCCGGCCCCCCCAGCTCTGCCGGTGCCCCTCACTCCTGACCTGCAGCCCCTGCTAGCCCAGCCCTGCCCCCCCAGCTCTGCCGGTGCCCCTCACTCCTGACCTGCAGCCCCTGCTAGCCCAGCCCTGCCGGTGCCCCTCACTCCCGACCCACAGCCCCTGCACCCCCCAGCTCTGCCGGTGCCCCTCACTCCTGACCTGCAGCCCCTGCTAGCCCAGCCCTGCCCCCCCAGCTTTGCCGGTGCCCCTCACTCCCGACCCACAGCCACTGCCAGCCCTGCCCCCCCCAGCTCTGCCGGTGCCCCTCACTCCCGACCCGCAGCCCCCTGCTATCCCAGCCCTGCCCCCCCAGCTCTGCCAGTGTCCCTCACTCCCGATCCTCAGCCCCCTGCTAGCCGTGCCCCCTCCCCCCCGCTCTGCCGGTGCCCCTCACTTCTGACCTGCAGCTCCGCCCCCCTACACTGAATAACTGTAGAAGGGTAACACCACCGGCACCCCCATGGCTGGGCCCAGCACAGCAGCTGTCTCCCATCTAGTGCCCCCTGCTGACATCAGCTCAGGTGGTCCCACTTTACGGGACTGTCTGAATTCACCCCCCCCAGGATAGCAGCCGTCACCCAGGAAGCTCCAGCGACCCTCTCCCACCCCGGCCAGGGTTCAAACTCCTCTGCTCTCCCACAGCAGAAGGGGTGCGCAGATAGCGTCCTGCACCCCCTTTCACCCCTGCCCCCCCACTGGGACTCCTCTGTAGCTACCCCGGCCCACGTGAACCCTTCCAGCGCTTGTGTGGGGCAGACACGTGGTGACACAGAGCAAAGGGAGGGGGGTTCTGTGCACGACCTGCTGCGAGAGCAGCCCAGATGCAGGGGAACGGAAATGAAGGATCCCAATTCTCCTGTATCCTGATGTCCAAGTACTAAGGGGAGACAGGATACTGGGACCGCTGGTGTGAACGGGGTGGGGGGCAGGATACCAGGGCACATGGGCCCCCCACAATGCTGGATCTTCCCTTCTCAACCCCCCTCCTCTCCTCTCAGGACCGGCGCTAGGGGTTTGAGCGCCCTAGGCGCACGGCAATTTCGCTGCCCCACACACTGGTCCCGCAGCTCCGGTGGAGCTGCCACAGTGGGGCCTGCGGGAGGTCCACCGGAGCCGTGTGAGCAGCCGACCATCTCCAGGCACCACTGCGACAGCTCCACCAGAGCCGCCTGCTGCCCCCCCCGGCCAAATGCCGCCCCCCAGTAATCCTGGCGCCCCAGGCGATTGCCTAGGCCACCTAAATGGACGCGCCGGCCCTGTCTCCCCTCCCCCAGGTGGGGATAAAGCACTGGGCGGGGATCCAGGCCCGGCTCCAGGCACCAGCCCAGCAAGCAGGCGCTTAGGGAGGTCCAGGGGAAACGGCGGCACGTTGGGCTCCTCGGTGGCGGGCCCCTTGGTCCCTCAGAGAGAAGGACCCGCTGCTGAATTGCCGCCGGAGAGGAAAGCGGGTGCTGGAGCTGCTGCCGAGCGCCAGCGCAGCTTCTTTTTTTCCCGCCGCTCGGGGCGGCAAACACCCTGGAGCCAGCCCCGTCGGGATCAGCCAGGCCAGGCCAGCAGAGCCGGCCCTCTCTCCTCCCCCCCGCAGGGGAAATCCGGCTCTGGGTCCTGGACCCCAAAGGGGCAGTTGTGGTGCCTGGCCGGAGAGAGAGAGAGTGTGTGTAAAACTCTAGCTCCTGTTTTGCTTAGGATGGGCCGGGAGCCAGGACTCCTGGGTTCTCTCCCCGGCTCTGGGAGGGAAGTGGGGTCTAGTGGGTTAGAGCAGGGGGGGCTGGGAGCCAGGACTCCTGGGTTCTCTCCCCGGCTCTGGGAGGGAAGTGGGGTCTAGTGGGTTAGAGCAGGGGGGCTGGAAGCCAGGACTCCTGGGTTCTCTCCCCGGCTCTGGGAGGGAAGTGGGGTCTAGTGGGTTAGAGCTCTGGAGAGGAGTGGGGTCTAGCGGTTGGAGGAAGTGGCTGTGGCTGTGGCTGTGGCTGTCTCCGTCTCTCCCCCCCCCCATTTGCGTCCTTCAATGTTTCTATCCACCCCACTCCATGTATCTGCCCAAGGGTTAGGTTCAGCTGACGCTGGGATTAGACCCAGGACTGCCAGGAGGGGATGAGCCAGCCGAGATTGCCAGCCCCCCAGCAGCACCATGAGGCAGGACCCGCACCCTAGCAGCAGCACAGCACCCCCCACAGCTCCAACAACACCCCAAACCCTTCCTGCAGTCTAGCTCGCACCTGGGTGAGCTCTTCTTTCTCTCCCTTTCTTCCCACCCCACAGATACCCAAGCCCCAGGCAGGAGAAGAAAGGGGCTCAGAGACGTTCCCGTCACGCTTCCAGCCCCCAGATTCCTCCTCCAACTTACACCCCTCACCCTCAAGCAAACGGCCCAGCGCAGCTTTGTCCCCCCAGGGCCGGTCACGGAGCCAGGAGACAGGGAAATTTACTGCACCAAGCCAAGAACCACCCAAAGGCAATATCAACAGCGGGGTTCAGAGCTGGGGAGGGGCCGAGATCAGCCGGGAGATCTTAATCCATTGGGGGGCTGCGGGTCGGGAGTGAGGGGCACCGGCAGAGCTGGGGGGGGCAGGGCTGGGCTGGCAGGGGCTGCAGGTCGGGAGTGAGGGGCACCGGCAGGGCTGGGCTGGCAGGGGCTGCGGGGCAGGAGTGGGGACTCCGGCAGAGCCGTGGGGGGGGCAGGACTGGGCTAGTAGGGGCTGCGGGGCAGGAGTGGGGGCTCCAGCAGGGCTGGGCTGGCAGGGGCTGCGGGGCAGGAGTGGGGGCTCCAGCAGAGCCGTGGGGGGGGCAGGACTGGGCTAGTAGGGGCTGCGGGGCAGGAGTGGGGGCTCCAGCAGGGCTGGGCTGGCAGGGGCTGCGGGGCAGGAGTGGGGGCTCCGGCAGAGCCGTGGGGGGGGCAGGGCTGGGCTAGTAGGGGCTGCGGGGCAGGCGTGGGGGCTCCGGCAGAACTGGGGGGCCCAGCCCTTGGCAGGACAGCCAGCCAGCCAGCCGGCGGTCAGGGCTCCATTGCCAGACAGGGCGCGGTGGCGGAGCTGCCGGCCAAGGGACACTTCCTCTCCCTTCAGCATATTGCCCCCCCCAACCCCCAAGGTTCCTGAATCCTGGATGGGCCCGATCCGGGAATCCAAGGGCCCAATCCGTCCTTCCAGACAGCAGGACATAGGAAGAGGCTAGATCAGGACTCCTGGGTTCAGGGGAGTGGAGGGGAGTGGGGTCCGGTGGGTTAGAGCGGGAGGGCTGGGAGCCAGGACTCCTGGGTTCTCTCCAGCTGCCACGCCCCGTATCCTCGCCGTGTAAAATACTGCAGAGCAGTGTTTCCAAGGAGGGCCTGTGAATCATGGGGCAGAGGGTCACCTGGGGTCACCCCCCTTGGGCTCCCCCTCACAGACAGCCGGAGAGGCTGATGGGAAAGGCAAATAGTGGCTGGGTGGGGAGAATTTGGCAGGGGGCTGTGATGTCTGGGGCAGTTGGGGAATAGGAAGAGGGGGGTCAGGGGGCAGATGGGAAGAATGTGTCAGGAGAAGGAAAGAAAGAGAGAACAGTGTGATAAGAAGGTTGGGGCAGGGTGGGGAGCCAGGACTCCTGGGTTCTCTCCCCAGCTCTGGGAGGGGAGTGGGGTCTAGTGGGTTAGAGGAGCGGGGGCTGGGAGCCAGGACTCCTGGGTTCTCTCCCCAGCTCTGGGAGGAGAGTGGGGTCTAGTGGGTTAGAGGTGTGGGGGCTGAGAGCTAGGACTCCTGGGTCCCTCAGTCTCAGCCTGTTCCCCTCATCCCCAGCTCCCGGGGTCAGGGCAGCTCTCCAGAGTCAGTTTCCAGCTTTTGTGTGCTGGGGACAAAAGGGGCAGACACGTCCCCCGGTGGCAGGACAGCGCTGCCGGGCCGGGTGGGAGGAGTGGGGCATTCGCCCCCTTGCCCAGGTAAGAAGGTTTTGCTTTCTCAGTCCCGCTGTCCCCCTCCCCATGTGACATTCCCTGACAGCACTGTGTTTGTCCTCTCCACGTCTGACCCCCATAGCGCCCTCCGCCCCAATCCCGCAGAGGTAGGGAATGGATCTTGCACCTGAAATGTGCCGGGGCGGGGTGAGAGCCCCAAAGATCTACACAGCAGGCACCTTGCCCCCAGGGGTCCCTGCCCCATATCCCACCCTGGTGCTGAGGGGCATCATGCCCCCAGGAGTCCCTGCCCCATATTCCAGCCTGGTGCTAGGGGGCACCATGCCCCCAGGGGTCCCTGCCCCATATCCCAGCCTGGTGCTAGGGGGAACCGTGCCCCCAGGGGTCCCTTCCCCATATCCCAGCCTGGTGCTAGGGGGAGCCGTGCCCTCAGGGGTCTCTTCCCCATATCTCAGCCTGGTGCTAGGGGGAGCCGTGCCCCCAGGGGTCCCTGCCCCATATCCCAGCCTCGTGCTAGGAGGAGCCATGCTATACATGGTCCCTCCAGCAGGGGGCAGTGCAGCTCACGTACACACCAATTCTCCCCCGCCCCTTCCATTTCCCCCCATCCTAACAGAGGTCCCCCCATAGGGCAGGATCTGGCAATCAGTCCCCCTGACACACGATCCCCCACGCCTCCAGACTCTTCAGACACAACCAGGTCGGGCTCACTGCTGAGCCGGCTGGAGGGCTGTTTGCCGACCGCAGGCTGCGGTGTTTTACCAGCCGGGCCGGGGGCCCAGCGTTTACTTTGGCCAGTGACAAGCGACAGAGCGAATTACCCTGCGGCTTTATGGCTTCCTCAGCGGGGCGCGCCCTGGCGTTAGCTTCCAGCACGGCCGCCGGAGGCCAGGGCACTGCTGGGAGGAAGCCCACAGCACCACAGGCCCTGAACAATTCTGTATAGCAAGAGGCTGAGGCTAGCCCAGCCCTGCCCCTACCAGCTCTGCCGGTGCCCTTCACTCCCGACCCGCAGCCCCTGCCAGCCCAGCCCTGGGCTCCCCCCAGCTCTGCCGGTCCCCCTCACTCCCGACCCACAGCCCCTCCCAGCCCAGCCCTGGGCTCCCCCCAGCTCTGCTGGTGCCCCTCACTCCCGACCCGCAGCCCCTGCTAGCCCAGTCCTGCCCCAGCTCTGCCGGTGCCCCTCACTCCTGACCCACAGCCCCTGCCAGCCCAGCCCTGGGCTCCCCCCAGCTCTGCCGGTGCCCCTCACTCCCGACCCACAGCCCCTGCCAGCCCAGCACTGGGCTCCCCCCAGCTCTGCTGGTGCCCCTCACTCCCGACCCGCAGCCCCCTGCTAGCCCAGCCCTGCCTCCCGCCCCCCACCCCGCAGCTCTGCCGGTGCCCCTCACTCCTGACCCACAGCCCCTGCTAGCCCAGCCCTGCTCCCAACTCGCAGCCCCACTCCCACACTGCAGAGTCAGAAGTGAGACACAATTACATAATCATACACCTTGTTTTGACAAGCTGCAGTTAACAAAGTTTGTGGGAGGGGGACGACATCCCTAGTGCCACCTCCTGCTTGAGCTGTTGCCCTCTGCTCTGTGTGCACACATAGCTGTGTTGTGTGACTGTTTGCAACTGTCTGCGTGCCTGTGGGATGTGAGTGTGTTTGTTAGTGTATCCGTGTATGGTGTGTGCACAATGTGGGGTGTATGCAGCAGTGTGTGTTGGGGTGTCAGTGTGTGTCTGTGTTTGTGTGGGTGGATGGTGTGTGAGTCTGTGTGGATCAGTGTGTGTCTCCGGTTGTGTCTGCATGTATCAGTGTATATGTGCGGGGGTATAAATGTTTGTGTGTGTGGATGGGTGTCTATCAATGGTTGTACCAGTTGTGTGTGTGGGTGTATCAGTATGTGTGTCTATGGGAGTGTATATGTGTGTGTGGATCAGCACGAGTGGGTATCAGTGTGTATCTGTAGATCAGTGTGTGTTTCAAGGTATGTGTGTAACAGTGTGTACGTCTATATGTGCATTTGTATATATGTGGATATCAGTGTGTGCGTATGTGTGTATCATTGTGAGTGTATCTCTGTATGTGTATCACCGCGAGCAATGGAGTGTGTCTACTGGTGTGCGGGTGTACTACACACATTCCCTTGTCCCCTCCTTGCAAGTGCTCCCCCCTCCCGGCAGTGGGTCACTGGGGGCGGGGCCAGGGGCAGAGCCGTTTCCTGGGGGGTGGGGCCATGGGTATATAGGGGGCCCAGGGCTTGAGGGGGGCTCACATCGCCATGGGGCTGCGGACTCTGCACACTGGGCTGTTTTTGCTGCTGCTGCTATGCCTGGCCAGGGGCAGCCTCCAGGGGGGTGAGCAGGGCAGGGGGGCTGGGCTGGGACAGGGCTGCCTCACACAATGGCACCGCCCCTGTAGGGTGCTGCAGGTCCCGGGGGGGGAAAGGGGACACTTGGGGCAGCTCTGCAGTGCAGGGGGGGCTAACCCCTGGCAGAGGGGAGAGAAACTGAGACGGGGTTGAATTAAGGATGAGATTAGATTGAGTCCCCTCCCAGAGACAGGAGAGAACCCAGGAGTCCTGGCTCCCAGCCCCCTCTGTTCTCACCTACTAGACCCCACTCCCCTCCCAGAGCCGGGAGATATCCCAGGAGTCCTGGCTCCCAGCCCCTCTGCTCTCACCCACTAGACCCCACTCCCCTCCCAGAGCCAGGAGAGATCCCAGGAGTCCTGGCTCCCAGCCCCCCTGCTCTAATCACTAGACCCCACTCCCCTCCCAGAGCCTGGGAGAGAAACCAGGAGTTCTGGTTCCCAGACCCCCCCAGCGCTAACCCACCAGACCCACCTCCCCTCCCAGAGCCGGGAGAGAACCCAGGAGTCCTGGATTGGTTCACAGAGTCCCAGTTCAGGTGCCACCAGCCACCCTTGTCCTTGCCCAGGACTCCTGGGTTCTACCTGTTGCTCTGGAGTTGCTCCCAGCTCCCCTTCCCATGGGTCCCTGCCCCAAAGCGCCACCATCCTCAGTGCCCACCTCTGCCAGAGACACCAATTCCGCACCCCACTCTTGCAGGGACCCTCAACCCACAATCCCCTCATATCACCCCTTGGTGTCCCCTGACCAGCCCGTACCCCAGCGCTTCTCTAGGGATACCCCATCTCTGACAGCTCCCTTGTGCCCCCCTCTGTACCCCCTCCCAGGACTGAAACCACAGGCAAACGGAGCCCTAGGGCGTCTCTACCTCCCATCGCTGATCTGGGGTAAGTGGCGCCCCCAGCTGGGCACAGGGGGAGGTGTTCCTGAGCGAGCAGAGTGTGATGTTAGGGGGAAGAGAGGAGGCACTGGGCGTGGATGGAGAGAGAGGGAAGGGGTGGGTATGAGGCTGGATGAAGGATGCAGAGGGGGGCTGAGAGAAAGGGGGCAGGGCTGCCCAGGGGGTCCCTGGCTAGCTGGCTGAGCTGGACCCAGCATTCTCAGGGGAGGGGGGAATGGTCTCCTAGCAGGAGAGCGGCGGGGGGGGGGCACAGGGGGCTGTCTCACTCCATGTGCTATATGGGTTGCAGGTGCAGGGGGAGTTCACCCTGAAGCTGGGCTGGGACCAGCTGGAGCCAAGGCAGGTGGGTGACTCCCAGCCCCTATCCCAGACCCCACTTCCCTTCCACAGCTGGGGAGAGAACCCAGGAGTCCTGGCTCCCAGCCCCCCTGCTCTAACCCACTAGACCCCACTCCCCTGTAGCAAACTGTGATGGTGCGTTTGCTGCATCCTTCAACCCTAGTGTCTGCTCCTTTCTTCCAGGACCATACACCGGCTATGGACCCCAAGGACTGCAGCTGGGACCGGGTGAGCCCTGGGCGTGGGGCGGGTGGGAGGGAGGCTAGGGGCGGAAGTTGCTGAGTGGTTTGGGGGCTGCCCATGGTGCTCATGACGTCTAGTCTCAGCTCTTTCCCAAACTGTGCTGGCCAGGAGCAGGGACAGTTGGGTGGTGGGATTCCAGAAGACATGTCCTCCAGCCTTGAGACCTCACACTCCGAGATCCGTCCCACCCAGGGCAGAGACCTGGCTAGCTCCGTCTGAGAGGGACTGCTCCCCTGGCAGAGATGGAGCCCATCTCGTCCGCTGTTCCTCCCAGCTAATCCCTTTGCTCTGTTCCCGGCAGGAGCTCAGAACGGGTTTGGAGTGGCACCAGGTGTACGAGTGAAGCCGGGCAAAGCAGGTGAGTGGAGATCAACTGCCCCACTGAGGCGAAGGCTCCTTTCTCTGCCCACCTTGGCAGGGTGAATCCCTGACCCACTGAGAATAGAAAGAGTGGAGTTCTCTCTGGGGAGTGTGGCGTTAAAAGAGAATCCCTGTTAGCTCGGAGCAATATAGGGCACCTGACACAAACACACAGTCCCGATCCCCTCCAGCAATGGGCAGCACTGTGCACTTTCCCACAAACATGTCTGGCTGTAACCCCCCTCTCCTTTCTGCACAGGCTATGGGGTCCCCGCCGGTTACGGTGCAGGTAAGAGCGCCCTCATCTCCCCTTTGCAGTTCTCACTGCCCCGACTCCCCAACCTGGGAGAAAAAGGGCTGGGGTTCTGGTGTGTGGGAGAGCTCATGGCTCTCTCCTACTGGCTGATCAGAATCCAAAGCATGGCAATTTGGTGCAGGCTGGACACAGGGGTCCCGGCTTTCCCCGCAGAGCTGGGAGAGCCTGCACCCTTGTGTGATTGCACACCTAGAGACATCCCAGGGCACCGCAGATGGGGGGAACCTCGTCCGCCCCCAGACTTCCCCCATCTGGCTGTTGGCAAGGGGACGGCCATAGTGAGCCTCGAGTATGGAGGGGGAAACTGAGGCATGGGGCTGAGGCTTGGCAAGGTATATAACCCAGGAGTCCTGACATCCAGGACTGCTGAGCCTTGTGCGGACACGAACAGCTTCACAAGGCACCACACAGCAGTGACAGGGCTGTGTCAAGCCTCATCCTCCCACAGACCCCCCACCTGCCCTGCCCCGTGCACCTCCTGACCCACTCTGAGCTGGGGGCTGCCTCCCCTCCGGGAACCTGGCGTTCAGCGCCATCCTCCCGAGTGGCTGGGACACCCCCACACCCATGCACAGACCCACCAGGACATACTCTGCCCACTGCGCCTTGTTCAAAATAGCGCACGGTGCACTCCCCTCAGGCCGAGCCAGCTGCGGACTACAACTCCCAGAATGCTCTGTGGGCCAGGGCCACGGCCACATGCCGCTGCTGCAGGATGGGGAGAGCGGGGTGGGATTCGGAGCCCGAGGGCTGGGTGCACAACGTGGGCACAACATTGTGTCCGCAGCCCAGCTGCCAGCCGCCAGCCACAAAAATGGGCCGTGGGTATCCATGGTGCTACCCCTCGGCTAAACCCACTAGACCCCACTCTTCTCCAAGAACTGGGGAGAGAACCCAGGAGTCCTAGCTCCCAGCCTCCTGCTCTGACCCACTAGACCCCACTCCCCTCCCAGCGTCCTCATAGATTCCCATTATCCTTTTTCCAGGATTAGGTGGTTATTCCCAGGGTGCAAAACAAAAGCTAGGTGAGTGTAAACAAAGTGGCTGTGGGTCGGGAGTGGGGGACACCGGCAGAGCTGGGGGTGGCAGGGCTGGGCTGGCAGGGGCTGCAGGTTGGGAGTGAGGGGCACTGGCAGGGCTGGGCTGGCAGGGGCTGCAGGTTGGGAGTGAGGGGCACTGGCAGGGCTGGGCTAGCAGCGGGGGCAGGGCTGGGCTGGCAGGGGCTGTGGGTTGGGAGTGGGGGACACCAGCAGAGCTGGGGGTGGCAGGGCTGGACTGGCTGGAGCTGTGGGTTGGGAGTGAGGGGCACCGGCAGAGCTGAGGGGGCAGGGCTGGGATAGCAGGCAGCTGTGGGTCAGGATTGAGGGACACTGACAGACCTGTGCGGGGCAAGGCTGGCCTAGCAGGGGGCTGTGGGTCAGCACTGACGGACACCAGCAGAGCTGTGCAGGGAAGGGCTGGCCTAGCAGGGGACTGTGGGTCAGCACTGAGGGACACCGGCAGAGCTGTGGGGAGAGGGCTGGCCTAGCAGAGGGCTGTGGGTCAGCACTGACAGACACCTGCAGAGCTGTGGGGCAGGGCTGGGCTAGCAGGGGGCTGTGGGTCAAGATTGAGGGCCCCCTGTGTGTCTATTTCAGGGTACTTCCATGCTGCGCTGCCCCTGGGAGGTGAGTCGGACCCCACTGCCCCTTATATTCCCATACCACTCTGCCCCTCCAACTGCCCCTTCTCAGGGAGATCAGTGCCTGGCCCTCCACTACATCCCCCGTTCCCCCCCGCACCCTGACCCCTCTGCTTTTCCTCCCCAACAGGCCTTGGGGTGGCTGGCAAAGCCTCCAAAGCAGGGAATCCCTCCCATGCACCCCCCATCAGTGTCCCCTGGGATGTCTCCATCCCTCTTGATGTGCGCCCCGTCCTGTGTCCTCTTCCCCATCCCCCGCCACCTGTTTCTTCACTGTCTCGCTGGAGATCCCACCTCTCACAGCAATGACACCTTGAGGAGAGCCCCCTCCAGCTCCCTGGGAGGAGAGAGGCTCACTGGGCTGTAGGGCGCCCTGAAGGGGTTGAAAGCCCTCCCCCCCACAGGTCCCAACCCCCTGCTAACCATCCCCCACCATTACTTTATCCCTCTCCACCCCCGATGATCCCACCCCCAAACGCCAGAGCCCACAGTGTGGAGGCCAGATTTTCAGGGTCTGGGTTGATCTCATTCTGGGTTCTCCTCCCCACAGGTTTTGGGGCAGGACCCAGAGCCGGCAGCTACCCCACAACTCAACAAGGTAAGAGGCATAAGCTAAGGCCGCGGCTGGAATAGGAAGGAGCTGCCCCCCACAGCCCACGCCCTGCCCCATCCCCACAGCACCCCCTGCTGGGAAAGGCCGGGACTGGAGCAGTGCACCCCAATTTGTGGCTGATCTGGATTCTCTTGGCTCTGCAGGCTATGCTGGAACAGGCGGTGGGTACCTAGTCAATGGAGCACAGCTTGGCTACGAGAATGGTAAGGGGACCCCAAATTATATTCCCTTCCCCCACACACCCAGGCTGAGCCTGTCTGATCTCCCATCTCTCTTCTAGGCTATGGTGCAGGAGGGAACAGTCACCCTGGGGCCGGACTCCAGACAGGATACGGTAACGGTGTGTCCAGTGACAGACGGATTAGAGTAAGGGACACTGGCAGAGCTGAGGGGGCCCAGGGCTGGGCTAGCAGGGGTTACGGGTCGGGAGTGAGGGGCACCGGCAGAGCTGGGGGGGCAGAGCTGGGCTAGCAGGGGCTGCAGGTCGGGAGTGAGGGGCACCCGCAGAGCTGGGGGGGCAGAGCTGGGCTAGCAGGGGCTGCAGGTCGGGAGTGAGGGGCACTGGCAGAGCTGGGGGGGGCAGGGCTGGGCTAGCAGGAGCGGCGGGTAGGGAGTGAGGGACACCGGCAGAGCTGGGCGGGGGCAGGTCTGGGCTAGCAGGGAGCTGCAGGTCGGCACTGGCCAAGCTAACTGCCTTGTATTATCCCATCCCCAGGTGCCCAGGCCGCATACTTGGGACGTTTCGCTGGCCCTGGCACAGATCTCTCAGCTGCTAAATTTGGTGAGTCCTTCTGACCGCAGGGCAGGGGACTGCTCGGCTCGGGGGGATAGGAAATGGGACACGGGGCCTTTTGCTCCAATCCGGTCCCAGTGTGGGGAACTGGCTGGCTCAAGGGGGACACAAAGGGGAGTTATCCCCCCATCCTGACACCCTGTCTGTGTTGCAGGCCTGGGCCAGCTTCCATACAATGGGCAGCCCCAACAGGCCATGCCCACGGGTCTAGGGGGAGACTACGGTGCTGGGAAATACGGTAGGTGTGGGTAGGGGCACTGGGCTCATATGGGGGGTGGAACTTGTCCAGAGGGTTGTTACAGAGGAGATTGTAGGGGGCAGCCACCCCTCCAGGGGGGTTATTTGGGACACAGGGGTCTGTGCTAGGCCACCCAATATCTTAGCCCCTGCACCCTGCGCAGAGATGTGGGGTGGGGGGCCACGATGCCCCCCGCTAACCCTGCCTTGCCTAAACTAACCTTGCCCCCCCCCCCCGCTCCCCAGGAGATCCCGGGCATTTCCCCTATGGCCTGCAGCGCCCTGGGCTGGGTGCAGACAGGAAACCGTGCAGCAGCCCTGCTGGGATATCCATTCCCGTCCCCGCCCCAGTGGATGAGGGCCACCCAGACGCCAGGGTCCCAGCATCCCAGGAAAAGCTTCCTGGGGTCTCAGCACCACTTTCCTTCCCAGCCCTTGGTGGGATCTCCCACTCCCCTGCTGATCTCCCGCCACTACTGTGTTTCCTCCTCCAGGTGGCACAGGGCAGCTGACGTACAGGGCACAACCGGCTAGGCCCAGTGCCCTGGATGGTAAGAAATGCTCAGGGGCTGCCCAGAGAGGTGCCCACTCCCCTCCTGCGTCTGGACACATGGGTGTCCATCCCCTGGGGCTCAAAGCCCCTTCCCTGTGCTAATTTCCTCCTTCCACCACTGCAGGCAATGGGAATGGACCGGGATATGCCAACGGTGGGGATCTGCAGGCTAACGGACTGGCTGCTGGTAAGATCCCTCCCAACCCCAGCATCCCCTCCTGGGACTGGAGTAGTGCAAGTTCCCCCACAGCCAGCGCTCCTGCCCCACTCCCCTCAGCGTCCCCTACTGGGAGAGTCTGGGCCTGGAGTAGCGGAAGCTCCCCCCACAGCCATCACTCCTGCCCCACTCTCGTCAGCGCCCCGGGCTAACCCTTGTCTCTCTTGCAGGGGGATACGGGCCACTCACAGCAGGACAAGCTCCCAGGGGCTATGGACTAACTCCAGCAGCACACGGTAGCAGTATGCCGGGGGGAAGAGTCCACATTATATCTGAAACCGCTCTTACGTGTGTGTCCTATGCCCTGTAGTGCTGTCCACAGAGAGCAATTCTCCTTTGGGCAGCAGAGACCAGGACAGCCTGTGACCTGTTCTCATCTGCTCTCATCCCCTTTTAGGAGGCAAGGAGGCCAAGTATGGCCTGAACGGCTTTCTGGGGAATGGATACAGAGGTAAGACTTGGGGAAGGCATGTGTATTGGTGGGGTGTGAATCTCGGAGATGGGGGAAAGGTGTGAATCTTGGAGGCGGTTTTCTAGGGGGAGGGCATAGGCTAAAGGAGCCGAATCTCTGCAGTTTGGCTAAGGGCTTGAGGCAGGAAGTGGCTGCAAATGTCACAGCAGTGTGAACTTCAGGGGGGTTATTTCAGGGAAGGGGGGGGTGCAGCAGGTAAGATATATGATGGTATGTCCCATGGGGAATCCATGCCCTGTTCTCTAGTGAAGGGGGGAGGCAGGAGCTCCGGGAGAGAATGGCTGTCTATCACTCTGTGTGTGGGCATCCCTTAGAGATGCACCAGCCTCCACTCACCCTTGACGATGTGCCACTCTCTTGAAGCTCTGACCCCATCTCTCTCTTTATTCCAGGTCGCTGCCCTCCCGGGAAGTGCTGAATGCTGGACCTTCACCTGGGGAACTCCACGCCACAGGATGGCACAAGCCAGCCGCTTCTGGTGCTAAGAGAAACAAGAATTTCTCCTGATATAAATTATCATCTCTTTCTCTTTTTTTTCCTCTATATTTTTAATGGCTAGAGATCTGTCTTTTTAAAGGAAAAACAAATGGTGACTGTCAATTTAACTTGTTTTTGGAAGGCGAGGCTGCAACATTTCTGGTGACCTCTGACTACGGTGACCAGATAGCAAGTGTGAAAAATCAGGATGGGGGTGAGGGGTAATTGGCACCTATATAAGAAAATTTCCCAAATATCGTCTGTCCCTATAAAATCGGGACATCTGGTCACCCTACCAGACCTCCCTGCCTCTTTGGTCTTGGCCAGTGAGGTGAGAAGGATTTTAAGGGTAGGTCAGTCCAGGAACATGGGATGCAGAGAGGGGGTGACTCAGTTGTTACCTCCCCTTCACTGGACAGGCAGCGAATATTCGTTTGTAGCCAGAAGGTGGGGTGTGGGAGTGTTTGTAATAAAGATCCCGCACAAAGCTGAAGGCTCAAGGTCTTTGTACGCCGTCCCGGTTGCCCTGGGGGCAGTTCACATCTCTCCCAGCAATCGGCGCAGGGTCTCGGAAAAGTCAGGCAAACGTTGGTTCTCCTCCAGTCGCGTTTTGAAGCGTTCCTTTGCCATCCTAGCAGCTAGAGTCTTAATTACAAATAAAAATTAAAGCCGAGTCTCTGGAGAACAATGGAGGGGGGCTGTCCAGGGAACCATGGCTAGTACCTACCCCAGAAAAGGGGAGATGGTGGGTTGTTTTCTCCCCCCCCCCGAACAAAATGTGGGGCCTTGGTTTTCAGCCGCCCACATGCAAGCCATCCGTGCAGGTTGTCCCCCCACTCCTCAGGCTGCTGGCTTGCCCAGTGGGGGGAACTGGATAGGGGTCACCCTGGGGAGGTTCTGGATCCCTGCCCCACCCAAGGGTGGGGGCTAGGGTAGTTATTGGGGCTGCCCCTGTACATGGGGGGGCTGTTTGAGGGGGGGGCTGCCCCTGTGGAGGACTGGGGGTTTCCAGGGGCTTTGTCCTGGAACACTGTCCCCTCCCTGTGGGGTGGGGGTGGGATGGATGGCAGAGGGGGCTGCCACTGAGGGGCTGCGCCAGGGGAAGGATTGGCCACACTCTGGTTGCCCCAGTGCACTGTGGGCGGGAACGTCCCTTGGCCGCGCTCCCCCCAGCAAAGCCGAGCCTGCGTGGGCGTGGCCAACGTGCGGGGAGGCGGGGCCATGCCGGCCTCTCGCCTTTGATTGGCTACCGAGGTGTTGGCGGGAGGCGGTTGGCGGCTCGCGCCGCGCCGGGGGCGATTTTGGCGCCAGGAGGGAGCGGCGGTTGGGCTGGCTCGGGGCGCGCGCGCGGGAAAGGGCTGCGGGGGAGCCCGCCACATCCGGGTACCTGGAGGGGAGCGAGCGCGGCGCCCCCGCCCCGCGGGGACCGGGGAGGAGGTGAGGCCTCAGGGGCCTCCACTGCCCCCCCCGCGCCAGGCGGGGCCGGGGGGTCCCTCACGCTGAGCGGGGGCGGCCCCGGCCCCCCCCAACCCCCCCCACTGGACCCCTCCCCCCCTACACCACCCAACCCTGACAGCGCCCCCCTGCCAGGCCCCTCCCCCATGCCAGTGCCCCCCTGAGGCCCCCATCGACCTGCCCCCCTGCCAAGGGACCCCCCCCCCTTTCTCCCGCTGCCCCAGGAGGGGTCACAACGTGAACTCTCCCGTTCCAGCCAAGGCGGGAGCTGGGCCGGGCTGACCCCCACCCACACTCATGCCAAGGGGCCCTGGCCTGGAGATCCCCCCCCCCATGCCAGTGGGTGCTGACCAGGAAACCCCAACCCCCATCACCAGCCCCGGGCGCCCTCCCCAGCAGTGCTGCTGACCCCGGGTGCTGGTTTTCTCTTTCTCTGCAGCACCCCCCTGCCAGGCCCCTCCCCCCATGCCAATGGGTGCTGACCAGGAAACCCCAACCCCCATCACCAGCCCCGGGCGCCCTCCCTCCCTCCCCAGCAGTGCTGCTGACCCCGGTGCTGGTTTCTCTTTCTCTGCAGCGCCTCCCGCTGGCAGAGCCGGCCATGCCGCTGCCCCTGGACTGCACGGGGGCCGAGTCCCAGCTGAGCCGCACGCCCCTGCCGGTGCCGGTGCCGGCCTTCTTCCAGGAGGCCGAGCGCAGCTTCTCGGCGAAGAGGCCAGGCTGCCCGCTCAGCTACACCCTCCCGCCCCGACCGCGCCACAAGGGCACCTTGACCATCAGCCGGGTCTTCGCCGGCCGCCAGCCACAGCCTTGGAGCCAGCCCCGGCCGCGCAGCGTCTCCTTCCGCGGCTCCCAGGCCCGGGCGCTGGCCCCCCGTAGCCGCCTCTACGACCCTGCCCGCAGAGAGCCCTTCTTCAGCCAGTGCTTCCAGCTGCTGGGCCGGCTGGGGCGCGGCTCCTTTGGGGAGGTGTATAAGGTAAGGGGGGAGATTAGGGGCATCCCAGCTGGGGGATGAGCATGATTCTCAACCTGTCCCCACTGGTGGCTGATCTGTGTGCACCAAGGAGGATGGGTATGGAGTTATTCTGTGGGGCAGAGTTGTGGGAAAGGAGGGAATCTGGGCGGGGAGCTGGGTTCTGGCCTTATCCTCCACATCTGATGTGCCCCCCACAGGTGCGCAGCAAGGAGGACGGGCGGCTGTACGCAGTGAAGCGCTCTGTGGAGCCATTCCGGGGCGCCGGCGACCGGCAGCGCAAGCTGGCTGAGGTGCGGAAGCACGAGCGGGTGGGGCACCACCCCAACTGCGTGAGCTTCGTGCGGGCCTGGGAGGAGCGGGGTCAGCTGTACATCCAGACGGAGCTGTGCCCGGCCAGCCTGCTGCAGCACTGCGAGGGGCACGGGAAGCTGCCCGAGGGCCAGGTGCGGGCCTGCCTCTGGGACCTGCTGCAGGCGCTGCGCCACCTGCACGCCTGTGGGCTGCTGCACATGGACGTCAAGCCGGCCAACGTCTTCCTTACCAAGCACCATGTCTGCAAGCTGGGCGACTTTGGCCTGGTGCTGGAGTTGGACCGTGGAGACCTGAGTGATGCCCAGGAGGGCGACCCGCGCTACATGGCACCCGAGCTGCTGCGGGGAGAGTACAGTGAGGCTGCTGATGTCTTCAGGTGGGCCTGCTAGAGCCAGGGATAGAACCCAGGAGTCCTGACTCCCAGCCCGACCCCTCTATCCACTAGACCCATCCCTGGCTTTCAGTCTGCACACCCACTTTCCTGACCGCCACCCCATCGCTGCCCCATGTGCTCTGAGTCCAGGCACCCTGGTGTGTGGCAGGGAGGAGAGGATTCTGGAAGGCCAGCTCCTGGCTGACCCAGTGTGCGCATCTCTCTTCCAGCCTTGGCATGACTATCCTGGAAATCGCCTGCAATATGGAGCTGCCCAATGGAGGGGAGGGCTGGCAGCAGCTCCGGCAGGGCTACTTGCCCCCCGAATTCACTGCTGGTAAGTGGGGGTCTCCTTTCCTGGCACAGATGGAGCTGCTGATGGCTACTCAGTGTGCCATGTACCCTACTTCACACAGGGAAACCTGCTGAAATTGGCATTCAGTCTGGTGGTCAGAGCGGGGAAGGTGGCTGGGAGCCAGGACTCCTGGGTTCCATCCCAAGAGAGTAGTGTCTGGCTAGTGCCGTGATACTGACAAGCAACAAGTGGCTCTTTGCAGCGCATGATATTAAACACCGATTTAATTATTAACCAATCAGGATGCTTTTTACAATTTTATTAACCGATTGTAGTCGATAAAATAATACTTGATCAGTCATTTTGCTGTGAGACTGAAATACAGTAAAATCTCAGTTATGAAAACCAGCGTTACAAACTGATCAGTAAACCCCACACCTCATTTGGAACAGGAAGTACAAATCAGGCATCAGCAGAGTTTGGGGGCGGGGGGGAGTAAATACAGTACAGTGCTGTGTTAAGTGGAAACGACTTTAAAAAGGGAAAGTAGCAAATTTCTACAGCATAGTGAAGTTTCAAACTGTATTAAGTCAGTGCTCGGTTTTAAACTTTTAAAAGAACAACCATAACGTTTTGTTCAGAATTACGAACAACCTCCATTCCCTCGGAACTCCGAGGTAGCGGGTGTGTGTATATAAAAACTAAATATTTCCTTCACACTGTTTAAATATGAATCTATAGTAAATGAAACAACGAATTCACACAACTGTAGCTCTTCAGCATAATGTTGATTCCTAATTTGGCTTCTGAACCAGTGAGGTCAATATCACTGGTCTAGTGCAGTTGCTCTCAACGTTTCCAGACTCCTCTCCCCCTTTCAGGAGTCTGATTTGTCTTGCCTAGCCCCAAGATTCACCTCACTTAAAAATGGCTTACTTACAAAATCAGTCATAAAAATGCAAAAGTGTCAGCACACTGTTACTGAAAAATGGCTGACTTTCTCATTTTACCATATAATTATAAAACAACTGGAATTAGGGCTGTCACTCAATTTAAAAAAAAAATTAATAGTGGTTAATTGCACTGGTAAAGAATAGTAGATACCATTTATTTAAATATTTTCAAATATATTGATTTCAATTACCGCACAATACAAAGTGTACAGTGCTCACTATATTTTGTTACATATATTTGCACAATAAAAAACAAAAGAAATAGTATTTTTCAGTTCACCTAATACAAATAATGTAGTGCAATCTCTTTATCATGAAAGCTGAACTTACAAATGTAGAAATATGTACAAAAAATAACTCCACTCAAAAATACAAAAAATAGCTCCATTCAAAAATAAAACAATGTAAAACTTCAGAGCCTACAAGTCCATTCAGTCCTACTTCTTGTTCAGCCAATCACTCAGATAAACAAGTTTGTTTATATTTGCAGGCGATAATGTTGCCTGCTTCTTATTTACAATGTCACCTGAAAGTGAGAACAGGCATTCACATGGCACTGTTATAGCCGATGTCACAAGATACATACGTGTCGGATGCTCTAAAGATTCATATCCCCTCATGCTTCAGCCTTCCAGAGGACATGCGTCCATACTGATGACAGGTTCTGCTCAGTAACAATCCAGAGCAGTGCAAATGACACATGTTAATTTTCATTATTTGAGTCAGATGCCACCATAAGAAGATTGATTTTCTTTTTGTGGGTTCAGTTCTGTAGTTTCCACATCTGAGTGTTGCTCTTTTAAGATTTCTGAAAGCATGTTCCACAACTTGTCCCTCTCAGATTTGGAAGGCACTGCAGATTGTTAGACCTTGGGTCGAGTGCTGTAGCGATCTTTAGAAATCTCACATTAGTACCTTCTTTGCATTTTGTCAAATCTGAAGTGGTCTTAAAATGAACATCATGTGCTGCATCATCTGTGAGTGCTTTAACATGAAATATGGCAAAATGCGGGTAAAACAAAGCAGGAGGCGCATAATTCTCCCCCAATTCTCAGTCACAAATTATTTTTTTTTTTAACGAGCGTCATCAGCATGGACGCATGTCCTCTGGAATAGTGGCTGAAGCATGAAGGGCATACGAATCTTTAGTGCACTTGGTCCGTAAATATCTTGCAATGCCAGATCCAACAGTGCCATGTGAAATGCTTGTTCTCACTTTCAGGTGACGTTTTAAATAAGAAGTGAGCAGTATTATCTCCCGTAAATGTGAACAAACTTGTTTGTCTGAGGGATTGGCTGAACAAGCAGTAGGACTGAGTGGACTTGTAAAGAATCTACTTTTGTAAGTTGCACTTTCACGATAAAGAAATTGCACTACAGTACTTGTATGAGGTGAACTGAAAAATATGATTTCTTTGTTAATCATTTTTACAGTGCAAATATTTGTAATAAAAATAATATAAAGTGAGTCCAGTACACTTTGTATTCTGTGTTGAAATCAACATTTGAAAATGTAGAAAAATGTATTAAATGTTGACATTTCAATTGGTATTTAAATTATTTAACAGTGCAATTAAAAGCGTGATTAATTTTTTGAGTTACTCGTGTGAGTTAACTGCGATTAATTGACAGCCCTAACTGGAATATCAGTATTGTATTTGCATTTCAGTGTGTAGTATATAGAGCAGAATAAACAAGTCATTGGATGCAATTTTAGTTTGGACAGACTTTGCTAGTTCTTTTTCTGTAGCCTGCAGTAAAACACAGTGACTGTCTGGATGAGTTGATGTACCCCCTGGCCCTGGGAGACCTGTGCATACCCCGAGGGGAACGCATACCCCTGGTTGAGAACCACTGGTGCAGTGGTTAAAGAAGGCAGGACTGGAAGTGAAGGGCACTAGGGGGCACAGTGCTGCAGGGAGATGGGTGGGGCTGCGTAGGGAGCGCTGCTGACATCTCTCCGTGGCCCAGGTCTCTCCTCAGAGCTGCGGGCCCTGTTGGCTGCCATGCTGGACCCCGATCCCCGGCTCCGGCCCTCTGTGGAGGCGCTGCTCAACTCCAGCATCATGCGCAAGACAGAGAAGTGGCGCAAGCTGACACTGCTGGTGCAGGACGGACTCCTGAGAGCTGCCTCCTTGTGCCAGGTGAGTTCTGGGGGTGAGGGAGCACGTCAGTCCTTACCCACAGCCCCCAACTCTGCCGGTACCCCTCACTCCCGACCTGCAGCCCCTGCTAGCCCAGCCTGGGCTCCCCTGTCCAGCTCTGCCGGTGCCCCTCGCTCCTGACCCGCAGCCCCTGTTAGCCCAGCCCTGGGCTGCCCTCCCTCCCAGCTCTGCCAGTGCCCCTCACTCTCAACCCGCAGACCCTGCCAGCCCAGGCCTCTCCCCAGCTCTGCTGGTGCCCTTCAGTCCTGTTGATTGAACTTTCTCTTCTCTCTCCCCCACTCAGGGTGTTGGGAGTTTTGTGCGTTGGCTGTGGGCTGCCCTGTGCCTGCCAGCGCGCTGGCTCTCCAGCTGGCATCGCAGCGTGCCCGTTACCCCGCCCTGCTCCCCGCTACTTGCCACCCTGCTGGATAGCAGCTTCTCCTGGGATGAAGAGGAGGAGGAGGAAGATGGGAGCCTCGGGGAGGATGTGTTTGAGGTATCAGGAGTCTGCGGGCGGCATAACCGGACATGCCCCGGGGAGCTGCTATTGCAGGACAAGTGAGTGCGGGGGGGACAACACACCCACATCTACCCATGGGGCCCCTGTCCCCTCCAGTAGGGGGCAGCGCTGATTCTCCTGATCCACTGCAGCAGAGGGCAGCACTGCCCAGGTGTACTCTCACATACAGGGCAGGAAGGGACTTCTGGGGTGCAGGGAAGATATGGGGGTGAATCTAGGACTGCGGAGGGGTAGGAATGTGGGGGGGGAGACTGAGAGTGTATGAAGGAGGGGGAACAAAATATGTGATGTGGGGGGATGGTTTCTGGGGGAGGTAGGAATGCAGGAGGAAGCTGGGGTAGGGCACTTGGGGGGCTAGGAATATAGGGTAGTCCATATGGGGGGCAAGTGGATGAAAGGGGCTGCATGGGGGCAGGGGTATGTGGTTCTCCTCCCTTTGGGGTGTAATAGGGCGTGGGAGAGAACCCAAGCTTACCTGAGCAAGGAGGTGCATAGAGGTCTCTCTAAGGGATGGGGTACTCCTGGGGTGTCCCCTTGGCAGTTAGGAAGCTCAGGGAGTCCATGCCTCCCATGAGGGATGCATGGGAATGCTGGGTCCCAGGGCCAGCCTCTCCTGCACCCACAAAGGCTTCCCCTCACGCCTCTGCTTCCCTGGCAGGCCCCCGAGCTCCCCACCGCTGAACCTGCGTCCCTCCGTGGGCAGCACTTCCACCCCGCGCCACCTCTCTCCACCAGAGACTGGCAGCAGGAGGACGAGGTGAGACACTGGGTGTCAGGCAGGGCTGCAGCCTGTCCTGTGGGTCTCTTCCCTTACTTCCACATACTTGAGAACCCAGGAGTCCTGGCTTCCAACCCCCCTGTTCTAACCCACCAGACCCCACTCCCCTCTCAGAGCTGGGAAGAGAACCCAGGAATCTGGGCTCCCAGCCCCCACTGCTCTAACCCGCTCGATCCTACCCCCTTCCCAGAGCTAACTGGAGTATCTCTGCTGAAGGACAATCAGGGACAATACTGCCCTGGGTGGGGATGGTCTAGATGGGCCCCTAGGGGGTGTCTCCATCTCCCACTGCCCTGGTCCCACCCTGGTTTTCCCCCCTCCTAGGTCCTCGGCTGTCCAGGGCAGCCCCAACCTGAGCCGTATCAGCCCGGATTCCCCCCCCAGCAGCCCCGGCTCCCCCAATGGGGGTAGCCTCCGCCGCACCCTGGCCTTCGAGGACGACGACGACGAGCAGAGGGAGGAGAGCGCTCCCCAGGGTGCAGGCCAGCATTGCTCCTTCGAGCCCAGGAACCTCTTGAGCATGTTTGAGGATGCCACGGTGGAGCAGAAGTGACCGGGCTCCAAAGATCAGCTGCCCTCAGCTTGATGGTTCCTGGGGTGGGGAGGGTGAGTGTCCCTCACTGGGGTAATGACCCCACATGCTCCCCGCTGAGGCTCCCTAGGCCCTCACTGCCCCCACTCTGTTCTCCACACTGCTGGGGGTGGGGAGAGAGCCCTCCTTCCCTGATGCTGCTTCTGTTGCTGGCACCAGGGGGCTGCTGGGAGGAGCAGCTGGGGGTTGAATCTCAATGTACTTATTTTTTTTAAAGCTTTTTAACCTCTTCATGAAATGGTGGGAGGGACACAGATGCTGCCATCCCCTCCCACCGGAGGTCACTGGCTCTGCCCCAGGCTAGGACCTGCTGAGGTTTGTGGATCTTTTTTGCTTTTTAAGGGAAAGCAGCAACTATGAAAAGTGTTTAATAAAAAGTGCTTTGAAATGATCACAGAGCTGAGGGACAGCTCACGGGGGAATAGATTGTCAGAGTCGCTCCTGTCTCAGGGGTGTGGGCAACACTGCCCCTGGCTGGAGGGAACTGGGGTCCCCTGGGTGTGTAGAGTGGCACAGATCACCTCACCTCCAGCTTGACCACTAGCACCACTACCTCACTTCCTCCTCAGCAGGGCGGATGAGCTGGGATTTCCTTGGCACTCTACAGACCTTGATTATGTAACACCCACCAGGGGTGCACAAGGCCTGTTCAGCAGCCTGTCAGCCGCCCCATGGGACATGCAGCAGTTGGGGTGTCCTACCACACAGAATTGGGAGGGGCAGTCAGGTACCTTTCTCAGGTTTCTCTCAGGCAGAGGTCTGGGTGTGCTTTGTGGGCTGACTCTCCTACTGCCCCTTCCTCCACAGTAAACTGAGGCACAGGCAAGGGAAATAATGGCGCTCTGAGCACACACATTAGTTAGGACAGAACCCAGGAGTCCTGGCTTCCAGCTCCCCTGCTCTAATCCACTGGATCCCATTCCTCTTCCAGAGCTGGGGCTGAAGCCAAAGGGCCTAAAATGAAATTATTGGGTCAGAGACCTGCTCTTGGTTCTGTTTGTACAGGACCTGGCCCAGTGGGGTGTGATCAGTGACTAAGGCTCCACAGGGCTGGTGCCACACAGCTTATAGGAGGTTGCTCTCTGTCTTCAAAGCTGCCCAATTTTAACCAGTCTGATTTTAAAACCACGTCTAGTTAAATCAGTGTAGACACTCTTAATCCACATTAAATTTGGGGCCAGGAATGTGCTTAAGACGAAGCTAGACACTAGGCATCAGTTTGAATTAAGATAATCTGCACTGGTGTGTCTGTCTAGCCAAGATACTTATCTGGGCCTCATCACCCATGTAGCAGACCACCTCACAATCTCAGTGCTTATCCTCACACACCCCTGCAAGGAGGGAAAATGCTATTAACTAATTTTAAACCTGGGGAAACTGAGGCACAGACTAAGTGTATGAGCTCAGGGAGTTTGTGGTAGAGTAGGGACTTGGGCCCAGGCCTCTCACGTCCTAGGGTAACACTCAAGCCGCTGGGCCATCCTCTCAATTTGTTTCCATAACTGGAGTGACTCTGAATGCAGACAAATCCTCATGGTTGGAGGAGTGGATGGTCAACAGAGGAAAGAATGTTCTTTTAGAGACCTGGGGTTGAGGATGGGGGAGGTAGTGGAAGGTGTGAGGAGCACAGAACAATCCAGTTCTTAATTCTAGTGGAGTGACAGGTAGGGAGGGGTTGGACATCATTGGAGAAAATCCACAGCCACCAGGAATGGAAGAACATTGAAGACCCTCCGCTACGGGACATTAGTGGAGAAGACTCATGCCCATGGGGGGCAGAGTTGGGTTGAAGATCCATGCCCAACTGGTGCTGGAGATCCCAGGGTGGAAGCATGCAGCAGCACCATCCTTGCTTGTTCCTCAAGCGGTCTCACCTCTGTTCCACCATCTCTGCAGCAGATTTCTAGCATTCAAGGGAGCAAGGCGACTCTTCTGCCGGTGGAAATGGAGGTCCTGGAGCCAGCTATGGCCGGAGGACTAAGAACCACACACACGAGCTCTATCTCTGCTTTATTGAAGCCTAGAGCTACCGTCCAACAGGACCCTGGTGGGAGGCAGTGGCCCGCAAGAACCTCCATCCCCTGCTCCCCCTATCCTGGCACAATGTGGATTTTAGCCTCTTACTTTTCAGTTTTGCATTTTTAATTTAAAAAGATATGTTGCTTCGGCACGAAGCCCCGAACACTAGCTGTGTTCATGTGTCCTGAGATAACGGAGACAAGACTGGATTTTGATGAGGGGGGTGGGGAGCAGAACCCACCCAACAGCATCCCTTTGAGGGAGGCCAGAGAAATACAGCCATCCCTTCAATGTGGGAGAACAGTTCACAGCCTGCAACCCACTTCTTAGGTTTCCTTTCGGCCTCATTTACAGGGTGGGACAACAGGGACACAGAACCCAGAAGGCCTGATCTCTTTCCTGTCCCCAAACCATTAGACCCTATCCCCTTCCTCGAGCTGGGGACAGAACCTACAAGTCCTAGCTCCTAGGCCCCCAACACTAACCATGAGAACCTGCACGCCTCCCAGAGCAAGGACAGAACCCAGGCGTCCTAGCTCCCATCTCTCTCTGCTGTAATCCACATCATGCTGTGTGGTTGGTTACCCTTTGATGCCTCATGACTCCTTGTCTTGACACAGCACAGCTGTCTTGATTGCCCATTTTGTCCACCCATGGTCCTACTCTACCTCTACTACCCTTTGTACTGCTTCCTTAAAGGTTTGTCTACATGGCAATTCAAAGCAAGTTTCTAATACTGAATTGGTTTCTCAACCAGTGTGGCTGCCCATCAGGAATGAGGTTGAGAGGGCAACATTTACACTGAATGAAACAATTGGAGAACAAGATGGAATTTAAGAACTGCTTTTGGACGTTGACCTCCACCTTAAGAACCAGCTTGGCCCCATGTACGTTTCCTGGCAAAACCAGATTAGAAACTGGATTAAAAATTCAATTTGGCTATATTGACACATGGCCTCCCACCTAGAATCCTGATTGAGAAACCATTTAGCTATATTCACATATGCAGCCTCAATACTGGAATCAGGAGTGAGAATGAGTTTAGCTGCACTACACGTGGTCAGTTGGAATCCAAATTGAGAACCAGTGTAGTTTCATTCACACTTGGGCAATTGGAATCCAGATTAAGAACAATTTTAGCTACATTCACACCCAGCCTCTGGACAGGAATCCAGACAGAGAATGAGTTTAGCTATGTATGCATTTGGCCAGCTGGAATACAGATTGAGAACCAGTTTAGCTACTTCCACATCTGTGGCTTCTGAATCCAGCTTAGCTCCATTCACACACACAACTCCCTGCTCAGGATCCAGATTAGCTATCCAGGGCCCAGTGAACAGGGATTGGAAAACAATGATCCAGAGCTGCCTCTTTGTTTAGTGGCCCTAAGTTACGTAAGGGGAAGGAGAACAGTAGGTACACCCCAATGCCAGCAGAGGGTGGAAGGGGAGCCCTGGCACTCCCGGTGAGCACCATGGGGTTAGCAGCAGATGGGACATGTAATATAAAAACAGGCTGATGGGGACACAGTCCCCCGCTGGCTGTTACCGCACCAGGAGCCGTGACTGCTGCAGAAAGGGGAATACCTGTTCCTCCCTCTGCAGAGGGAGAGTGTGCAGACCAGGGCTCAGTAACAGGAAACACCCCCACTGCACCCTCAGAGCAGGGAGCAACAGGAAATTGAGGCACAAGCGGCTGAAGCTGCTTGGCCCAAGGATGATGGCAACAGCTGAGGAGATAACCCAGGAGTCCTGCTGTAGCTCCTAGATTCCACTGCCTCCCCCTCCCCTCCCCTGAGGCCAGCTCATTAGCGTTGGGAGTCAGCTAAGACTCTGATACCTCCCTCTTATCCCCCCCACAACACAGACAGCTTCTCTGGGGCTGCCTCCCCCCCAGCCCCTAGTCAGTGCAGACCTCAGCATCCAGGCACCTCGTCAGCCCTTTAAAAAGTAGAAAGTATTGCATGGTGTCTCAAAGTCTGTAAGATACCTGGATAAAAGGTCTAAAGGGGGACAGGGGCTGCTCCACCCCCCAGCTCCTCAAAATAGTGCCCCCTTGCAGCCCCCCATCCTGCCCCAGTCCCTATGGGCGAGCACTGCTGGTGATCCAGAAGGATCCAAAGGACCGCAAACAATAGAAATCCATCTCTGGTGGTCCAGAATGACCCACCAAAGTGGGCATCTGGCTCGAGCTTTGTTAATGGGAGTCTGTGGCTAGTGACCCAGAAGCACCCTCATCAGCCAAAGGGAGTCTAGTCAATGGAAGTGCATTGTTGGCAACAGAGAAGAGCTCTTGACCATGGAAATCCAACCCTGGTGATCCACAATGACTCTCAACCAGTGGGAGCCCTGCTCTGGTGATCCAAAAAAACCCTTAGCCAATGGGCGTTGATCCAGAAGTCCCCAAAACCACCAGAAATCCATCATTGGCTATCCAGAAGACCCCTTGGCCAATGGGAATGCATTGTTGGCCAACAGGAGTGGATTTAGAGGATGCCTTGGCCAATGGGAATCCATTGTTGGCCGACAGGAGTGACTCGAGAGGATGCCTAGATCAATGGGAATCCATTATTGGTCAACAGGAGTGGATCAAGAGGACACCTTGGCCAATGAGAATCTATCACCAGCCACCCATAAGACCCCTCAGCAAATGAGAGTGGATCCAGAAGACACCTCAGCAAACGGGAGTGGATCCAGAAGATCCCTTGGCCAACAGGAATCCATTGTGTGGTGAACTGGAGGGATGCAGCCACAAAACCACACCATTCCCCGCTGGCTGGCGGGCCTGGTCAGTCCTGGGGGCAGGCATAACTGGTGACCCACAGCAAGTCGGCCACCACCCCCCAGTGGAGGTAGAGGATGCTGACCACCACCAGCACGTGCATGATCTGGTGGCTGTTGAACCAGTAGTCGAATCGGCCGGGTTGCCAGCGCTCAGGCACGCGGGAGATGTTGATGACGCCCCCCAGCAGGGCCAGGCCGTCCATGATGAGGTACGAGCGCAGCGAGGAGGGGTGGCCCGTGCCCAGGCCCGCCCAGCGCAGGTAGAAGAAGAAGAAGCGGAAGAGGGCCTGCCAGGCGAAGGAGCGCAGGCGCCGCACGTTGGAGTGGGCCGTCACCGCGCAGATGATGGCGTAGCTGGACAGCGCCGTGTAGGCCAGCAGGGCAGCGCTGCGGGGAAGCGGGGAGCAGGCAAGAGTGCAGTAGATGATGGGAAGGGCACCTACGGGGGGGGAGGAGCAAAGGGTTAGAGGTGGGGGGCAACCAGCCCTTTCTCAACCCCATCCAGCCCACCTGGTCCCTGCAGTGCCCCACAATGCCACTACCCTCCCATCCCCCTTGGGATCATCTACCCTTCCCCTGGATCTACCCTAGCCCCAGCACGGCCCCTGGCTCTGCTCCCAACCACTCCCCCCTAGCTGTGCCCCTCCATAATCCCCAACCAGTCCCCCCACTTCCCCTGGCTCTGCCTCCAACCAGTCCCCCCCATCTCTGCCCCCCATAACCCCAACTAGTTCTGCTACGCCCCCAGCTCTGCCCCCAACCATTCCCCCCCCCAGCCGTGCCCCTCATAACTCCAACCAGTGCCCCCACACCCCCTGGCTCTGCCCCCAACCAGTCCCCCCCATCTCTGCCCCCCATAACCTCAACCAGTCTTGCCATGCCCCCAGTTCTGCCCCTAGCCAGTCCCCCCCAGCTGTGCCCCTCCATAACCCCCCAACCAGTTCCCCAGCCCCCCACTCACCCAGCGTGTTGACCATGCAGACCCCGCACATGTCGAGGGTCAGCAGGGTGTGGTAGACGGCCGGCCCCCCCTCGTGGTTCATGAACAGGTGATAGAGGACACTGCCCAGCTGGGGCACCACGCAGGCCAGGTAGTGCACCACGGCCAGCCAGCCCACTGAGATCCGCGCCCACGGGATGGACAGGGGCAGTAGGAAGACGAAGCCCAACAGGGGGATGCCTGAGACCGAGACGGGGAGGCTCAGCGGCAGTGATCAGCCATGGGGCACCCCACTCCCCTTGGACAACCCAATCCAGGCGGTGCCCCCCCTCCCCGAGTGCCACAAACTAGCTCCCTCCCCTGGAGTCACCCCAGAACCAGACCCTCCTCTGCACAGACACTGCACTCCTCCCCCAGGCTCCATCTTAGGGTCCTCCAAGGATGACCCCAATTGGTTTAGTATCCCTGGGTTCTATCCCAGCTCAAGGAGAGGAGTGGGGTGTAGTAGTTAGAGCGGGGGGGGCTTCGGAGCCAGGACTCCTGAGTTCTCTCTCTGGCTCTGGGAGGGCAGTGGGCTCTAGTGGGTCGGGGGGTGGGGCTGGGAGCCAGGACTCCTGGGTTCTATCCCAGCTTGGGGAGGGGAGTGGAGTCTGGTGGGTTAGAGCGAAGGGGGCAGAGAGCCAGGACTCCTGGGTTTATCCCCAGCTCTACAACAGGCAGAGATGGGAAGAGCTGCAGGCAGCGCCCCCCTCCCACACACACACACACACACACACATCCAAAAAGTCCTTGGAGGTCAGAGAGGGAGGAGCAAATTTGCACCTGGCATCACTTTATCAGCTCTTTGCTCGGTGCCTCTCAGTCCTGGCTCCTGGGCCCCCCTGCTCTAACCTACCACATGCTGCTCCCCTCCCAGAGCTGGGATAGAGCCCAGGAGTCCTGCCTCCTGACCCCCCCTGCTCTAACCTACCACATGCCACTCCCCTCCCAGAGCTGGGATAGAGCCCAGGAGTCCTGCCTCCTGACACCCCCCCTCTGCTCTAACCTACCACATGCCACTCCCCTCCCAGAGCTGGGATAGAGCCCAGGAGTCCTGCCTCCTGACCGCCCCTGCTCTAACCTACCACATGCCACTCCCCTCCCAGAGCTGGGATAGAGCCCAGGAGTCCTGCCTCCTGACCCCCCCTGCTCTAACCTACCACATGCCACTCCCCTCCCAGAGCTGGGATAGAGCCCAGGAGTCCTGCCTCCTGACCCCCCCCCGCTCTAACCTACCACATGCCACGCCCCTCCCAGAGCTGGGATAGAGCCCAGGAGTCCTGCCTCCTGACACCCCCCCTCTGCTCTAACCTACCACATGCCACTCCCCTCCCAGAGCTGGGATAGAGCCCAGGAGTCCTGGCTCCTGACCCCCCCTGCTCTAACCTACCACATGCCACTCCCCTCCCAGAGCTGGGATAGAGCCCAGGAGTCCTGCCTCCTGACCCCCCCCTGCTCTAACCTACCACATGCCACTCCCCTCCCAGAGCTGGGATAGAGCCCAGGAGTCCTGCCTCCTGACCCCCCGCTCTGCTCTAACCTACCACATGCCACTCCCCTCCCAGAGCTGGGATAGAGCCCAGGAGTCCTGCCTCCTGACCCCCCCTGCTCTAACCTACCACATGCCACTCCCCTCCCAGAGCTGGGATAGAGCCCAGGAGTCCTGGCTCCTGACCCCCCCCCGCTCTAACCTACCACATGCCACTCCCCTCCCAGAGCTGGGATAGAGCCCAGGAGTCCTGGCTCCTGACCCCCCCCGCTCTAACCTACCACATGCCACTCCCCTCCCAGAGTTGGGATAGAGCCCAGGAGTCCTGGCTCCTGACCCCGACCCCCCCCCCCGCTCTAACCTACCACATGCCACTCCCCTCCCAGAGCTGGGATAGAGCCCAGGAGTCCTGGCTCCTGACCCCCCCTGCTCTAACCTACCACATGCCACTCCCCTCCCAGAGCTGGGGTAGAACCCAGGAGTCCTGGCTCCTGACCCCTTCCCCCGCTCTAACCTACCACATGCCACTCCCCTCCCAGAGCTGGGATAGAGCCCTGGAGTCCTGGCTCCTGACCCCCCCTGCTCTAACCTACCACATGCCACGCCCCTCCCAGAGCTGGGATAGAACCCAGGAGTCCTGCCTCCTGACCCCCCCCTCTGCTCTAACCTACCACATGCCACTCCCCTCCCAGAGCTGGGATAGAGCCCAGAAGTCCTGCCTCCTGACCCCCCCTGCTCTAACCTACCACATGCCACGCCCCTCCCAGAGCTGGGATAGAGCCCAGGAGTCCTGGCTCCTGACCCCCCCCTCTGCTCTAACCTACCACATGCCACTCCCCTCCCAGAGCTGGGATAGAGCCCAGGAGTCCTGCCTCCTGACCCCCCCTGCTCTAACCTACCACATGCCACGCCCCTCCCAGAGCTGGGATAGAGCCCAGGAGTCCTGGCTCCTGACCCCCCCCTCTGCTCTAACCTACCACATGCCACGCCCCTCCCAGAGCTGGGATAGAACCCAGGAGTCCTGGCTCCTGACCCCCCCTGCTCTAACCTACCACATGCCACGCCCCTCCCAGAGCTGGGATAGAGCCCAGGAGTCCTGGCTCCTGACCCCCCCTGCTCTAACCTACCACATGCCACTCCCCTCCCAGAGCTGGGATAGAGCCCAGGAGCCCTGGCTCCCAGCCCCCTCTGCTCTAACCCACTAGCCCCCCTCCTCTCCCCTCCCCTCCCCTCCCCGAGCTGGGGAGAGATCCCAGGAGTCCTGGCTCCCAACTCCCCACCCTGGCTTCAACCCACTAGCCCTCACTCTCCTGCTGATCGTGGCAGGACAGTTACAATTGATACGCCTTTTGCAGATAATGATAGATTAATACATTCCCACCCTAGTTCACAGCCCGCTTGAGATTTTCCAGCCCTTCCACCCCACACCCCTGCTTTAAGCCTCTCTGAAGGGCCTGGGGCATCCCGGATCTGAGGACAGGGGTCTCCCACATCCTGCTGGAGAGGCCTATCCGACCCGCCAGTGCCAGGCCCAGATGTCTAGAGGTGCCCCCCCACCCCCAGCGCCAAGGGCACCGGGAGCAGAATCAGCAAAGAAATCAGACACTGAGCTGTTCTGCTGACAGCTGGGAGCACCGAGCCCATGGCACCAGCTTGCCAGCGGCTGCAGAGGGAATATGAACCAGCAGAGATGCAGCCAGCTCTGGGGCAGGGCAGCTGGAGAACAGCCACACATAATTCCGCTGGGGGGGGGGCGTGGCTTGCCTGGTGCTTAGAGGCAGCCAGCTCTGGGGCAGGGACCCAGGAATCCCCACTGCTCTCTCATGAGTGGTGCCCGAGCTCAGGTAATGACCTCGGCACGTGAGGCCAAGTGAGACATTAAATAATCATGATTTACTCTCCAGAAACACTTCCCAATGCCAACTTCACATAGAACCCAGGAGTCCTGCTCCCAGCCCCCCTGCTCTAATCCCTAGACCCCACTGCCCTCCCAGAGCTGGGGACAGAACCCAGGAGTCCTGCCCCCCCCTGCTCTAACCCCTAGACCCCACTCCCCTCCCAGAGCTGGGGACAGAACCCAGGAGTCCTGCCCCCCCCGCTCTAACCCCTAGACCCCACTCCCCTCCCAGAGCTGGGGAGAGAACCCAGGAGTCCTGGCCCCCCCTGCTCTAACCTCTAGACCCCACTCCCCTCCCAGAGCCGGGGAGAGAAGCCAGGAGTCCCGGAGACTGGGAAGACTCTTGAGCCCTGGTGTCTGCCTAGGAGCATCGCAGAGAACCACACAGCTTGTGTCATCCATGGGTGATGCAGCATGGGCTCTGTCCTGCCAGGAGCACCTATAGGGCACCCAGGTCTAAGCCACTTAGGTAGAGGACTAAGTAGGGGAGGGAGGCACTGGCCCCTGACGTCAGGGCCCCCGGTCAGCCCTGAGCCCTTAACGAGATCATCATTAGCAGGGAGCAGGGAGCTAAAAGCTGAGGGAGGATCTGCCGGGGGTGCGGTGCTGCAGGGTGCCTCACCCTAGAGGAGCTGCATCTCAGCACGGGGTCCCCATATGAACAGCCATGTCTAAGTGCCAGGCAAGGGGTCCCGGTGTAACCACCCCCGCTGCACACCCCAGAGGAGGCCGCATCACAGCACCAGGGAAGGGGAGGCCAGTTCCCCTCATGGAAACATGTCCCCACTGGGCTCCCTGCTCTCAAAATCATCAGGGACAAGAGATCGGCTCAGTTCACACAATTCCCTCCTGCATGTCTCCCCCCGCAATTCCTTCTGTCCTCCACTCCCAACAGGGCTCTGCCAGGCAGGATCCCACTTCCCCCTCCAACATCCCTGCACAGGGGCCCCAGCCCCACAAATCTCAAGCCTCCCACAGTTCCCCCTCCCCCAAATTATCAGCCCCTTCCATATAGCCCCAGCCCTCACTTTCCTCTGATCCCCCCATGTCTCCCCACATTACCAGCAACCCATATCCCTGTGCCCCCACATCCTCTGGTCTCTGCCCAACACATTCCAAGCCCCCTCTCTCGATATCCCTTCTCTCCCAAAACACAACTCCCCTGACCCACCTGCCCCAACAGGCTGAATCCATCCCTCCTCCCAGATTCTGTGTCAAGGGGGCAGTTCCCCGGCCCCTCACATGGCAGGAAGCATCGATCCTGACACTGCCAGGCGGAGAACAATGGCAGGAACTGGCTCCTGGCCTTGAGCCATCCACCTCCTTCAGTGAAGGGATCCCCAAACCGAAGATGCAGCCACTTCTGGGGCAGGGCAACTAGTAAAAACCACACACACCACCACAGCGTATGGGACAGGAAGTGAAGGAGAAGGGTGTATCCAATTTAATCTGATTGAGGAACGCAGATGGGAGCTGGGATTTGGCCCGGACACCCGGGTTCACGCCCTGACTCTGCAGGAGAGGACTTGAGGGCTATGAACAAGGCAGGGATCTAAGTAGGGGATTCAACCAGCCAATGACACAGCCCCAGATGCTCACTCAGGAATGGGGACCCCTATATCCTCCAGCCTCCTGGGGGCAGAATGGATGATCTATGCCAGTTCAGACACACAGTCCCAGCTCCCCCGCTCTAACCACTAGACCCCACTCCCCTCCCAGAGCCAGGGAAAGAACCCAGGAGTCCTGGCTCCCAGCCCCTCCAACTCTAGCCCACTAGCCCCCACTCCCCTCCCAGAACTGGGGATAGAACCCAGGCGTCCTGATCTGACCTCTAAACCATCCGGCTGCCTCTGCCTCTTCAGGTGAATCTGCCCCCTGAGCTGAGCTGAGCTGATCCCAGCTAATCCCAGGAGATGTCTCAGGCACCAGGAAGGGAGGGGCCGTGGGGACGCTGGAGGAGGCAGAGAAGGTCACAGCTGGACAAGGATTCACTGTCACTCCTGCCCCAGCCAACAGCCCACCCGGCCCCATAGGCTCTAGATCAAGGTCCCTGAAGGCCAGGGGTGAGCTCACCAGGGGATGCAGAACAGAGGGACCCTGCTGGGGAGAGAACCCAGGAGTCCTGGCTCCCAGCGCCCCCTGCTCTAACCCACTAGACTCCCCTCTCCTCGCAAAGATGGAACCCAGGAGTCGCAGAAAGCTATTAACCGTAGCTGATCTGGGGCGTCCCCAACGCATTCCTCTGCCACCAACCATTAGGTGGGGTGCGGGGTGACAGGATCTAACTGCCCAAACTCGTCTCCTAATACCAGGGATGCCCCACCCACATCCCATTCCCCAGGGGCTGGGAGCCAGGACTCCTGGGTTCCATTCCTGGCTCTGGGAGGGCAGTGGGGTCTGGTGGGGCAGAGCTGGGGGGGGCTGGATAGGAGCCAGGCCTCCTGGATCCCAATGGCACCTTAGGGGTGATTTTGTGCTCAGCTCAGCAGATGGAGGGGGAACTGACGTCAGCTGGACTCCCAGGGGAGCCAGGTGTCACATTCCTGTGCAGGCTGGGTGGGGACCCAGGAAGCAGCTCTGCTGGTGAACTTGGGACTCACCTGGCATGGTTGCAGTCAAGGGCCCTGCCCACCCCACCGCACCCTCCTTCCATCCCGGAGCTGGCATAGAACCCAGGAGTCCTGGCTCCCAGCCCCAGCATAGCCAATCTCCCGGGTTCTTCTCCTGCTGGTGCAGGAAGCCCCATGCCCTCCAGATCCCCAGGGGGCACGGGAGCCCAATGCGGGGATTGGCTGCCGGCTAGGGAGCCCAGGAGAGGGAACCATCAGTGCAGGGGCCCGGTGCATCAGCAGGGAATTGGGGGCAGGGGTCCAGGGGGTCTCAGTGCCCTGGCAGGGAATTGAGGTAAGGAGTCTCGGTGCTGTGGGTTGTAGGAGTTGGGCGATTGGGGTTGAGTCCATGGGGCTCAGGGGCTGATGTATATAGGACCATGGCATGCTCAACGGGGCGGGAGTGAGTATGGAGTCAGTGCACCAGGGATCGGGGGGCAGGAGGCCAGCGCATGGGGGGCATCGGGCCAGGAGGATCAGGGTGCCCAGGGGGATTGGGGCCGGGGGAAATAGGGTGGCCAAGGCTGGGGGGATCAGGGTGCATTCGGGCACTGCCCGGGGGGATTGAGGTGCCCAGGGCCAGGGGCATCGGGGTACATTGGGGCACTGCCCAGGGGGGTCAGGCCGAGGGGGATCAGGACATGCGGGCACTGCCTGGGGTCGAGGGATGGGATCGGGGTACCTGGGGGGGATCGGGGGCCCGGTGCCAGGGGGATCAGGACGCATTGGAGCACTGCTGGGGGAATCCGGCCGGGGGGGGATTGGGCCCAAGGTGGGGAATAAGGGGGCAGGATCGGGGTGCCGTGAGGGATCAGGGGGGAGCACTGTCGGGGGGGTCGGGCAGGGGGGAGGGCCATGCGGGCACTGCCCGGGAGGGATCAGGGGGTGGGATCAGGGGGCCACGGGAGGGATCAAGGTGCCCAGGGGGGGACTGGGGAGATCACGGTGCCCGGGGGGGATCAGGTCCGGGGGGGTGATCGGGGGATCACAGTGCCCCGGGGGGGGTCAGGGGACCCGGGTCCGGGGGATCACAGTGCCCCAGGGGGGACTGGGCTACACGGGGGGATCGGGGCCCCGGGGTGGGGTCGGGGCCGGGCTCACCGTGCGTGTAGATGTTGCCCAGCTCGTTGTGCAGGTAGAAGAGGCTCCGCAGGCAGCCCGAGCCCGAGCTCGCCGGCCGGTAGCCCGTCAGCACGAAGCGGTTGAACTGCAGGTGGCGGGGGGAGCTGGCCCAGTCCAGCAGCCGGGGCCCCCCCAGGTAGGCCATGGCCCGGGGCCCCCCCCCCGCGGTCAGCTCCGCCGCATCCCGGAGCCGCCGCCTCCCTCCGCCCGCCCGGCCGGCCAGTGGCAGCCGCGCCCCGCCCCCGCCCGCTGTGAGCTCACTCCGCCCCGCCCACCGCCCGTATTAGCATGCCGCAGCCCCGCCCCCTCGCGGCATCTGGGCTTCCCCGCCTTCCCCGGAGCGGGGACGTGAGGGTGCCTTGATCTGCATGAGGCGTGCCTAGCCCTCATTTGCATGGTGTGTACCGCCCCTTATTTGTATATATGTTGCACTGATTCCCCCCCCCGCCACCCCAGTTCAGTGGCAGGGAAAGTGACCACGCGCGGGCTGCAAGGACTCCCGGGAGTTTCTTTATTTCCATATTTTATGCACGCCCCCTCATTTCCATAAAACAGGCCCCGCCTTCCTGGGTAGCAGGGAAGTGGCCGCGCGCGCAGTCCGTCAAGGCCCCGAGTTCCCTTATTTGCGTAACATGCAGGCCGCGCCCACATCCTCCGCCCCACAGCCTTTCCGGCCAAATGGAGTCCTTCCTCATTAGCATAAAGGCTGCCGGCCTCTGCCTATTGGACAACAGCGGCGCCCTGTGTCTCTTGACACTGCCAGCCAGGTTGTAGCGGCGGGATCGCCGGAATTCCATTATTTGCATAATATATGCGGGTCGCGCCCACTAAATTCCGCAGGGACGCGACGGAATTCCCCTATATTAGCATAATACATGCCCCGCCCCTCAGTGGATGCCGGCCCCAAAAACCAATAGTTCGATTATTTGCATAATCTATACAGCCCACGCCTACAGCTTCAACCGAACGTCCTTTATCGGCTTCATTTGCTGCCTATTGGGTGGCTCAGGAGTTCGCTTATTTGCATAATCCGTATAGGCCACGCCCCAAGAGACTGCCCGGAACCTTGCCGCAAATAGGCTCGCCTAATTAGCCTCCTCAGCGGTCTCTGCCGCCTGCCGCCCACGGGAGAAAAGCCTGCTGCCCGGGTACTTGGTGGCCTTTGCGTTTCAGCACCAGGCCACGGCCCTTATTAGCATACCGTATGCAAATATACCGATAGCCTGTCCCGAGAGCTTCGGAAAGCCCCTGACAGGGTCCCCCCCAGAGGCTCTTAAGCACAGGAGCCGTCCCGGGGTCAGAGGGAAGGTGCCCTCGTGGGCTGGGAACTGGTTAAAAGGCAGGGAACAGAGGGTAGGAATAAATGATCCGTTTTCAGGCTGGAGAGTGGAAGGTCGTGGGGTTCCGCAGGGGTCTGTACTGGGCCCAGCCCCATTCAACATATTCATAAATGAGCTGGGAAAAGGGGTCAACAGTGCGGAGAGGGGGATTTTGCAGCTGATAGAAAACTGCTGC